>NW_024609846.1:150569627-151026196 GCF_016920785.2 Ixodes scapularis
AACCGTTACATCAAAGAAGTACTTAAAATAACTCTTGAACGGTTTTGCGCAAAGGAGCATTTTAGGGGGTGCTTAAAAGAACTTTTCAGGAGAGAAAGTAGGGACAAGGCGAAAAAACCCTAAGAGTTCTTTCACGACTAGATTTCTTTTAGAGTGTAGTAGTGTGGCAAAGGCAGTGGCATCACAAAATATGAAGTGTTAGTATGAATAAAGTGTGCATCTAGAGGCTGGATGGCGCGAAGCTGCCCTGTGTCGTGCACGGTAAGCGCATGAACAATGCATGGACGTCTTACTTGTACGTGCCATCTGGGGTAAATGCGACTCTCGCAGAGCGTGTTAGAGTGTGAGGCGCGGTGGACGCAGCGTACGGGAAACAGAACAAGGCGCCATGAAAGTGAGGGAGAGGAGGAAACGAAAGCGCGCGGGGACGTCAGAGCGCCGAGCTCTGATTCGAATGATTAGTGGGTAGACCTAAAGCTAACGGCATTTGTCTTCACTGCACTCGTCGAACGCGTTCTAATGCGAAAGGCAAACGCCGGACGCCGGCGTGGCGAGTCCTAACGGGCTCGACGAGTGCAGCGGAGACAAAGGCCGCTAGCTTTAGGTCTACCCACTAATCATTCGAATCAGAGCTCGGCGCTCTGACGTCCCCACGCGCTTTCGTTTTCTCCTCTTCCTCACTTTCTCGGAACGTTAAAAAGCGCCAGTTGCGGCAGCCCCGAACGGAGCCCTGGCGCCAGCTCGTGGAAAAGGGGAACCAAACATTCAAAATATTTCACACCGTTGTAGCAAGGTAAAGGCGGGCTTCTGTTTTTGTTTTGTTTTTTCCTTTTTTTTTTTTTGTCGCTTTTCCGTGCGCTTTTAATTTCCGGGTAAGCCCGGAGCGCGCTCGTTTTACGGAGCAGAGTTCCGCGGCTTGTCTTAACACTCGATGTTTTTGCCCACCGAGAGTTACATGGAGTCACTCAAGGAAGGGTTCCTGGTTGCACTGGTGTCCAGTCAGCATGGAGACCAGCACTGCCCCAGCGTTCGGCCGACAGTCTGCCTGTTGGCTTCTGTCGTTTCTGGTACCGAACCGGATATGGTTAGGTGCCAGCCATATAACACATTCTGCGTTAGAACAATGTGGATTATGGCTCGCCTATATCAGAGAGAAGCACCGCGCATCACATTCGGCGGGTTCCACTGGCGCACTGGCGGTCCCGACTCCCGACTCACCAAAACGGAGCGTTTTGTTGGGTCGGGAGTCGCGACCGCGTCGAGAGGGCGCGGACTGTGCAATGCGTGTGCGTTCTCGGACGCGGGAAGCCCACACAGCTAGGGTAGGACTTGGTGCTGCGGGCACGCTGTCCAATGTAAATGCGCAAAGTGAGATGTTTCAAGGGTAAAGAGAACGGAAAGAGAAGAGGAACAGTGCATAGGTGGCATGCAACGTGCATCACAGAGGCAAAAAACAGTCCCAAAATCTCCATGCGTCTAGATCCTCGAAGAAACTTCGGACACCTAATCACTGCTAGCTGGAAACAACAGACTGCGAACGACGACATACTGGGGGCTTTCCTGCGCCTCGCGCACAGCGTTCAATTGAGAATTATTACTATCTTTGAGTGCTAACAAATAAACAACAATACATGCGTGCTGATTATCATGCGAACGTGTAGAGAACATTCATCAAACCATTCATGCCATGATAAAAAAAAATTGTTTTTGTTTTTGTATATGTTTCTATTTAACAAACAAAACCATCAACTGCTCTTGAAGCTCTGCTGTTTAGACATGTGAAGGCAAATAAGATATAATGATAAACCCTAACACCAATATCTGCAAAAAAAAAAAAAAAGCCTTTACGCGAAGTTTTTAGCAGCATGTAGCTTAGTCTATCAAACAATCTTAAAGGGGCACTCAAGTGCTTTTTGGAGAAGCTTGTTTTTGGAAGCATATTGTTTGTTGGGGTTCAGTCAATAAAAATGACCAATTCTAAATGGCAAGGCGCCCTAGTAAACTCACAGCAATAAAAATACACAGGCACTATATCCTCTTGCGGGGTCCATCCCGTGTCTCCACCACCTCCATAGAATTCGACCAATAGAAATAGCGAACTGCGAAAAGATTGCTAAAGTTATTATTATTGCTCTTTTTAGGCACATGCACATTATATTTTGACAACAACGTCAAATCTTTGGCTGTAGGTGACGTAATACAGCTATTATTGTTCGAAAAAGAGCGAACTACGTTTTCTCCTCGCCTTGTTACGCGGGAGTGATGTGCCCACGCGGCGACGCGGCTCCGTCGTGGAAAGCGCGTGGCTCGCAGCTTATCTCGCCGCGAGAACGATAAGGAAGAGGATCTTCTTCCCGAGGCTCCCACTTCCCGTTCTCAAAGCAAGGTTCACCGAATCGATCGGCTCGTAGCATCCACAGCAGTCGGTTGTTAGGTGACACGGAGTATAGCAGTAAGTGCTTAAAGGCGCCAAGAAGATGGCAGCCAATGAAAACTCTTAATGTTCTCGCTGAAACATGAAAATCGATAATGACATTGAACTGGACAAAAATAAGTTGCATCTGGTTCTAACGCCTAACATTACATTTGGGCGAAGAACGACTGCTGGGCAATGCATTGTTTAGCGCTTTTATTTTTTTAAAGGGAGGGGTACCGAAACCCGGAGTAGGTGTCGCTGGCAAAGTGACCTCTAATTGCCTTGACCATGCAGGAGGGCAGTGGTCGCCTGTTCTTCTGTCCAAGTCTCCGCCACAGCCAAAGCACACACTGCCTATAGGCAGCGAACCGGAAGCGCCTGAAACGATGTCCACATTTATTGAATGTAAGGAACACCCACCAGCCATACACCTGAGGCAATGACCAGACTAATCAGATGTAATAAGCAATATTCGCTACTCTGAAATCTACACCTCTCTTGTGATTGTTTCCCCGGAAAAACCATCATATATTATGGTTCTCTTTTATGTTTCCTTTCGCTGTGCATGTGATGTATTTGCAAACAAACAAATGATCGGCACAACTAACTATACACCAACTCATGTTTATAAACAAACTGGAGCGCCCCTAGCAGACGCCACCGGCGCCGCGCATGCGCAATGGAGTGTGGGAAAGAAGCTCGCCTTTGCCCATAAACAAACCATTGAAATGCGATGTTGCCGGCGTCTGTGTGACTCCCCTTGTATTTTTTTGCGTTTGAATAGTTGACTACGTTTTCCTTGCAATGTCTGACTACTTGAGCAGCCTCAAGAACCGACGAGAGACAGTAGTCCAACGCTGACTCCATGTCAGTCTATAAAGCCACGTAACATCTATTCTCCCGGCAGCCAGAAGAATAATTTCCCCGAAATTCAACCGGCAGTTGACTCCCATTGGACCATTGACTGTCGCCAAGGGAAGGCGGAGGCGAAGAGGGGGGGTTTAACACTGGCCCGAGGGATACACGCGCGATGAAGTGTCCCTACAGCGTGCAATTCGCGTAACGAGTGTCGATGAAACGTCAGCGTCGACAATACGTGTCCAGGAAAAGTTGTCCATGAAACGTGTTTCCATGAGATGTTGGAAGAACAAGAAAATCAGCATTCTACCGGCAGTTGTATGATTTCAGACAACCAATGGGAGGCGATCGTCGGTAGAATTTCGAAAATTTATTCTCCCAGCTGCCGGGAGAATAGACGCTGTCATAAAGCTACCCGTCCTTATCCTTGGCCCGCGGCTTGGGAGGCATGGGCATGGAACCAAAAACGCACGGCAAACAAGAAAAAAGCAGACACGCAAAGCGAAAAACATTCAAAAGCAGTTGAACGCTAATGATGATTTCTATTCAAAGCTATCACGCCGCTTCAATGCGTACGCAAGAAAAACGGGGGCCGAGGCAGAACAGCAAGTTTCGCGACCGGTAACACGAAGTTGTACTCACTCGTTCGAGGTTGCCCCCATGTTTCTTTCACCATAGTGGCGCATGTTCAACAAGGCCAGCTGTAGCACACCCGGATCGAGGCACAGCCCCTCGAAATCCGGGTGGCTTGTCACGCAGCTCTGCCGGCCCTGCTGCTTGCGAACGGCGGCCGGGTAGTCACGGCAGCAGACACACTCTGCGACGGTTTCCATCGGCACGCAGCAACTGCATTGGCACCTTAAAACAGAAAACCAGTATCAGCTATACATATGAGAGGTATAATAAACAGCTCATCACCTACCACTTGGTGTTCCCAAGCCGCTGGGTTGCGTCGTCGGTTTCGTCGTCTTCCTCCGGTGTCGACATTGAGCATCGCGAACTGTCGTCCGAGTCCGTCGCGTTCGAGGCATCGGCGTCGCGCGTAGGAGTGGCGTCGTAGGAGATTGAGCTGATATCTGCCGTCCGCCGAAGAATTTCCACCTCCAACGGTGTTAGATTTGGCAGGTCCATCTCCGCACGACGCAAGACTTGAAGTAAACAAAATGAGTCCCAACGAGAATCCATCAAATACGCGCACATTCGGAAGATCACTCCGCCGGTTCGAAGTATCAATCCGCCGGGAAGCCGTCACTCGTGATTGGATGGCGCACGCCCTTCCCTGCTGCCTTCCCGTCCGACAGCGCCCCTGACGGCGTGCGCCTAGGCGCAGAACAGCGATCTTTGATTGGATTTTTAATAGGGAAATCGGCCGCCCTTGAATGTAATTTTGGGATTTCTAGGATGCTTAGAGCCCGCAGATTGAGTTATGACAATAAATAGACGATCTCAGAATCCACTTGAGTGCCCCTTTAAGGGGTGATGTGGGGCTTGAGAGTAATTTTTTTTTTGTTTACAAAGGAATACTTATCATATTATACACTGGTATAACACATCTCACACCTATTCTAAATATGCAATCAGATATTGAATATCTTTAATAGAACCAGAGTTACGGGAGATTGGCCTAATTTGATCAGGTCATTTGTTACGGGTCGTTAAAGAAAAAGTATTCGTAAATTATCAAAATTTTTAATGCAACTGTATTCACAAAGGTGTAATTTGTGTGGTGATGCTATTTTAGATCTTAACTGAGAGGGTTATGTCACTAAAAAATGATTGCAATTATAGTGTAAAAGAGATGCTTTCTCATTATTTAAGAAAGTAATTAATTGGATAGAACTCTTTAGCTGGAAGACTATAAAAATAGCATCACCGCACAGCTCCTTTCTTCGCGATTAAAATGGCACCAAACGTGTTAATATTGTCCAAGACAAACTTCAGAAAACGCCTGTAAGGCATCGGTACTTGTGAAAAAAGTGTGAAGAGAGAAAAAAGCCCTTGAAGTATATGTGTATTCCTACTGAATGTTCATAGAAAATTAAGACTTTATATTTTTCTTTCATACTTAAAAATTAGATAGAGCAATAATATTTTGCACAGAGCTGGGTGGGTAGGTCTAAATTTCAGAAAAGCCATTTTCTCAAAAGTGAATTTTCTCCAGCTTTTTACCCTTTAAAGACCAGCCTCCCCCCTTAATGGCATGTCGCTAAAATACGAAGAACAAAACATGAAAACGAAAATATTCACTAAGTCATTGACAGCCTGTGCATCTCACTAGCACCCGCAAACAATCAGACTGCGGCATTGGTTGATAAGAACGCAAAGCGCCAATCACAAAGCAAGAAACGTGAACACAAGAATCGGAGTTCCTCCGCGCTGTCAGTGAGTGTAGTGTCGTAAGTTGCCTCTTGCCCAGAGGACGTATTCACGTATTTATTGGTCGATATATCTGCATACATAAGGTGGTACAATTTACACGTGGATTTTCATCTTCATTAGGAAGTGAAGAAGCTACCTGGGCTGCCCGCCGTCACTGGGGTTTAAGTCGCAGGAAACTCGGCCAACGCGAGTGTGCTATCCAAGTATTTTGAACAACAGAGCTTTAGCCATAATATTAGGGAAGTGAGTAAATGCTGAAATCCAATAAAGAAATTCATTTTGGTGCCGGCGAAACAAATGTATCTCAGGGGAATTCGAAATAGTTTGCGTTCACCTCCGATCTGCATGCTTACACGTGACATTTGTCTGTTCCCGTCAGCCGAGATTAGAGATCGTTGATAGAAGGAGCCGCACTTCAAATTCGATCGATTGGACACAAAACCAACTATTATTTCTACGTAATGCCGTTAAAAAGTCAACTTTAGAACTCTAGAGCATTCGTTGTGGCCGCGCAACTAGGCGTAACTGTACAAATTCCAAAAGTATAAGATAACAAACTACCCAACCCTGAAGCATTCCAAGGTACCATCGAGAAATCTTTAGTCAGACTTAAAAAAGAAGATTTAGGGAAACAAAATAAAGCCCTTTCATCTCGCCAAAACGACAAGGCAGCATAAGGATAAAACCACACGATGTACTCATACTTAATTAGCGCCGGTTTCCCTCGATTAAAGCTTGTAACTCCAATTATCCAAACAACCTAAGGAACTTGTGTTCGCTTAACACACATTAAACTGTCGAGAAGCGGCCAAACCGGAGGAAACAAGGGACGACGTTTTCACAAAGCCTTCGGCTGTTCAAAGTGCCCGTCGGAGCTTACACGGAGACGGGCAGCCCCATTGCGCACGCAAATTGATACGCGTTCCTCACATCCATATGCACGAGGAACCGAGTAATTCGATTATATCGAAGAGCGCCGAGTGCGAGCGGCCGCCTTGGGTCTCGGCCCCAAACGAGGATCAGGAGATAAAACACGAGCTTGGTACTTCGGAGCCCAGTTCGTAAACCAACGACATCCGCGGATATTCTTCCGAAAAATATAGCCACGGGTTTTCTCAGGGAGAACGGGGAGGTCTCCCGAGTACGCGAGCGCCCGTACGTTCGCGTAGAGAGTTTTGCAAATTTGATTAGCTTGAGGTAAATTAGAAGCTATCTAGTAGTCAGCCGCAACAAAGGCGAACCCGGGAGCGCCACTTCTTTTCCTCGTGGCATGAAGAAAGAAAAAATCGCCTGCTTTGCTTCTTCTGGGATCCTTGAAACGGTTATTTGATAAAGTTAAATTGCGGTCTGGGAAACTCACCCTTCCTCGCGCGATGGCTGACGACATTTAAGGTTTATTCTGTACCTTTTTTCCCGAGAAACGCGTAAAACCAAAGGAGTCCCCTCCGAATAAGTGGAAGGCGCTAAACTGCTCCCTACCAACATAAGGCAAGACGGCCGATCTTTTCCGTAACGGTTATTTCGGCGGTAAAGTTGCTGAACGTAAGAAACGTGATCAATAAAATTAAGATGGGAAAGTATCAGGATTATTTCTAATCAAATGAATTTATTTGTTTGATTTTAATCAAATTGATTTGATTTAAATTTTGTTAATTTTTTTAAAGTGCCAATGAAACGAATTTTCGGCTAGGTTAAATCAATTTATATTGGGATTTTACTAATAGCACTTCAATACTAGTACTAATAGCAAATCTAGCTTCAATCTACTAATAGCACACTAATAGAATTCAGTGGGCCAAAAGAAAAAAGGGAGAAAGTAAAAAATCTGACTTTCGGTACGAAAATCCGAAAACACAGCGGACTATTTCGTACCACCTTCCCTTCTTAAGCTCTCTGCCATTTCACTGTGATATATCCGCGGTCCCTTAAGCGCGTCACTGCGGGTCCAACCCCACGTCACACGACACCGGATCTCACTTAATACCTTCACCCCTAAGCTGGCATTGCGGTGGAAGCTACGCGCTTGCCCGACTAATCAGCCGCCTTTGTTTCATCACCTGACCTCATTCTCTGCGCGTTGGTATGCGCGAGGGAGTGTGATCACGTGGGAAAAGTGTGGCTGGCCCAACGGGCACATAGCTTCCACGACACTGTCAGTTTCGGGGTGAACGGGGTGGGGAAAGCAACTTTTGTCTGAATTTTGAGCGACGGGCTAATCTTCTAGGAGGAGAATGGCTGTGGTGCGGGTACACAAACGCGAGTCCGAGGAAAAGGGGACTCCCCCCTCAATTGTGTCTTCTCCAACTGTTTGGTACAATGCGGGATTTATGAGTTGAGGAGGAAAGCTAAACAGAAAAAAGAGTGAAAATTATTTCATGACCGCTTTAAGTCTGATTAATTTGATATCAATCAGAATAATTTTATTTAAACAAGTATAGCTAAAACAAATAAATCATTATCGCGATATGTTTCTTTTTTAAACACGGTAAATTGATTGATCCGATTGCTCAGACCGTTCGATCACTGAGAATAATGCGGAATAAATATATACTAAAAATTTAAACTAGTCTCTAACTTTTTTTTTTTTTTTTTTATAGACACAGATCCCGCCGTGCCGTCTCACAGAAGTAGCTTGATATTTAAGTTAGTGTAAGAGTAGTATTTGCTTTCTTTCTCGTTCCGATTTGTTTGGAATATGCCGTAAATAAGATATATGCTGGAGATAATTTTTAGGGAAGGAGTTGATTAAAATCATTATACTAAAAAAATATTGTGATTTTTCAAAAAATGTATTTTTAATTTTGTTCTTCATCTGAAGGAAAATATACAATTGCAATGGAAGGAATCAGCAAAATGGCCTGCCGAAGGAGCGAACTTTGAAACTTCGCCTAAGTAATTTCATAAACAAGTTTCTGAATAATTTCCCTTTCAACCAACTCACAACCATTTGTAAAGGTTGACCCTTACTCATTGCACATCTGTTTTACTTTATAGACCAGTGTCTGCTCTATTCCATGGGCGCCGCGGCGTTTTTGTTTATGCTGACGCCATGACACAGTAGGGGGGCTGCTGCTTTTGCAAGACTCCTTTTTCATTTAGAGACCTTCACCCATATTGCAGTGCAAGAATGCCAGAAATGCATAGTCAAGAAGCTCCGAGAAGAACACCGTTGCCAAGAATGCTGTAAAAAGCGAAAATCTTATTTTATGCGCGGCCCCTCTCTTCACAAGATCCTGCGTTTGGAACTATTACCTCTCATTTTTATCGCTGGGGGCTAAAAGTTTGAACACCGGTCTATAGGCATTGTAATATAGCCACAGTACTATGTGGTAGGGCATAAAAAGGGAAAGATTATTTTAATCTTCTCATTTCGTTCAAGTAGACCACTAAAAATAGGCCCCAAATTATTCTTCCACAACTAGCATTCACAAATGCTTAGTTTTTTTCTTGCTACTCATCAGTGAACTGATTATCTAAATGACATATCACAATAGAATCAATTTTATTTCTTCTACAGTTATTGAAAACTGGTTGAGCAACTTGTTGATTCTAAGAATGTTAAATGCATCGTTTCTGTTGTAGCATTGTAACGATTCGTTGTTGTTATTTCATTATCCGCAGAACATGGTGTCTTTCATGCTGAAAACTTTAGATGGTGTGTGTATATACATTTAGATCGTGTATCCTCCCCCCCCTCCCCCCCCTCCCTCCCCTCCCCTTTCCCCCCCCCCCCTCCGCCCCCCCAAGGCCCTACAAATTGCTAAGCAAGACACACACGCGTCTTGTTTCCTGATTTGTAGTTATGCGTTCTTATCGGCTGATACCTCTATTTTATCGATTGCGGCCCGATAATAAAGCTTGCGAGTCTCAACTTGCCACGCTCCGCATTTCTTAAGATGTCAATTTCTATATACTTACTGGCTCCTTAAGACCCAAAACAAGAAAACTTGGCTAACTACGTTCACGCTTGTTGCTTCATGATTTTTCTTTTGTCGTTCTTGTCAGTTAACTGATGTTGCTATCTCATTGGTAGCGGAGCAATACTAAGCCTTACGGGACTCTCCACAGGCTGCGCGTTTGCAGCTCTCAGTGAGTATGGAGAATGAAACGGACGTTACTCCTGCATTGCACCACCAACAGTCGACCTATAGTTCGCTTCAGCTTAAGTCCAGACGCAGCGGATGGCCTGACGCCAAACCAAACAGCGTCAAAAATGCAAACCACTAGGCGTTTCTTATTTATGAATGGTTCAGCAATGATATAACATGCACATAAACATGACGAACAGCGTGCTAATGCGCTGTTGACAATGGCTCCATGAGCTTGTAGCGTCGGGTGCGTCTGGACTTAAAGAGTCACCGAAGTGAATTTGGAGATCGTCTATTTAAGGGGATAACCCTACCTGAGGGCTCTAAGCACCCTAAGAAAACCAGAAATTACACTCATGGAAGGCCGATTTCTCTATTAAAAATTGTGTTAAAGACCGTGACAGGTGCCGCTTTCTACGCCTTGGAGTGGACACCAGGAGGCGCCGTCGGACGGCGTATTCAAACAATAATTGGTGTATTACGTCTTCTGCGCCCAAAATATCTGACTTCTTTTGTGAAAATACAATGCAGTACGCGCACATGCAGAGCAATAATAATACCTGTCTTGAAATCTCCACGCAATTCACTATTTTAACTCGAGCATATATATAGAGGTTGTCGGGATCCAAGGACGGCCCTTCGCAAAAGAAAATAGCGCCCGCGTATTTTTATGGCGGTGAGTTTGCTAGGACGTCTTGACACATAGAACTGGTCACTTCTAGTCACTAAAGCCCAACAAACAAGATGACATCAAAAACAGGCTTCTACAAAAAGCACCTGAGTGCTATTTTAAACTGAAAGGAAGTAAGCACGCTATTGTAATCAAGCGCTCGATTCAATGACAAGGAAACTTATTTTGTTCATTTTATATGTTTCTGTGGGACGTGTGGGTTATCTTTTCCGCCCACACAGAAAGTAAAGGCAGACTTCTTATAAAAGCGAGCGAGTTTAACATGAATACCTAAAGTCGAAAGAATAAAACACAGAGGACATGTACAAGACAAACGTGACTGTCTTGTGCTTGTCCTCCGCATTTTATTCTTTAGATGTTTAGTTAAGACAGAGCCCTCACAGAATGCCGTCGAAAGCTGGACCGGGTAGGGATTCAGTATCCTAACTTGGGAAGCTGTTTCGGTCGCGTGAGCTCTCACGCTGAATCAGCCCCTTCCGCGGTATTGACGTCGCGCCTTTAACATTCACCTTTAGTCCACAAATGACCAGGTTGCTATACCGCATTCAATATTCCAAACGTCGCTATCTGTGGGTGTGAGAGTGGAACGTTTACTGCAAAACTGGGTGACTGCCTCCAACGCTATGTTCATGTTCCTCCTGCTTAGGTGATGATGACTAAAACAAATTCGAGTTTTTTTGTTTGCTTTTTACAATTGCGTCTCTAGTATTTTGAATAAAATGCCATATATTTGAATAAATGAGTCCGCGAATTTTAAGGGTTGCAATACGCAACGCTATATGATTTATCTCCACATAACATTAGAAATAGCGACCGGTACGGCCTCCTTCAGCCAATAAAACAGACGAAGCGAAGACCTATACAGCTGCGGACCACATGAAGAGTGCACTGCGCTAATATTATGCCACGTCCCTCGCCTCTACTTGGCGGTTAAATCGTTGGCGCCGTAACTTTTAACGTTTATACATGCTATGGTGCAATGAGATCTAGAATTTTTTTTTGTTGAACTCACTACAAACATTTTCCTGTCATACACAAAAAGCTAGCATCCATTTAAAATCTGTCAGATGTTCATCGGCCACTGATATCTCTAAAATGAAAGAAAGGCCTGGAGTTATATGATGATTATGCGACGGTGTACCAAGCTAGCGGAGTGCAGAACATCGCCGAAAACAGCAAAGGCGCATTGAAATCGGGGCAAAGAAGATACAACTTGGACATTTTTCGAGACACTACAGGGTGATTCAAGGAGACGCCAGGCTCATTAAATCGACCGCAAAATTTGGTTTCTTAACCTATCGCGCTACGACTTTGTGCAGCGTTGACCACAAATGGTGCTTTTTTTTTTTTTTTTGTAAAATTAGCAAAGAGCAAGTTTACCTGAGGAAAAAGTAAAGTAAGAAAAAGGCTTAGCTCCTATGGAAACGCAGCGAAGCCACCGGTCTTCAAACAACACGGCGCCGTTTCGCACGGGAGACAAGAGACGGCGCAAGTGGTCGCGACACCAACTGCCGCCAACGAACGAGTATACGACGCCGAGAGCCGACGTCTTTAGCAAGGTAAGGAACTGCAGTTCCTTGTTGATACCGCGGCTGTTTTTGTCTCTGCGACTGTCGCCGCCTGCCTAACGCGCGCCGCTTTTGAGTCGAAAAGATCGTCTGCTAAAAACGCCGGCTCTCAGTGCCGTATGCTAGTTCGTCGGCGGCGTTCGTTGCGTCATCTCTTGTCTCCCGTGCGAAACGGCGCCGTGTTGTTTGAAGACCGGTGGCGTCGCTGCGTTTCCATAGGAGCTAAGCCTTTTTCTTTCTTTACTTTTTCCTCAGGTAAGTTGCTCTTTGCAAATTTTACAAAAAAAAAAAAATTCCATCTGTGGGCAACGTTGCACGAAGTCGCAGCTCAAGAGGTTAAGAAACCGAATTTTGCGGTCGATTTAAAGAGCCTGGTGTCTCCTTGAATCACCCTGTAGAACGGTGACGGAGTGTGAAATCCCTCTGGGTGCAAAGATTGTAGCAATTTTACCTTTCGATAATCACAATCCAAAATAAATATGCGTAATGTGACTGATAACTCTCAACCAACTTCACTCTAGCGGTTACTGGGGAAAGAAATTGTGAAGTTCGCTTTTCACCAAAAAATATGCACGAACGATTACCGTGGAGTTCACCATCCATGAAGCACTGATAAACGCGACTGTTTACCGTAATCGTCGAGAAATGCAAATTTTAATACAAAATATTCGGAGCATACACGCAGTAACGCGCTGGTTACATGGCAAGCTCATTTTATGCTCCACCCAGTGGTGAGCACTGCCCGTGCGCAGAAATTAAATTCGCGCGAGGAGAGGCGCCTGCGCCGGGCTTACAGCTGCGCCGCCTGCAGCGGTGTGACGTCACAGGCACGCGTATGGTCTATTGAGCTTTTTCTTTTTTCTAAGGGCGCCGCCGTCTTTAGAATTGTGGTGCCGATGACGCCGTCTAGTGGCCAAAAACTTGAAATACCGGCTGCTTCTGGCAGCACAGCTATATATGTATCTGTGTGGGCAAAGGTGTGGGTACAGGGGCAAATTGGCTAGAATTATTGGCTATGGTGGGCTACGATAACTTGGCTGGAACTTGGCCTCTTGATCCTCCTAGAAAGAACGAGGACGAAGGCGGTGAAGTGTTTTTATTTAGCTCCCACGCTGAAGGTATATATGAGCAGATTAATGCAGTCTATGCTGGTAGGGTGTCGGTAGACGATTTCTTGCTCTTCACATGCCACGGAGCAATAACGTTCCTTGTAGCGATAACCTAATCGGAGTACCTACAGCGAGGTGCAATCGGTCTTCACGCCGTAGACAAAGGAGACGTGAGCATAAACGTGACGTTGAGTCTGATGCAAAGCCCTCGAGATTCACCCTCGCAATAGACTGACCTCTTAAATAAGGATACTTGAGGAACATGTGAAGTTCAATAACATCGGAGCCTCGCTCACAATGCAGCTTCTTGTGCTCATCGAACACATTCCGCGAGTTGTCTCGTGCTTTTTAAAATTATTTATGCACCCGCCGACGACGGATTGATAGCTAGTCAACCCTCATTTTTCGGAAATCGTAAAACGTTAAAAACAAGTATTCGGAACTAAATCATGCACGACGTACGTTTCTAGGCCTTTTCACCAATGCCCTTGGCGGTTGCCTACCTTGTTTGAGCAGGCAATCGAAAATGCACCGGGTTGAGGGTATGTCAGTTGTGCGCTGGTATGAGGTTATGTGGAAAGGGTCTATATCAGGGGTAGCCAAACTGCCGCTCGCAGCCCTCTGGTATGCGTATCCCCACCCTTTCCGCCCTCCGTGAAAGATCACAAGTAAATGTCACAGAATACAAAAAACAGCTGACTTCTTGGCAGCCGTGCCAACACAGGTACACGTACTGGTGTGAGGCAATAAAGGCGGTGAAGTTCCAACCCTCATGATCAAACACCTAGCTGAGCTGCTCGGGACCACTGTGACATCGTCTGAGCCAAACTACAAAGTGTTTGTTCCACGAATAGGGACGCACAATAAGTAAACATACTGAGCAATCGTTTTATGGGTACAATTCTTGTACATCATCCAAAATTAAATAAAAAATCCTGCCATGACTTCTATTTATTGGCTCTGTGCAAATGTCCACCTGGCCACCCTTGGTATATAAGTAGGTTCTCCTCTCGAACATCTTTGCGTGTTGTTCCCTTTTGAGCAAACGACGAGATTTTCTTTCTCGGTAAAAATGGTGCGCCTGTTGTTCTCTGCTCACCGTCGGTGCCGTTGGTGCCCGGCCTTCCCGGGGTGCCGGGCGTGCCGTGGTATCCGTCGCGGCCCGGAACCCCGTCCACGCCGTCTCTTCCCGGCACACCGTCCAGGCCGGGCTCCCCTGGAAGGCCATCTCTGCCGTCCAGCCCAGGTTTACCTGGGTGTCCGGGCTCGCCTGCGAGAACCGCAGGAACATCTTGGGATTCTGGCACACACCCTGATACAAGCAAAGGAGAGCGTAAAACGTTGGGTGGTAAATATACATGGTGTTTTACACGGAACGTGGGCCAAATTGCGTCGGCGAAAGCTAGGCATCGCGCAGAAAATGTAAAAAAAAGGTTGATATCATGTTGCTAAACCGAGTTACCCCTATATTTAAAAAAAATTACAATTACCTGATTTAGATTTAAATGTTCTAGTATCCTCATTAAAGGACCAAAGGCTATTGAATTACGTACCGTATTATCATGCATCACAATTATTCGCGAAACAATATCGCTGAATGCACCCGAAAAAGCCGGGTCCAAAATGTTTTTTTTTTTTTTTTTCACCACTTCATTGAAGTCCGTCGACAGATGCTGGCGTCCAACGTGACTTCCAATCATCGCTCAAAGTAATTCTGCTAGCGGCCATGACCAGTCAACCAAGGAAGTGAACTACCGGAGAGAACAAATCGTTGTGGTCACGGAAGAACAATTTTCGGGTAGTACGGTGGAAGCCGTTTTCAAATTTGTCATTTTTTGAACACTTCCGTGACCCGAAAAAAAAAGTATGCAAATACTAAAATAAATAAAATCATACACGTTTAAGCTGCTTTTACGACCACTACTTCAACGCAAGCATTTCCGGGAATAAACACACGCGATCCTTTACACGAACATAAGGGAATCGCACTTTATCGATTCCATCCAAACTGTACTTTCCACGGGGAAAAGCAATTTCACCTTAGCAGTCTTGTCAGTTCTCGACCACAAGTATAACAAGTCGAAAATGCTCTTCGCGTGAATAAAGTAAGATATACCAAAGAAGAAATAAAAATGATCATGCACCCACTCCGCGCAGTTTTCTGGTAATCGAAATGTATCGCCCAATCGATTAGCTCTCAAGGCTAACGATAACAAAATTTGTTGTAATAAGAAAAGATTTTTTTATGGAATAAAGGCATAGCAGCATTCATCACATCTGGGATAATAGATAATGTCGAATATAATTCATTTTTCTCTCACTTAAAAAAAAAAAAAAAACCTAAACATATTGCGATTTCAAGACGTTGACTATTACGCTATGCAAGAACAAAGTTTCACCCGTTTCACTTTTTCCCGTTGCCCTCGTGAATTATATCTTGAGAGGTTTGTATCGCCTTTCCGATCTAAGAATGGAAACTTTCTCCCTTCAGATGTATATTTTATAACGTGAAAATCCTAGACGGGGATGATCGAAGGCAAAGAATGCCGAGCTGCAAATTTTACTGAAATGAAAACGCGGAAAAAAGGCAAGCGGGCAAATCTCTGATAATAGCGTTTCTGGCACTAGAATCACTTGAAATAAAATTAAAAGAGTATTTATATAAACATATACATAGAAAAATCTCATTCTCTTTTGGAGAATGAGGTTTCCTCCGCGGTTTCCTGAAGAAACCGCGCATACGGCGATATTACATTGAGATATCGGTTCCTTGCCTCACCGAATTCCGCCCAGCCCAAATCAACTTTTGTTTTTCCGTTCATTTTTGCCTCGAAGAGCTGCCTTGAACGCAAAAGCTTAAGCGCGCAACAATTTTAATTTTCTTTTGTGTGCGATGCGCAACAATAACGCACTCTAAAGAAATAAACATATTTCAATAAAACTCGTCAATAACGTACTCTAAAAAAAAAAAAAAAATTCAATAACACTCATAAAGCAAAAACAAAATATTTTTTCGCGCACTTTTTTTTCGGTTTTAAAATTTGGCATTTGCGAAGATACGCCACGTTTTTCCTGGATTAAAATTCGTTGAAAACAAAACTAAATATTTGTTGTTTTCAGTTAGAAACAAACACAGGGCCCAGGGTATTAAACATTTAGAAAGCGGAGACACATAAGGGACGATACAGACAGGACAAAGTTTGCCCTGTCTGTATCGTCCCATATGTGTCTCCACTTTTTAATGTTTAAAACGCACCAACACGCTCAAATAGTACAGGTCCAGGGTAGCATGACATTGCTCAACTAACAAGAACAACAAAAGAGCCTCAGAGAGATAAAAAGGTGCCAACGAGAAATTAAAGAAAACCAAAAAATAAATCAACAATTCATAAAATACCCAAATACATATACAATACAACGGTTACTTAAAACAATTGTGCGGAATTATATAGAAAGGTTATGAATACAAACTCCTCGTTTAATGAAGTCACACAGGAATACATTTTTGATGATTCAACGGGTGTACGTTGCGAGATTGCCTTGTTAATTCTTGTTATATTAAATTTAAACATATGTTTTATTATTATTCATTGCTTCAATAATATTGTTTTTGTCATTTTTTCTCATTACATTTTTTAAAGGCCTAAGTACAGTCTACGCATCTATGAGCTACTTCAAAATTCTGCGCCGTTTAAGCGTATATGTAGGGTAGTTCTTTTCTAAGATGTCAAATAATCAAAACCAAAAGGACACTGAAAAAAATATTAATGTCGGATACCGCTTTAGTCGAACCTCGTTACAAAACACTAGCATCGCGAGCAGAAATTTGTTCGCTACATGCGATACCCGTTATAAGAGTACATATAAAATCGACGCGATCGCGGCAGTAATTGAGCCCGTGGAAGATCGTGCACAGCAGTACCATATAAAAACACGCAGACGCGGACATCGAGGCCCGTACCTGTCACTGAACAGCATAATAAAAACAGATCGGAAAATGCCGATATTAATTTGCAACACGAGAAACGACCTTAGGTGGATCCATGTTACATTTATTTGAAAAAGACGACCTTTTGGGCCGGTGCCTCTTTACAGCGTTTTGAAGAATGAAGTTCTCCACATTGGCCATACACGAGAGCGCCTGCTTGATTTCAGCAATTTTGGCAGTGGGGAGCTTCTCCAAATAATTCTGCAGCTTGCGGACCATGTCTGTTGTGTCTGCGCTAGTTGGCGGCGGCTCATCAGTGTCGTTTTCGCTCTCGTAATCATCGCTGTCGCTGGTGCTGTCATCGCCGGGCAACACAACCCGATCCAAAATTTCTTGATCGGTAAGCTCGGATGCCACAACCAATGTGTTGGCAGAAACGAAATGCTCAATTAAGACGTTCGGCAGTGTCAACCGAAGGCAGATCATTCTGTCGGGTCCTCGGGCCGAACTCAATGGGGGGTGGAACGAAGCTTTAGTCCACAAAACAGTTTATTATGGTCGACTGTATGACATCGGTCTACGACCCGTACTACGTTTTTAGCGTCATCTTCATGTTGATGGCTGTGGATATCCGCTGGTCAATGTCAAAGACGAGCTGCATCATGAAGCGCTATCTAAAGCACTGCAGAGACTGGATATTTCCTTAATCAAGGGGCTGGAGTACAGACGTTGTGTTCGGTGGCAGGAACATGAAACGGACAACATTCAGTGGAGTCGCCACCTTGTGCGCGGAGCAGTTGTGCAAAATCAGGAGGACCTTCGTGTGCTGCTCATCCATGTCCTTTTCAAAAGTAACTAGCAAGACCTCGAACAACTTTGACGTCATTCGGGCCTTTTTATTGGGCCAGTTCGCTTCCAGATGCCGTAGGCACATGGGCCGAGCAGACTTTCTGATGAAAGTGAGACGCCTTTTGTCAGAGCCGTCCATGTTGGCCTCAACGACGACAGTCACCCGTTCTTTGTGCTTTTCCTCTCCATGGTAAGTTTTGTTTCGCACGGCCAACGACTGTTCTGGTAGCAACTTGAAAAAAACACTCCAGTCTCATCAACGTTGTACACATCGCTCTCGTCGTACTCTAGCAGTTAGAACTGGTCGGAATACTCCAGCCGCTTCTCGCACGTCTCTGCACTCACGGCCGAGGCTTCGCCAGACAACTTGTGGTAACCAATTTTATGGCGGTTCTGGAAACGCTAGAGCCAAACTCTGCTCGCCTTGAATTCATCATGTCTCTACAGACACGCCAGACTGATTGATTGCGTTTGAAGAAGCTGACCAGATACCGGCAGATTTCACGCTCTTACTGTCAAACACGAGGACAGAGCCTCTAAATCGCCCGGGTAGACACGTAAAGCGTAGGAAACTTTCGGTCAATCTTGACGGTATCGTTTGCACAGCGGTCTTCGATCTTCCTTGCATTCAGGATGGTAGATGCCGCGCTTGGTGCAAGCTCGAAGCTCTCAGCGATGTCTTTTTTTTTTTTTCGACCGCTGTCCACCGCCATCAAAACCTTCACTTTCGTCTCCAAAGAGACGTCTTTCCGCTTCGTCGCCATTTGCAGCTCCCCTATGAGTGGCGTGGTTCACGGTTGGCTTTAGTCTGCACTGGTTCTTAGTGGCGCGCATAGAGGTCAGCAGTGGCACCACCACCGTTATCCGTTCGGTTCATAGGTGGCGCTACCTCCCTAAACGCGCATTTTTGCACATCAGGCGACCGAAGGACAGAACGAGCCGGTTGGTAGGGACAATTAAACTTGAGAAAGAAAACGAGAAGGGGCGGACAAACACAAACTTACGATTTCGAAAAATTTTTGTTTTAAGATTAGTTTTTGTATTTTTTTTCTACTTTTTGATAACGTTCGTAGTAATTTATGACGTGAGAAAAGCAGGAATTGCTTCGCTATATCGTGTCAGATCTCGCGGTTTCGGTTTTGTTATGTAACTAGAACGCCCATCGACATAGAGAATGACCAACCAAACTTCGTGATTAGTTCGCTATATCCGATAATTCGCTATATCAGTGTCTGTATAAGGAGGTGCGGCGGACATCTGGGCACGAGTAAACAGAAAAAAAATAGTGACTATATTAACTAAATGTTCGGACTTTTTAACCAAATATAAGCTAGTATATTTCAATTGAAAATTTTTGCCTGACGCTGAGAGAGTCAAGATGAGTTGTTAGATTTCATGAATAAATGTTATTTCAGTTATCATCAAGCAAACTACCTCAATTCGCTACGTGACTACTCAAAATATTTTCCCCTAAAATCTAGCAACATATCTGGCCTATATCAGCGTCGGGCGAGAAATATTTAATAGAAATATGCCAGCTAAAAGGAATAGTTAGAACGTTTGTAAGCAAATAGGAAACTCATTGTTTCTTTACACTCGTGCTTTGATGTTCGCCTCAATAGAAACATTATCCCGAAGAAATAATGTCGTTTCTTCCAGTGCAATTTTAGTTTTGAATATGTGCCGTCCTAGGAAAGAACACTCTGCATAGTCGGGCTATTTAAAACTTTGGGATAGGCTTATGTAAAGACGACAATCAAACTTCGAACTTCTTAAGTTATACTTGTCAATTAAGCAGGGTGTTTTGTTTTCAACCTAACCGATTTGTTTAAAAAAATGCCGTAAAAGTTACATTTACGCGGTTTGTGCAGGTGAGTTATACGGCCAAAGGGGCATACTACAAGGGGCTAATTGTAACGATCAGTCAACTGATTAATTATTATTTGTTCAATCAATAGTTAAAATTATGAAAATGAACATATGGCTCCAATTAGAAACTTACTCAGCGTCATCGAGAACCACTAAATCAAAATTTTTTTAGAAAAATATAACGCAGGAGAGGCATCAACGCGACATTTCGAAGCTTTTCCAGGTTTCGGTTTCTTATCGTAGCGCATCTCTGAGCCCGCGGTCCCGCTCCCCAGTGGCTGAGAAGCGCCAACGCACCGTAGGCCCTACTTCCCCCGATCCTATGTGAGAGTCGAGGGGGTGGCTTCGCGCCGTGACCCCTAGGGAGCGGGACTGTGGCCGCAAAGATGCGCTTCGATAAGGAACCGAGACCTAGAACCGCGTCGAAACCGGGTGCTTTTTCGCAACGCCGTAAAATTCTGTCCATGTCTTATACCTTCATGAAAAGAGCTCATTTAGTGGTTTTTTATCACGTTCAACAAGTTTCTAATTGGAACCATATGTCTATTTTCATTATTTAAAACTAATAACGAGGTTTAGTTGACTAGCCGACTGGTCGTTGCGATTACCCCCTTATACTATGTCCCCCTGGCCGTGTAACTTACCTGCACAAACCGCATCAGTGCAAATTTCAGGGCTTTTTTTTAAACAAATATGTTAAGTTAAAAAAGAAAGAACACCCGGTATATGTTGCACCTAGAATAAATAGGGTGGCAAAATAGATTTGGAACCTTCATGCAACGTTGATCGCACTACAACTATTTGTCTAGGATGCTAGACATGAGTCTTCTCATCAGAGCTTTCATGGGCGAACTTTCAATTATCACTTTCAACTATATTCATCACATTTAAGTTTCGCTGGAGTAAGTAGCAGTGTATGCTCGGAAAATATTTTAAAAAGGGAAAACAGCCAAAAACGACACAAGGTTAAGTCAAAGCTCCAGACAGTGAGAGCGCCGTCTATCGACTGTCTTTTTTTTACTTGAAAACAGACACACACTCCTATATATATATATTTATATGTATATACGATAAAAATGACACCTTAAAACAACATTAAAACATTGATTCCCAACAGTTTCGCCGGGAAGACAGGCTTTCTCAAGCTTCGTTCTCTTTTAAGCCACTGCCTTCCGTACCATCAAAAAAATTTTCCCTATCAGAAAAAAAGCTCGCTTATTTCAATCTATTTGCTAAACCGTCACAGGCAAAATTGAGATTTCTGACGAAGGCATCAGGCGCTAGCTCGAGCCAAGAGGCACCTACGCACAGTTGCGTTTGAAAGCGTTCGAGTGCGTTTGACTGCGTTGCGGCCGCGAGAAACCAAGACATCCCTGCTCCTCATGTTGCGTGCTAAGCTATTCCTCGAATTTAATTCCGCGCTTCATACGAAGCACAGATGTGCCGGTGGCTCGGTTTCGCTTTTCGACGCAACGCAGTCAAACGCACTCAAACGCTTTCAAACGCAACTGTGCGTAGGAGCCTTTAGCCTTCCAGGCACGCGACGCCGTGGCAGCGCTTTCGCGTCCCTCTATTTTAACCTCTCTTTTTTTATTTTATGTTGATTTGGAAACTACTGCAACTGGGGTTTGATTTTAGCTACGGCGAGAGCGCGAGCGAGATTTACTCTGTCTCTCTAGGAGCGAGCGAAGGTGGTATTCGCAGATGGTTCGTCGGCTAACGCGATTAAAAGACGCCATTCATCTGCTACGAGGTTCCACTCGCAGACGGAATTACATTAAGAACTCCATACATCGTTTGCAAATAGAACAGAAAAAAAAAAAGTTTACTGTTTTTTTTTTGTTTTTTTTACGAATTAAGCGCCGCGGAGAATGGAGATCGGTCTCCAGCTGGGCTTGAGATCGCCTGCTATTTCATGTTGAAAGCCATGACAGCCCATGTTTTGTTTGCAAATCTAAAGTTGTTCCGCTGCCGTAAACCAGCTGACATCAACTGGTGGATAAAGGAGCACTAAGGACCAGCACATTAAAGGGCGCGAGACCCCTCTCGCTATATTTAAGTCGGTGATAAGTTGTATTTATCAGCAAATATTGCCCGATTGTGAACGCGCGAACGGGTCAAAAATGTTTCATTGGTTGATTACGCTCACGCGTTGGTGCCACGTCCAATCAGAAGCCGAGAATTCTTTCGCTCCCGAATCTGCCAAGATCAAACCCCTGGCGAAGCATTTTCGAAGTATTTTGGTATCCTCTCAAGTAACTACTAGATAGATTTTTTGTTTTTGTTTTATTGAGTGGCCGGCGGAGCTTGTTCGCACGTACAATGTGCGACAGCCGGCCACGCTTTTTTACACTGTTTTAAAGGCTAAATCATAGTTAGCTTAAGCATGAATAAAATTCCTCATTGATATTCAAATTACTCAGCACTAACTTTAATGCCAGGACTGTATTCTCGAATCCAATGCAGCAATGTGAATTTCTCGAGCAAACGGAACGGGTTGTTGCGTCATTATTTTCCTGTCCCTAAAAATAGAGGAACACTCACAACCGTCGTAATGCTCATGGTAACTTTAGTCATATCTGATATATCTCGTAATAAAGTGTAATTTCCATAAGATTTAGAGTGTTCTTTTTTTCATTCAGCTTGGTAAATAATAATATCGGGATTTTTTTTTTTTTTTTTTAAGTAGCAGTGGATGTGGCGAAGTCCCCGTTGAAACTTAGCGCTCCCTTTTGTTCATCTGAAAAGGCCATCATAAATATATGTAGTTCCTCGGCGTGTACATGAATACATGCACTCGCCATTTTCTACGAGACTAAGAAGGATGCTGTGAAGTATGACGACCCAGTGTTCTTTTCTTAGACACCTTCAAAACATTGGCGCTCGGGCGCCATTGTTCAAAGCGTGGGGCGCAAACAAGCATTGCCCGAGGTAAAATCACCGCTTCCAAATACGCCGCAGGCTCAGTCAGTGCCGTACGTGGTCAGGTCTATGTAAGGCATACCAAAAAATGCCTGATTGAAAAAGCTCTAGGGCACCATCTGACTCTACGATGCTCCCTGTTTCACAACCAGTCCCTCCGGAGCCGAGGCACCGGTCCACTGCAGCCTGTCAATCATCGCCAAAAAAAAAAACATCATTGCAGTGCTCGTCATCTTTGTGAGTTCGCCATCATCGGCTAAGCTAATCAAGCAGAGAAAAAAATCGCAAGGTCATGAGACATTCGGAGCAAGTGATGGCTTTAGCCAGGAATAGCTGACAGACGAAGACGATGGAGCGCCGTGACGATGCACTTTTGGAGCGGCGTGATTGGCTCCCTTGGATAGTTGTTTCGACTGGGGTCGGACTTGGAGTGAAACGCAGTATAGATTTTGCATCGCACCTGGAGAAAAGTGCTGAGTCACTGAGCTGTGGACGCATACGCAGCGTCTGATGTACAGCACAGTAGATCAACAGCGCATGCTAAGAAGGCGTTATACGGCCCAGCAGACAAAGATGGCAGTGTGCAGAAGGCGATTTTCGCAAAGGTGTAGAGATGTGCTCGTCCAGAGACATCTCCGTAGGTTGCCGTCTGTTTTAACGAGATACGTATATGTGCCGGACGTTTCTAACGGGCGGCTATCACTCTGAAAAAGCCCGTGCATCTACCTTCCGCACAACACTTGAAGAGCCAATCACCGCAACCTATGGAGGCAGCTCAGCGAATGAAGACGCCGAAACAAATGCTTAGTCCAAAAAACGCAGTATGTGAGTCGTGACATTAAGCGTTGAAAGCGTGATGTTTTTCATTGCTTAATGAAACAACTCAGACTGCGTTTTTTTGGTCTAAACATATGTTTCGACATCGCCATTCGCTGAACTGCCTCCTTAAAGGGGCCCTGCTAGGGCTTTTTTACTGTTTTTTTTAATTTACACTGAACCTGAGCCCACTGAACGTAGTAACTTAGTGAAACTTTTCTTTTCTCCAATTTCGCTTTATTTTTAAAGTTATCAGCAAATTAAAATTACAAAAACAAGCAAAAAATGACCTCCTTCATGACGTCCTTGGTTGCTTGAGTGGCCGTGAACTAGAGGAGGACTAGTCAGCTCAGCGAGCGCTCACGGCTGCCGCACTCCGTGTCGACGTTTCAAGAGGGCGCCACTAAAGCACGTTTTGGCTAGGCTGTATGAAGCGGGCAGCCAGGGGGGCTCGCATTGCATTTGCTGCGCCATTAAACACTAGTTCGGCATGACACTTCATTGGCCACAAACGACAGCAAACACGGGGTAAATATGAGTTCAGGACGGAAGCCACTTCGCGCTGCCACACCGCCAAAGGGCCAAACCGCAAGTCAAAGCTGCTCGCCGAAGGCGTTGGGAACGCTCGGAACCGGTCGGATCCTCCAGTCCATACGACCGCAGCGCCGCCGCGTACATCCGGGACCTTTCTATGCTCGCCGCTCGTCGGGGCCTGATCCCACTACTCCTTTCCAGTATGCGCCGCCTTTTCCATTGGTTGGTGGCGGGTATGTCGACGGGTCATTTCTTGTTTCCGTACTTTCTAAACTGCATTTGTTCCTTTTCTGCTCTAAAATAGTGAACAAAAACTACTTTTATAGATAAGTGAAACGGTTCCCGGCACTTATATTTTGTATTTAGACAAAAAATAAGCTTTTAGCGGCTCTGGCCAGTAGTAAGCCCAGGATCAAAGACGTCACATATCGCGCGCTTTCGGCACCGCGAGTCGCCCCCGTAGGTGGAGGAGGTCTCCGCGTCGTACGGTTAAAATATGACATACTGATATTTAGTTACTCTCTTTGTGCCCGCTGGCTTGCCCGAACCCCAAGAGACGTGGAAACTGCAAAAAAGGTAGACGCTTAAATATGATTGCAAGGCCCCATTAAATTGCGGTGATTGGGTCTCCGAAGATTGTGTGGGAAAGTAGACGCCCCGGCTTTTTTTTTAGAGCGTAGAGACAATGGACCTTTTCCACATACCGACGGCAGCAGGTGGTGGCTGCACGAACTAAAAATCGAGGAAGTGACCTACCTGCGCTATCAGTCGATAATGAGAGCAACACTGCCAGTTTCTTCGCTCTCTGAGCTGCGGTGCGTGCTCAACCCGACTTTAAAAGCGGCCATCCGTGGCGTCCACCCAAACGTCGTGTTTTTGTTTCCGTCCACTTTCTTTTTTTGTGTAACACAATTATATATATGCTGCAATTCCGTGTTCTACTCGCTGATCCACAGCCTCCTTCCGAATTTCCTCGATTTTTCGTGCCGATTTCCGCCGCTTGGCATCGGGAGCTCGCGCGTGCGCAGAACGCTTCTCGGAAAAGGTCCATTTTCTAATCAAGCTATACATTCGACAATACGGTCCCGGCATTTGCGTTCGCGCTTATTCTGTTAATATATCCGATGGCAAACATTTATTAATTTGTCACTTTGACGCGTTTCTTCGACAGTGCGGTATGGTAGGGTTCGAAGAGGGCATGATTCTGCCTCGATTTTTTGGGGGGTTTAATCAATTTTTTACTCTATTTTTGTCCGGAACCAATCGAAATCGCCGTGTACGTGTATTCTCTGCGTCTTGTTCTATTGCATTTTCCTTGTGCCGTGTACCGACTTGCCCAACTACGAATGATGCCGTAGAAAACGTCGCTCTGCAATGGCACGCATGCTGTTACTTTTTCAAGAACAACCTAAATCCCCCAACCACCCCCCCCCCCCCAAAAAAAAAAAAAAATCAAATAATATATCCGCCATAGGAAGAGGAGGAAGAGCGCCCGAGTCGCCGAGCGCATTCACTACCCACCCGGGACACAAAGAAGCATGCGGTGCCGTGTCTCTCTCGTCTGGATTGGCACGGAACCAGCTCTTGGGAGGAAAAACATAGACATGTGTGTGTTTGTGTATGCAGGGTAAACATTCCCCGAATTGCTTTGTGACCGTGGGAGCAAGAATCCGAGATGAGCATTTTGATATATTTCTTCCTTGTCGTTTGTTGTGCTCTTGTTCGAGCTTCGGGAGTTAGAAGCGTCTTCCGGACGCTTCGTTTCGGCAGGTCTTCCCAGCTTGTTTACGCCATCGATGCATGGACGCTTAAGCGCTATAAAAACAAATGTTGGAGAATTAGCAAGGTCTTTCTACTATACCATTCAATACACACAAGGTAATTTGTCGTCTCACAGGACTGAAAAAAAAAATTTCCGGATTAAGTGAGAAATAACCGAACAGCATTTAGCACGCTCCAGCGGAAGATAGACCATTTATTTTGACTTTCCTGGAATCTTTTTAATCGGGACCCAAGTCTTAGCTACACCGCGATTTTTCCGCTATAAGAGTTCGACAGCGGTAGGCCCCTCAGCCGGGATTTCAGCCAGCTAACTGGGCATACGTAATGAACAGTATAACACAAAATCTCTCGAAAATCGAACCTTAACCTAAGTAGCTGGAGAGGTGGTGATTTATTACTTCCCGGAGATTGTAAAGACGGTTGTGACCATGGGGATTGCTACCGCTTATTTGATCAGCAAAGTTCACAAAAAGCAAATGCAACGGCGCCATTTGTAAAAAAAAAATGAAAGGCGTTAGAATTATTTGTGATGCCGAATTAGAGCGCAGCTCTCGAGGAGGAGGAGGGGAAAGTACGGAGGAAAGGGTATGCCCCTCCTCTCCCTCCGTAAACTCCCCATCTCCCATTGAGCGGGAATTGTTTCCTCTAAATTTAGCGGGGAAATTTTTCCGCTAAAGGTAGCGGTGAATTTTTTCCGTTAAATGTAGTGGGGAAATTTTTGCGCTAAATTTGTTAGCGCTATATTTGAATTGTTACCGCTATATTTAGCACGGAATTGTTACCGCAAAATGTAGCGGGTAAAGTTTTTCATAATGCAACGCACGGTTACGCCTGTTCCCATGATGCAACGCTCGCGGTGACGCCGACACCGACTGCGACGCCGCTAAAGCCGGAAACGGGCGCCTAATGAATGCGCCCCCCCCCCCCCCCAAAAAAAAAAAAGAAAACAAAAGAAGAAAGGTTATGCATTAGAAGCGGTGATGACATGGGTGCCAACCCATAAAAATCCCTGTGGTATGTGTGTGTTCTTGTCTTACAAGTAAAGAAAAAAACGTCATTGGACGAGGCGCTTACCCAGTGTGGTCTTTGGGAGCAAATGTTTGCGCAGCACTGGAGTGAGCTGCCTTTGGAAGCAAAAGGGCGACGCAGCCCTCGTTGGTCTTATACGTACCTCGCGCGTTCGCACAACGGTGGCTCCCGGCACTTGTAAGAAATGCGAAGCGTTACTTCTCTCGAGAAGCTTCAAAACTATGGCGTCATCCGCACCGCGTTGCGAGAGCGCACAGTATTTCCATCTAGTTGACCCAGAGATGAATGTACAGTGCTGGGGAATTTGGCGTCAACTAGCGAATACCAGGGAGATGCAAAAAATGGACTCCGGTACTGCGTGATAGCCTTCGGCAGGAACTCGCATTCTCACGGATTAATCCCAGTCCCAGCCAAACGCGGACGCTGCACTATAGACGCTGACGACGAGAACGGCATGGAGGAGTTTCGGTTGTCCCGCCTCTAGTGCGAGCTTCATGCCTTCGATAACGCTTCGGTGCCACGTAAGTCTGGGGCGTGCACCAGCAGACAAAACACGGCGGAAGGCAGCGAGAGCGTGCTTGCGCCCTGATATTGCAGGGAGGCACCTTGACCCCTCCGTTTTTGGTGAGTTGATCTAAATTTGCCTGTGACGGGTAGGTTTATGGAGACGTTTTTCGTATACCGAGATTTCGCTTTCCAAACACCGGCGAAACAAGCGTACACCTTCGTACCACCACCACATGCTGTGTCGGTACTTGGAGGCACTGAAAAATAAGTTTACTCTTTTAAAATATACAAGAAGAACAATATAATAGAAAGAGATCCGTAAAGATTGGCATGATTGATAAGTTAATTGCATACACAGTGCCTAAGACTCTTATATTGGCGAGGAACGCTTCCAGTACGATGATACTTCATGGTGATCTTGGCACGACTGGTTTACAACGACCCCCTGGAAGCTTCGAAAATTTGAATGGACCGAGATGGCGATTTCTATGGCAACGTAAACAGATTAGCCAATCGCCTTGCGAGATTTTGGCCGTCTGTATTTTAGTATCTCTTTGTGTTCGGCTCGCAGGTAGGGAAGGCAATGGCGCTATTTTCCCAGGATTCAGTAGAATGCCTTCATACACACACGCGCTTTTCCTTGAGTGGTGACATCTCAGCCATTTTCCGCCCAATTGTTCTTTTTTGTGTGTGCATTTTGAAGTGTGGGCAATCTGGTGTCACTCAGCTCAAGCGCGTAGCTTTGGCTAATGCATAGACGCATTTTTACCACCCAAGTCACGCACCGGGTGCGCCAGAGCGTCACGAGCTGGCACATTCAGGGCAACAATGGGTGTCTTCACCCTGAGACAGACAGACATGTAGGCACCCTAGAATCCAGTAAAATCCAGTGATTTTAGCTGCGTTTGCTGGGTGATACCGAAACTTCAACGCTACTTTGTAACTAAAATAATAAAAGCGAACAAGTTTTTTTTGTTCTTGTTTTTCTGTTTCGGGCGCGCGATTTCTAGAACGCGCTCGTTGCCTATTTTTTGCGCTTTGGCTACGCGTCGACACTTAAATATCTCGAGACGCAGAAGAGTTAGCAAAGCTAGGAAGCTCGCGCTGGGGGCGAGACAACTTAAACTTCTCCCTGCCGTTCCCATCTTGTCAGTGACAAGCGAGACTTCATAGAGAGACCATTTTAGGGTTTTTGCCAGCCTTCGTAAGGGTGTGTTACGCCACCCGTTAAGCTCCCGGCTAAATAGCCCTTATTGAAAAACAGCGCGAATAACACACGGGCAAAAAGAAGAGAACACACAAGATGAGACGCTTAATATCAACTACTTATTCTAAAAAAAAAAAAAGAACATACATAGAAATCCACGCGAGAACTGCTTCTTCTTTTTCCTCTTCCACCAATGATTCGTCATTTAGCACGTAAAATTATCAATCACATCAAACTAAAACACACCAGCACATAAAAACACACCAGCGCAAGGTATAAGCCATCGCGTCTTCTTCCCCCTTTCTTCTTTCTTCGATCTTCAATCTCGACCTTCAATTGACTGCTCAACCCATGTCCAGAAAAAGTATATAAGTGTCCACTAGGTTAACGGATGGTTCGCTCACGCACCCGGGTTTTCGTTTTGCTACATGGTAAGCTTCTACTAACTCCCTCGATAGCTGATCTTCGTGTTTAAACAGCACGTTTGTGTCATTGAATCTTTGCTCACAACTACAATCTCGACAGTGAACAGCTAAATGGGAGTACGCGCTACCTTTTAATGAACTATGGTGTTCACGAAGACGAACATTTAGGCAACGCCCCGTCTGACCTATATAAGAGTGACAACAGAAAAAATGTTTTTTTCATACACGGTCCCCTGTGCACAGGACACGAACTTTATGTCAAGCTTGACGCGACATCCAAAAAGTTCTGGCTTATTTTCCCTGCCAGCCCGCTTGTTAACCATGTTTATAATCCCACTCAGATTGTTTCTCGCTGAAAGAATAACATTGACCCAATACCTCGAAGCAACTCCCTTTAACCCGTATGAAAGACGATGGATATAAGGTATAACGGGGACGTTCTTTTTGTCTATCTTGGCTTTTTCTTTGACAGGTTCTCTGGAATCTACCTTGATGTACCGAGACACCTTGTCGCAAGCTGAAGTAATAAATGAGGCTTGAAAATTAGAGTTTCTGAGCCTAGCGACCTGTGCTGAGAAGCTTTCTTTCATCTTATGGAAACAGGATTTTGTCAAGGCTGACTGCAAGCAAGAATATGCAATACCATTTTTTACGAGCTTTGAGCGTGCCGAACGATAGTCTAGTAAGTTCTTCGTGGATCTGGGTTGGTGCATCCAGCACACATGATCTTCTTTCACGTCAACTAGGGAATCTAAAAACTGGATTTCGTACTTTTTAGTAGCCTCAGAGATGAAGCGAAGACCTGGCCCTTGCTGCGTGAACGTCCCTAACACTTCACTCATTGTTCTAGCAAAATCTTTTTTTCTCTACGAAAACCAAGTAATCATCAACATGCCTAACAACTTTTTGGTGTTTTTTCGCTAGCCTGTGCTCAAGGGTCCTGTCGCCTTTACCTGAAAAATACTGCTGAGCATAGGGGCCACTCTTGAACCTATACATACACCTGACTTTTGTACATATACGTTATCCTGCCAACCAATAGACGTGGACTTTAGATACGAGGACAAAAGCTCAAGGAACCCTTCTATTGAGACACCACTTTTGGTCCTAAACCTTGTTTCATCGTTGCGTTCAAAAATACATTCTTTTACGCACTTCATGAGCTCATCGCGGGGCATAGAGTAATATAGGTCTTCCACATCCATGCCAAATGCGCTAGGCCCTTATGGACTGTGTGTCTTTTAAGAATTTTATAACAGACAACGAGTTTGGAATATTAAACGGGTCATCGATCTGCAGTGAGTTGAGGTGCGCCTGTAGATATCGTGATACTGCCCTGAGCCACAGATCTCGCTCCGACACTACTGTGCGAAACGGTATTTCTGGTTTATGCGTTTTTGCGGTAAAAATACCTCTAACATAAAGTGTTCCTCTTTCTTGGCTTTAGCCAAGACCTTTCCCAGGTTTAAGCTACTCAGAAGCTTCAAGGCTTGAGCTTTCACCTCTCCTGGCACCTCCGGGACCTGCCTAAAGTTCTTTTGTACAGCTGCGTTGGCCTTCTCACCAAAATCACCTTCCGGCAGAATAACAAAAAAATCTTCTTTGTCGGACGACAGAATACGTAACCCATTACTTGTCAGAAAGCCGATAACCGGCTCTAGATTTCTGCTTCTAGGGGGCTGCCCGTTTTTTGACAAAATCCCCACGCACTCTTCGATGCATCTAGGCCTTTGTTCCTCCGCGACCCGCCGTGACACTGTCCGTGAGAAAACCAGTTTTTCTACCCGGTCCAACCCCGACTCAAAGCGAAACGTCGGTTCTTTTCTCAAGAGATCTTGGTGTACCTCTGGAACCGACCGCTCCCCAAGTATCATTATCTTGCCTTTTTTACTGGGCGTCTTCTTCTTGAAAGGTAGCGTGAGGTGGACTGTATGCCAGAGAAACTCAGTGTTTTGGACGGAGTTCTTAGTCCATTCTTGATATAGGCGGAAATCTCAAGGATGCCGTGCGTTGTTGGTACATGTCACCCGAAGACAGTCCTTGAAGAAGCGCACTTGATTTCACCACTCGGAGCATAAAACTCGGCACACTCTCCTCGACTGACCCGGCGACGGACCAAACCAACCGGAGACAGCTTGTAATTCTGGTGGGCACATTAATATTTTTGCATACCACGATGCCGCCCCGGCCTTGCACACGTAAACGGCGATTAAGGCAGATAAACATGAAGGGTCCGAAAGAAGGTGCGGAAAACATAGAAAAGAACCTTTTGTAGTAAAAAATAAAGCTTACTAGAATGGAAAGCTGAGCTGGCGCGAATAATAATCTGTTTTTCGCGCTGTTTTTCAATATGGATTATTAACAACCAGCCCAACATTCCATTCTGGTAAATAGCCCTATTGCCAACACTGGTTGCCATATTTTACGGTACAGCTCCTATTTTGATATTCAAATTATAGCCTGCGTTGTCGCAATGGTGAACCACTAGCATCGATAGCAGCTCCTTTCCGCAGTCCGCCAAGCCAGGGCCGCGGCTGGCCGCGCAGTGTGGTTAGTCCGCTAGATTTGACGGCCGCTAGCGGTGGCAATGCCGGAGAAACAATTATGATTGTGAATCGACGTTTTCTAACCGCTACATCCTTGATATACGTTTTAAATAGACGTGCTCCGTTTTTTTTTTTTCTCCTCAGATGTCCTTCTTTTTCTTTATGATTACTTACCGACAGGTAAGATGGTCTGAAGAACTTCCATGTTTTATTCAGCAACCTCTAGTCATATTACAGTGTTCTAACTCCAGTCTGCTCCCTCGGGGTTGTGTTGTCACCAAGTCAAAAGTGTCTTAGGTGCGTTTATGTATCGTAAACACAGGTTCAATAAAAAAACAGATTCATTGACAATTTTATTGGTACACTTATTATCGACACACACTTGGACACTGTCACGCTCTGTGAAAAATACTTTCGTGAACCTCACGCTCTTTAAACGATTTGTCCAGAATTTGTTTTTCACTGTTTATATAGGTTGGATTGGTCACTGACTTTATTGTGCATGCTAAACGCTATACCGGAAGTTACCTGAGCCAAGGCGGCTCTGGAACAGCAAAAAACAAATATGCCAAGAACCAAAGAAACTTGTGCGTATCACTGTAGCATCCATCTTAAGGGTCCGCCCAGCGTAAACCTGGGAGGCGATGTGCGCGGAAAGAGGCTAGCGAACGCCGTATCGGTCCGACAAAAACTATTTGTTATTAATCAAACGCTGCAGTTTCAAAGTAACAATCTATTGACAAACTGATTGTCATAGCCAGTCGTCAGCGACCTGATATCTCTGGCAACGATGCTACGTGACGGAACCAGGAGCAGGAGTTATATTGGCCATTTCAAAAAAGGGTTCGCGACATAAGGCGGTGAGTGTTCTAAAACAAAGACATTTCATATGAATCAGCGAATTTACTTCTTGTACCGGAGATAGCGTCGATGTGACGCTTGATGTCTTAAAATGGTGCCTATATTACAATAAAATTAAGATAACGTATAAATCTGATAAATCGAAATTGCCACAAAAGGACAAGCACAAAGATAGATTTAGATATCCCAGAGCGTACTTCCAAATTTAAGAGATGTGCACTTTATGTTGTGCCTCCTTCACTTGCTCGTAGTTTATGTGTTTTCAATAATATCTTCGTTTTAAGGATCACTTAGTTTGTATTTCTCTTTTTCTCCTTGTCTCGTTGCGGCTATATTTGTATGTAAGACTTTATCGGCTCCTTAGATCTGCCTGTGCGTCAAGCTTACGAGAAATCGCTTTAATGCTTCAAGCGGTAAAAATACAAAAATTACCCCCAACGCGTGCGTTCCGAAAGCGCAATTTTAACGACGTAGCAATGCACCACAACTGCCGCTTGAGGAATTTTTTTTTATACGTAATCGAGGCTTTGTTTTTAATAGCGCATCCAGCGTAAATCCACTTCAGAGCTAGTGTTTTCCGAACGTTTGTGTAGAAAACAAATTTGCAGCGATTTAATCTCCGAAGTGGTCTATTGCCTGAATTGCTGGACTTAATGAAAGGACGTTGAAACCTCTTTAGAATAAACGTTGCGTGATGTTATAGCCTCATGTTGTGGTGTGACGAGGCACGGTGAATTCACGCGACCTAAAGTAGGGTATGCCATAGGGTATGCGGGTACGCTCGGACGAAAAAAATTCTCGAAGAAAGACTTGCCGTTCCAAAGCGTTCAGAGTTTGAAAAGTATACTGGATAAGTAAAACAGCGCCAAAGGTGTGAGGCGTAAAACAAACAAACAAAGCAATTTATACGTTTTGGCTTCACGAGGTTAGCAGTATCAATTTATCGGTGGAAACAAAAATACAAAATTATCTCATTTTTTTTAGTGAAGATGAGTTCCGCAGTAGAATCGGGAACTTGTCGCATTTTCACTCTGATATTGAGCTTCAACAAAAAGCTCAGAATTGTGAGAAGATTTTTATTACAAAAATAGGGTCAACTTCTCAACAACAAACACATCTTAAAAATATAACTCAATATCAATATGAACTTACCGCTTCATCTATCTTCTATTGACACTTCCTGATTATTTGTCTTGAGCTCCAATCGAAATGGACCACTTTTTGTTGTCTTTGTGTGCGAGTGTGTGCGTCTGCGTGTGTGTGTGTGTTTGCGTTGGGGGGGGGGGGGGAGCACGTGCGTTTCTGCGTGGTTTTATTTTTGAACAAAATATTTTGAGTTTGAGCCCCGATAACACAAAGTGACCCTCAGCTTATTGAATGATTAAAATGTTCTTCCGCGCTTCTTGTCATCAAATAGACTCGTCATATCCCTGTCAAATCAAACATAACGAAACAACTCCGTGACAAGCTCTACGCGCGCCCCTCTACGGTATTTGATACCAACTTCATGTTTTGGGTCGATCAGAACAAAGTGAGAGAAATCAATCAATGCAATTGTTGAAAACCGATTAGAATAATCTTTCTTTAATTAATTTTTCTGTCGTTGCTACCACGTTAGCATGATTTGTGCGGCATAACTCAGTCAGTACGCGGGAAGATTTTCAGCATAAAGCCGTTATTCCTTGTACGTACTAAAAATAGGTTTCACCATTGATTTCTTCCCAGCACCAGTTCACAGTGAAAACCCCTTCATCCTTCGATTGTCTTTGTCGACGACGCATTTTGCTTGATGATCGCCATCCCCCGACCGCGTCTCAGAAAAACATAGAAATTTTAATATTGGGAAACATATTGAAATATGTTACTGAAATTTTAACATCGCAAAATTCATTACTTACTTGTTACTTCCTATGCCAACCCATATATGATGAAAAATGGTCAAAGTACACGCGAGCTAGTGTATAGAAATCATGACGTTTCAACCCTGAGAATAGGAAGGAAATTTGAAGCTCAATTAGAAGGGATAGAAGAAAGGTGACAGAAAGCTTTATTTTGTCCCTTCTAGATAAAATTCAAGTTTTCTTCCTAGTCTCGGGGTTTAAATTCTATGTAACGTTCGTTTTGTCGCTAGCGTACTGAAACACATTTAAAATGCACTGGCGTCAGTGGCCGCATTTTAATGTGCGTGCGTTCTGGACAATTCCACTGGCTTATGCCTTCGCAACACCCCATATGTCCAAAATAACAATGGAGCTTGCGATCACTCGCACAATATACCAGAAATTTCTCTTACAAGCGCTCAAAATTATCACATACTGAACTCGACCACAAACGCTTTGTATCATGACTGTACACGAATATTAAGTATAAAAATTGAAAAGGAAATTTTCTTTCTCACATGTTTCTAGTGTTTTCATTGTGATCACTGATTAGTCGGCAAGAGAAGCGAAACGACTAGTTTAGAAATTAATTATGAAATGTCCGACGCTGCCACCATCTTCGCGATGTGATTATTGAATGGTTCCGTACTCATGGCGATTACTGGCCGTTGATATCTTGTTGATGTCTATATTTTTTCGAAGCAAAGTGCATGTTTTTAGTCCAAACATACCTCCAACATTTATCAATAGGTAGAGCTCGTTCCTGTTTTTCGCCGGTGTTAAAACTTTATTAAAGCTCGCGAAATTAAAGATTGACAAAAACCGCCATTACAGAAAGAAACAAAAATAATAAAGCTTGAAATTGAATTGATGAGCGCTGCTCGCGAAATTCAGCAGATTGAGAAAGACCGCGATTACCAAAAAAAGAAATTAAAGCAATACTTGAATTGATGAGTGCTACAAATGTAGAACGAGCTTTACAGGCGACATATTTGAACAAAGAGACATTATCCTGGAAGAATGATTTGTGTGTGATTCCTGTCCCGATAAGATGGCGACCCTTTTCTTAATCCGTTTGCTCGTCCCAGACCCATCGCGACCATTAGAAAATAACGTCTCCTTTTTTGCAATGCAGCTCTATGGAATATTCTCATGCAACTGTCAGCCATCCGTCTTTTATTCTAAGGAGATCCCTTTTGCCCTCCTACTTTCGTGGGCGTCATTCTCTTTTTTTTTTTTTATAATGGGGCGATACCGGGCGTCGTTCTGGAAATCTTCCAAGTGTGATATCTTTTCTTTCTTTTCTTTTGACCTATCATTCTCCGTTCCCAAATATTCTCTTCCCGCTTTAAAAAAAAATAAATAAAAGGGATTAAAATTTCGAGCTCTTCTTTGTTTAAAAATGGGTCGAGTGTCCGGACCCGTTTTGTTCCTGGTATGTTTTAAGAAAGATCAAGACACCTAGGATCACGTCGCACTCAAAGCATGAGTGATTGCGTGTTACAATATCAAATTATGTTCAGTAAAGAAACGCCTTGTATGAATAGCTTATGAATAAATTATACCCGTGTGCCCGTAAAGTTTAAAGCAAAATCAAATTATTTGCGGCTAACATAGAGTCCAATGTTCATTGAACGGTTGATTGAACACAAGCAGACCAGGAGGCACATGCCGCATGAATTGCGTGGCGATGTGTGCCCCCGGTCACCTGCGATAGAATACAATTCGTTCAGGTGCCTTTCTAAACCAAATAAATGACCGCAGAAGAATTTAGCTGAGTAATAGTGGATAACACACCGGCAAAATAATGAAGAGACCGGAGGTCATATCCTGATCCCTTATCTGTATATATTTTTTTCTTATCTATACACTGAATAATCTGAAACATAATTAAAACAAAAACTGAGACGCAAAAAAAACAACACACACACACACGTATTTTTCGCCATTTATGCACGTATTGCACATCGGTGGATCTCTGATGACATAGGCAGTTGTAATGAGCCGTTTCGACGAGAACGATTTTCTCCCGAACGATTCCCAAACAAAATGGCGTCGATGAATTGCTTGTGGAGATTAACGCAACGAGTATGCCGCGAAAAAGCGACAGATTGTGTCCGACGGCTCGCTCTGTAACGGCGTCATAACACTGGCTATGTGTGGCTAGAACGGAAGGTGTAACGGTCGCACGGCAAGAGGGTCTCGCTATTCGTGCCAATAAAGCGCAGCATAATCGGTGTGATGAAAGCATTTCATCACCTTTGCTTCCAGGGCTATAAAAAGAAGAAACACAAAAATGGGAATATTGAGTATTTTATTTTATTCTCTAAGGGTCTTGTTCTGCCGTAAATTGAAACACAGTCCCCTATATTTTTTGTGTTTTTTATTTTTTATTTTTGCCTGCTTCGGTTTTTTTTTTTTTTTTTTTAAGAAACTAATGTTTAGGTAGTTGTCTCAACCTTGCGGTTGTGGCGCAACTGCCAGCTTGTAGCCAGCAAAACGGTAATAGGGACACACGAGGCACAAAGCGTAGCACTGCCCTCGGCTGCCAAAAAAAAAAAAAAAAAGAAACCTCCCTCTTTCTTTTTCCTTCCTCCCCCTCCCCTCTTTCCCCCCGCCTTTAAGCCCGGCGCACATTGGCTGTTGCGTCGTGCGTAAAGCGAACGTGCCGCCGAGCGAACTTCCTCGGTTGTTAGTCTCATATTCTGGCAAATTTATGGTAGCTCTCACAGTACACATTATTTTGGTTCACCCACGTTTTACGTAAATATAGATTACGTAAACAAAAAAATGTAAAACTCAAAAGAGCTGTTTTTTTAGGGCAGGACAAATCGCAATCGTTATCACCCACATTACCAATATTTAATAGCAACAACTATTATCCCTGCTTTTTGTCAGACAGCGCTTGAGCACTATAACTTGATTGGATTATTACAGGTCGGGCATATATCACGTTAAAAAAAATTAAAATATTGTTATTTCCTAGTCCCTCGCTCTGTGTCGTTTAAAATTGGGCGAGGAAGAAAAAAAAAAAAACACAGCTGAGGGAGGATCAGACACTTAACTTACAGGTTTTTTTTTTTTGTCTTATTTTAAAAATGTGGGGCTTTCGAAAAGCGACTCCTCCCTTTCTCCGCGTGGCCGACTGCAATTCCGGTCTCTGGGGACGTCCAAAAACGAGGCCCTGTCGCTGAAAATGTCGGCGCAATGTCCCGCGAAATGTTTGGCGCCGGTTGTGGCACAGCGGACGTCCCTTTCACACCAGCAAGCAGCCGAGTGAGGAGAACGCGAGGCTCCGCGCAATTAATTACCGGGGATTCATAACCACAGCACAAAAGGAAAAACTTTATGCCTTTATTTTCTTATGCAGCGATCACGAGTATCTCGGCTGAAAGCAATAAGAGGTGTGGTAAACATTTTCACATTGCAAAGAAGCAAACATGAACTAACAAATCTAAAATGAAGCAAAAAAAAAAAAACACAAAAAGAAAACGTGGCAATAAATTTGTTGAGACGCGACTGGGGTGGACGCGTTAAGCCTCGTGTAATGAGAATATTTGTCGCTCATCCGACCGCAGGAGTAACGGTCCCCTGCTGCTGTTTCCCGCCGTTGAAGACGAGGGATTAAAAGAGAATAACCGATGAACATGGCAGACGGATATAATACCGAGAAGAAATAATTGCTTTCACAGAAAGAGAAAGACAGAGAGAGAAAGATAGAGAGAGACGCGACTGGGGAATGGAAGCCTGTCTCTATTACAGCCGACATGTATTCTGCGCTGATAGGAAAGCTGGCTAAGGAAGAGAAACTGAAGAATCAAAAACGCTTTCTGTCTAAAATAAACGAAGCGTCAGTGTATTAACATATATATGAACGAAATGACATAACCAATGACAAAACGGCAGAAACTCGTATACTTTCACGAAGCAAAGGCTCATATGCTTCTTTTGATTATTTTTTTTTTTTTGAAACTGATTGATCCGCAGACACATGCGCTAGGGACAAGCATAAATTCAGGTTAAAGTGTAGTTAGCCTTGTATCTGACTGCCCGGTAACTTGGGCGACACGAGCTTTTGTGTAAAGATTATAACGATTAGAGTGCATTATATCAGAGTTTGCTCGATGGATTAAAATTGCGCCAACAAACTATTTTTCTCTTTCCTAGCTGCCCTTCTTTGCGTTCCCCCTAAAACAAATGCTCGAAAGCCATAGATTGTATAGGATTATAGCACACAAACGTGAAAAAATGTTTACCTGCAAAAACATCAAATTTGATTGAGATTTCAGTAGCTTCCCTATTGAAAAAAAGCATATCAAAGTGCACAGTAAACATACACAAAAAAATAGAAAATACATAGTATATTACATATGATTTATATAGGTCCTGGTATATTTATTAGACAAAAATATAAAACATATATTTCTCTTTTCAATGGGCTTCCCGCTTTTTACGGAGTCCCAAACGCGGTTCACGTGTAGTTCTGTGGCTTTTCTACCACAACGAATATATATATACGCGTATATTGATATTGAACAGATACCTTTTAATATACGGTAGCTGAGTGGGCGCTACAGAAAATTTCTTGTGGCAATTCCCGGCGAAGCGTTGCAGAACGCCCAAGCATATACAATACATATTAAAAAGGTTCTTCCAATACCTCTAGAACATTATCTAGCGCAAATGTACTGAAATGTATACCTATTTTAAAAAATACCGTCACCAGAACCACCTTTTTGCCACTTAGTCACCATCCGTGGTGAAGATCGCCTTTGTGCCAGAATGAATAATGCTACATAATATTAAAACTAACATACGACCATGTCGTATTACACCTGAGACTGCGGTGGAAGAAATCGGAAGAACTTTCAGTAGAAGGAACAGACACAGAGAACGTCTCAGGTGTAATACGACATGATTAGCTACCACCAGCTCGCCTGCACTCTCAGCGTCTTTTCACTAACATACGACGTTTCCGCCAACATCACTCACAGAAATTTTCAAGGTTTCCTTCTTTTTGCCTCTCATTCAATGTTTCATTTTTCCGCATCAATAATTACTCATATATTGATCTTTTTTTGTGATTTCGCTAGTTTCTACAATGTTGTATGCCTTGAAAATGCAGTAAAAGAAAATGCAACAAAATTTTTGAAACACCTATTAAATGTCGTTTCTAACGATTTATATATTTCCTTTCGGCTCAAGAACGTTCTCATTGGGGAGGACCATTTTCATGATAGCTGAAGACATACCCACATCTTGATTAACAGAAAACAAAAAAAAACACTTAATTTTCGAATAATACGAATGCATGGTAACCACGTTGAACAAGGTAATATTTTTTTAGGAGGAATTATGTAGCAGTACATAAAACGTATCGCTAGAATGGAGTGTTCTCTGATCATTTCTGGACGATTCCAATCAGCTTTGAAACAAAACAAACTACATCACTTTGTGTAAGAAAACAAGAGTAAAGGAGCAGTACACCGCGCGCATTCAGTGTCGTAACCGCTCCCTTACGACGAGCTGGGAAACTCGAAGCTTCTATAGTTCGGGGCTTCCCAATCCACTAAAAACGTAAAGGCGCGATGCAAAAGTTTTTCTACTTTCAATGAATACGGTTTACAATTATTCCTTGACATTTATGACCTATAAAACGCACGTCGATTTTTTTTTTCTCTGCGCAATAGAAGTTGCAGGAAAAATCCCTGAAAAACGAACACCGTTTTGCCCCCTCAACTCGCAGCAAGAAAAGAGGCCACGCGTTCTGGAGTCGACTCTATACCTCCAATGTTTTTAACATAGCCAGGCGTTGGGGCTGGCAAAGCACAGGGCGCGCGCTGAGTTCCTCGCAGTCTTAAAAGTTCGACTATTCCCGTCATCCAGTGATAGGGCTCAAGTCACAAGCCCGAATGCATGTCGTGGAATTGATTTCAACGTGAGCAAATCGAATGCCTACGCAATCTTCGTGTGCACTGAGTGAGCAGCATTTAAATATCCTCACTGCGGGGATGGCAAAGCTTGTTGACACACTCCTGGGGATGGCATTGTTGACATTGTAACCACGCCGCACCGTCATCAAGTTTTCCGAAGGAGGGACTGTAAGTAAAAAGGTCCGCTTTTATCCTTGGAATTCCCCCGCAACGAAGACGCTTCTTGGTCAATGGCGTGGCGTTAAAGTATTCTCGGATAGCACTAATGCCCGTAAGCTGGTGTGAAGTAAGAAACGTTCCAACCCAATAACGTTGTAGAGCCCCTTTAGGGAAGGCAGGCTGTTGACTGCGCGCTTCGCCTTCTTTACGATTCGTTCTTCGCCGCTCATGTCAGTCACAGGCCTGTTTCTCTCGGCCAGGGGTCGCTGTAGCGTTCCCGAGACGCGAACGCAAAAGAGGAGCCCCCACTAGCGCCCGCAAGACGCGTCCATATAATGCTGAGGTGAGGCGGCGTTCTAGCGTCGCATCTTGAATGATCCACGGGCGTAAACTAGCGCCTTTGAGCGTCTGGAAACGGGCACTAGAGAAAGCGTCTGAAGGAACACAGCTCGACGCACAACGGAAGCGCAAGCTAAATATATTGGAATTTGCTTGCCAGGGGCGCTGCTCAAACTTGAGCTACAGGACTAGTGCCGCAATCTCTTTGGCCGCCAAACAATAATACGATCCTCGGCACTCATCACGCCTCGCGCGTTTTATTTAAGATATCAGGCGCTATAAGGATGTAGACTTCAAGTTTTAAGAGGCGCCCCTTGGCGAGCAACATTGGTCATTTTTAAGTCACATTTTTGTGGTGCGTCACGTTGCGTCCTTTCAAACGCCTTGTCAGTGCCCGTGGACAGACGCTGAGGGGCACTGAAAGAGGGTAGTTTATTGCTTGAGGTATACCGCCTATTTTGTTTCAGCCAGCCAATAAGATTTAGGCGTTCTGACATCCTCGCAAATCCTGTGCAAGATGACGAACTTACGCTCCGCATACGCCTCCTGCGGTGAAACTTCGAACAAACTGTGGCGCCCTCATTTTGGGTACTACAAGCTAACCTGATTGGGCCTCGCATTACTCATGGCACCTACGCTGAGATGTTTTCCTTCTTGTGTGCTGTCGAAGAAGAGAAAACACGTTTCGATGTAAGAAATGGACTAGATTCAAAGCCGCAAGACAATCGAAAGGGCCAGGTTAAAGCCACCACCACTAGAACACGCGTCTCTTGTGGCTGTGTGGTGGCGTCAAAACATCCCGACTTCCGGACGCTATTTTTTCCTTAGTTCTCTTTAGTTTTATTTAGAACCCGTGAAACGGCGTCTTTTGGCTCATCTTACGTCTCAGCTTTAACCTATGCTTCGAAGGCGATCAAAAATTTTAAAGATTCTTTGTAGTTTCTTCGTGATCGCGTTCCGCACTAGACCAGGCACGCTTCTACGTATGTGACAGTTTGAGATGCTCAAGTTCTTTTACTACCCAAAACGACACCTAACTGATTCCTTTTTGCAGCGCCCGCTGAGCAACGCAGGAAGCCTATTTGGAGCGCGAGTTTGTCTGCTTCTTGCGCACGTCAAAACGCGGAGCTCAGGTTGACTCTGATGGAATAACAATTATACCTCAATGCTAGCTGCCTTGCGGACTACTTAATATACTTCCAATCGAAGCCAATCACAGCTCGGATTTCTGACATCATCGCAACCCTTTCTCAAGAAGCAGACAAACTTGCGCTCCACGTAGCTGTACCTGGCAAAGAGAAACAGGTCTATGCGGTTAGCAAGTCGTCTCCTCCTTACGCAGGGGTTGCAGTGACGTCAGAACGCCAAGCTCTGATTGGGTTCGGGCGGAAAGAGGGTGGGTAGGCTTCAAGGCAGCTAGCATTCTGGTCTACGAGCTGTCCTTCCTTCAGAGCCAATCAGAGCTTGGCGTTCTGACGTCACTGCAATCCCTGCGCAAGAAGCAGACAAACTTGCGCTCCGCTTAGGCTACTTGCATTGTCCAGGAGCCGCTGCGAAACGGGACTTGTTTTAGGTAGTACACACTTTAGCGGCTCACAATGTCGCACAAGCAGAAACGCGCCCGCTCTGGTAGGGAATGCGAGATCGCTAGGCAAATATAGTGAAAAAACAAAAAGATCAAGTGGTTAATCCTAAAAAAAATGCGTCGGCATGACCCCTGGGAAACGCCACACACGCCACCGTTTGCGAAGAGCTAACGCTGACCACTTCACTTTTCTGTTCTGGCTTTCTCTTTTGCTTCCTTCATTTATAGCTGCCTATTTTTGGCTTCGTTACGGGGTCAGTGTAAGCGTTTCCCAATGGGGGACGTGTGTGGCGTTTCCCAATGGTCATGCTAACGCAATTCCTAAGCATCCACCAATGTATCTTTCTTTAATGTATGTAGCATAGACCAAGGCATACGCGCTCCGCAAACCTGCAAGTTCAGACTCGCCCCTGCATCCGAGCGCGCAATGGCTTCCGCCCCGTGACGTCGCCTCGCTCTTTTTTTGGCCTCGGCGCGCATCGTGCTCATTGGCTACCACCCCATGACGTCGCCCCCCTCTCGTTTTTGCCCTACAACACTCTTCTCATCTCGACGCGACACACTTCCCTTTCCACCGTTTTGCCCAGAGACAGAAGCTGCCAGCTTCTCCCTGTCATCTAGGTACTAAGGATTACGCATTTAATTTCGAATGCCGTCGAACCATTGGTCAATGCCAAGAAAGTGAGCAAAAAAAAAAAAAAACTGTTTCACGCGTTCAAAAAAAAAATGAAGTTTTTGAACGCCAGATGTTTTGACGTCACCACCCAAAGATAAAAGACACGCACCCCAAGCGGTTGTGTCATGAATCTGGCACTTTCAGTTGTCTTGCGGCGTTGAACCTAGCGGATTTCGGACGTCGAAAGGTGTCTTAACACCACAGAAAAACAAAAGGAAGCTCTACGAAGGTGTCATGAGTAGTGCGAGACCCAACCCAGGTGAGCCTGTACTATACAAGATGAGGGCGCCATAGTCTCTTCACAGCTTCAGTGCTTGAGGGCTACAGGCCTATAAACCTGTAGCCATCAAGCATGGAGGTGGGAAGCTTCTCGAGGCGACAGGACGCCACCAGGGGTGAAGTTGGGAGAAACTTCCGGTCCGGAGTGACACTGCCCCAACAACGACCGAAAACGAATGAAACCAAAAGACGCAATTGGACGGAAAGGACACCCTTGGGCACCGCTGGGGGCATTCCCATTTACCGCTGCCTCTACTTACGTCTTCACTTGGGATTTTCTCATTTGGCTAAGCTTGAGCCGGTATGTCGCCTCCTCTTCTTCCCTCCTCGATTATCTCAAGTTTTGAGCAGCGTTTCTGGCGAGCAAAATCGGATATTTTAGGTCGCATTTCTACTGTGCGTCGCGTTGCGTCCTTTCAGACAGACAGGGGGGTAAACACGGGAGCACAATGCAGCAAATCCTGGGTGCTGACATCGGCGGTCCCGAAAGAAAAAAAACGAGAAAGAGAGCGACGGAAGGGTGGAGAAAGGAAGCAGACGGCAAGGCTAGGCGTGTTCGTTGTGGCGCGACGAGTTGAATTTGCTCGAGCGATTGTAAACTTTATTTCTTTCGATACAACGCGCAATTTCTGTGGTAGAGAAGACAAGTAGAGAAGGTAGAGAAGAGATGTGATATGAGCAAACTAGGAACGCCGATGTCCCCGTCTATGCAAACCGCAAAATCTTCTGTTTTTTTTTGTTTTTTTTTTACTTTTTTTGCAGGGGTTGTAGTGATTTTTGAGCGCCGACCTTCGATTGGTTCTGAATGAAAGACAGTGGGCAGACCTCAAGGCAGCTTGCCGTGAGGTCAACCCACTATCCTTCAACCAGACCCGATAAGAGCTCGGCGTCTTTCTGAAGTCATCGCAGCTCTTGCCCAAGAAGCAGACTATTTGCTCTTCGCGTACCCCACCGTTCCCAGGAGGCCTCAATAGGAGGTGTGCCCCCAATGCATGAGACATTTCCCTCTAGGTTAATATACTAACTTTATGCTTTTAAACACCCTATTAGTGACCGTGAACAGACGCCATGCAAGGAACGTTGGGTTACGCCCATGGATTGCGCGTGATGGGTCGCAAGGATGCCGCTCCACGTCACCATTGAATGGCCGCGGCTCGCAGACGCTAGCGGGGATGCCACTTCTGTGGGTGCATCTCACGGGCGCTATAGCACTCCTGGCCAAAAGAAACATGCCTATTAGCGGCAACATTTTTTGGTGGCGCCCTCTTTTGGTTCCCTCTCATGACGTCATTACCTTGCGGACAGCAAGTTTGGTGGTGTTTGTAATGAGAATGGGGGGAATGGTGTCAACGTCAGCCAATGACCGGATGACGGCTCGATATTTTCGTTTGTATATACACGATTGCAAGCTGGGCGGCTGGCCGCCGCCATGTCTCTGCTCGAGCAGGCACGCCCGTGCGATTACGAGCTTGCCAAAGCTACGTTCACCCGCACGCTGTACGCGCTTGCACGCATGGGGCACCACTTGTGGCGCCATGCTTGCAATTGTCTATAGATGTCTTGTAAATATGTTTGAATAGTATAAGTATGTTTGTGTCATGTCAAAATCAGACAATAAAAAAAAAAAGAAATCGGTGGCTGGCTGGTCTAGCGCACACCAGCTCGGAGCACGTGAAGCGAAAGCTCGCGCTTCTGATCATTTCGATCTGGTTGAGCATCGTACCGGCGTGCGGCGATGCACGTTAAAGGGGTCATGAAGCGATTTTCCTACTTCTTTCTCCTTAGCTTTAATCCTCAACCCAAATGCGAATTGTGAAATCACGTCGTCATGACATTCTTCGGCCCCGGTGCGATGACTCCAAGCTTCCACCGTGCTTTTTATGCACACCATAGAACTTGTCATTCCCCAGTGACGATAAGTTCCGTCAGGGCACTCATTGGCCACGAACGCGAATCCAAATATTCGTCGACAGATTGGTTGTTGACGAGCGCATACGTCCGAGTGACGCGATTCTCGTGTCCAATGCGTGAGCTGGGCTCGGCTGAAGTCACGTTGGCACCGCAGACGCGCTTTGGGAACCGCGGATGCATCGATGAAAAGGCGGAGAGCTTTCGAAGGAAAGAAGGTACAAAATAGTCCGCTATATTTTCAAATGTTCGTACCGAAAATCTGGCTTTTGACTTTCTACCCTCTTTCTTTTGGCCAACTAAACGATATGCGATTAGTAAAGTCCTAATTTAAAATCATTCGACCCAGCCCAAAATTCGTTTCATGGGCCCTTTAAAGACCTCAGGCTAGCGACTGTACTGCACAGGCTAAAATTCTCATGTACAGCTGGAAGACTCGTCGCCCATTGAGGCAGACCAAGTTCTAAGCTGTATAAACATACACACATTTTTTTTTTTTTTTTGTAATGAGAATGGTGGAAGTTTGAAAACATAGCACTTTGAAACCAACACAGCCAATGCGGTCAGAATTAAAGTTTTTACTTCACTCCTATTTCTGTCGGTCAGAAAGCCTAGCTATGCTTACGCCGTAGTCAGTATTCGACGAATCGTGGTAGGCCGACCACAGCTTTTCTTTAGATCGGGCACGTCGAGAATAGTTAGTATACACTGACTGTGTGCGCGACTGCTGAGTGCGTGCTGATGGCGAGCTTCCACAGGTCTTTGGCCACATGCATTCCGCACCATCAAGGTTGCCGGTCTTGGCAACCTAATAATGTGAGCTCGTTCTGAGCACGCGCTCTAAACGTCGCCCTCAAATATGGCGTCCAGTGAATACCCTCGATAATGTGTTTATATAGCACTTGTCAATAATGTATGAATTGTTTATTTATAAATCAACTCTCAAATCAAACTTAAGAGAATACGCCTCGCGTACAAGACTTTGAAATATTAAGCTTTTCAGCGAAATGTTCTATTCGCATCGTTATCGTCCAAACGCTTTACATCCAATGTATTTGATTTCTTTCTATTCAAGAGAAAAACCTCGAGTGCAACATTGTTGCAATCGAGGTTTCGGAAAGTTCAGAACGAAATAGCCTCGTTCTGCTTTACTTATTACGCAGCCTTTAAAATGTAATCCTTACTCATTACTGGAAAACAAATAATCGATTACAATTACTATTATTCTCGGTTAAAAAAACTATTCAATTAGATTATTTGATTACTTGCAAACGAAAGTAATTGGCCAATACTTAAAGAAAGTAATCCTTACTTTTTCGATTACTTCAGATTTCCAAACTGCGATTTTTCTGCCGGTTTTAAGAGGCGTCCTTCCTGCAGTCCATTATTAAATTCGAAGCACCGAGCTGGGAATGACTTACCTTTTAAACCAACAATTTCGCTAAACCTTTCGCCTGTCTGAGACCTGGTTCGAAGATTTCTCGGAGGTATACTGGCACACGCAAGGAAAGGGGAGGGTAAAATAGTAACTGTTACAAGTAATCTTAGTACCTCCAAAAGTAATCAGACTGTTATTCCTCCCTAATGAATATATGCAAAGGGTTAAAAACTTACTCCAGAAAGGAATCGGTTACACGTCATTTTATTACTTGTAACGAGTCTCGTGCAAGTCTTAGTTTTTATTCAATAAACACGGAACTGCGTATACACCACGGGAGATGAAAGGAGCTGCTTCAAAAACAAAAACGTGCAGAGAGACGTTTTTTTCTTAAAAAATGACTTTCAGAAAACGCGTCTGAGATTCATTGTCCAGGTAGAAAATGGCTTCTCCGTACGGTAATAGAGAACGGTACGAAAGGCTTTCGAGATCCTACATACGTAGAACATGACGGAAGTCGTCCCGGGCACCGGCACAGCGGTGCCCTGTGAACAGTGCGGAAAGTGCTGGTTCAAATCGCTGCGTTCAATACAACGTAGAGGACGATGCTTGCGCCCTTTCCTTCCACCCGTGGTCCCTGCAGCCGATGCTACAAGCGCCAGCTCCGGGCTTTCTGCGTCCCTGCATGCCAAGCACGCGCGCTCGTGCAGTGCAAGCACTGTTCAGGGCCATATGATCGCGCTTGTAGCATCGGTTGCATCTGCACTCTAAGAAAAAAGGGAGGAGAAAGGTAGCAAAAGCGACTGTTCCTCCTGGTTGCGGACAAGTTGCCCAGAGAAGGGAGGAACGGCAGTTCAGATGAAAGGAGGAGGGCAAGTTCCTCCTTGTTCAGTTGGCGCAGGGGTAGGACATCGCGCTACTGACCAAGTGGTCAACGGTTCGATCCCCAGAAAAGTGGGTTTTTTTTTTTTTTGTTTTTTTTTTTGAAAGTTTTTCTTAAATTTTTGTTTACCAAAACACACATAAACAAACCCAGACCGATGAAAGGAAAATTAAAGCCCTTATTATTCTCCGAGACGTTTTCCTCCTCCAGGCAGATTGGAGAAAGCTTTCGCCCTCCCGACCCATCTTCTTTCGGTTTCGTTTTTCGAGCACATCGCGCACGTTGTTTAATAAATTAATGTTGAGTTGATTGAGCTTCAGCGGCAGCAAAGGCAGCCTGTAATTCTGTCTTCTAGTCCAAACGTGCAGAACATTTCGGTTGCATTGACGTTTTTACCACTAATTTTATCAAACGAGCCAACGAAGCCGCTAGAAACAGCGAAGTTCCGGAGCAGTGCCAGCAGCGCTACATACACTGGGTAAGACGGCCGTCTCCAATTTGCGGGACGCACGCGGAACTACAGCAGCGAAACCACGAGGAACTGTGTCGACGTTTTCGACGTTATGGAAATCGCGGGAACTGCGTCCAAGGAAGGCAGGTTTTCCTGCCGGCTGCCTGGGTGCCTTCCGTGCTGAGTTCGGTTCCGTTGTCCCGTGCCGAGTGCCAACCGGCGTTCAACGTGATTCTTCTGCGTGTCAGCAACATCGTCAACGTGGTTCTGTATTTCTTCGTGTCAGCGACATCGTGATGGTAGTGTTGTGGGTTGTGAACAGAAGACTGGAATTATCGCCGATGTGACCGTGTGTTCGCGTATCAGTGGTGTAACAACAAGATGAGATGACGTAAACTGTCGGGCATTGATGCCGCTGGTCGGGCCGTTATCGGAGGGGCCGGGGTGTCGCAGGATGACATTCCGCTTTACATTAAAGAGTTTAAACCACTTGAGGGATTAGGTGCAGTCGATCGACGTGTGGATAGTCATGTTGGAACGCTCGTCTGAACGGTAAGCTCCTATCGTACAGTGGCCAATGTGACTGTCGGTCCCCGAGAGCGATTGCGCTCTGGGGAAGAGACAACACTACGAAAGTATGACGGAAAGTACGTATATTTATAATGGAAGTTTAGCATAAAAAAAAAAGACAGGCAAAATCGAAAAAAAAAACAAAAAACGCTATCCTTTATTTTACTGTTTAAATATATTACGGTTCCTGTGGAAACTGCCCTCTAAGTGGCGAGCTGGGATGAGCGCTAGAAGTTTTCGAGCTCGCAACGGCGCAGCTCCGTACACACAGTTGTCGCAAGTCGCGGCTTTGACTGCATTCAAGTTGATCGAAAAGCGATTTCTGTGCCCGTGAAGCATCACTTCCAGCTGAGTGGATATCCGCTCTACAGAGATTAATTCAAGACGGCAATTGCAGCTTTGCGCGAACAGCACAAATGGAAAAACGAACACTTCAATATAAATACTGGCTACGAAGGGCCATGCGGGAAAACAAACTCATGGCTTGGAACCACATTGGAGCGGCTCGATTTATTGGCTTTCAAATAATTATGGCATGATCGAGCGTCTTCTTTTTAATAAGAGATTCATCCCCTGAGCCATTAAAATTAGCCTCAGATGTATGACATTGCTGGAAAAAAATGAACATGTTCGGAATATTTTTTTTTGCTTTGGGAGTCACCGAAAAATTCCGTACGTTCAAAACGACCACTATAAAAGACGGAAACGCAAGGCTCGGTAGCAGTGATCGGGGTAGTGTTCTGTTGTATTGATGTTTGTATGTGCGATGCCTGTGTATGCGTTCAATATATGTTGACCTGATGTTTGTAGTGTGCGCAACGTGTCTACATGTGTTAGAGATTCCGAAGAAAAGGAAACGCAATTGTGGCGTAAGGAAATAAAAATATTTTTTTGTAAAACATGAATTGGGCGGTACCTAGCGCCACCTAGCCTAGCTATGCGCGATTACTCTGCTTGACCCTGCCATCTGGTGGCAAGCGATTTCACATCCTTTTACGCTACGCGGCTACGCCATAATTTCGTGTTACCGTGCTGAGCTAAGCCAAGAGGTTGCTTCGGATTTGCTTTTTTTTTTTGAGAGCGGCGTTTGGTTTTGCGGGCGAATGATTTTCACTCCTCCGTGATGTGCGGTTGACGCAACGGTTGACGAAGGAATTGTGGCTCGAGGAATAGCAAAGGTAGGACATAAAGTGCGCGAACTGAGTGCCGGTTGTCTCCGTTGTACATCGCAGTGCTGACGATGAGAAGACTGAGTGACTGCATGCTTTCGAAACGTAAGTTTCTTTACCTGCAGGGGTAAAGAAACTTCGGAAATAAATACAGTTCGCGGAAAGCTCGTGTTACGTTTTTATTTCCTGCTCCTCTCGCTTCGTGCAATAGACTAAGTGTTCTCGTTAAGCCTTACCGAGCTCGATTTGCTCGATTCGTGGCCGCCATAATGAGATGCAGTCGACGGAGGAACTTTTCCTCCCCTGCTTAAGGGACGAAAGTTTCTCCCTTTCTGAAGGAACATATGTGTCAAGAGCGTTCCTCCCTTTAGGGAGGACTATACTGACCCTTTTTTCTAAGAGTGTGGACTTAGCTGAAGCGAAGTATAGTGGATCTGCACGGCTCCGCCTTGCTCGCGTCAGCGTCGCCGCCAGCGCGTGCCGTACGCGCCTCACAACGCCCAAGACGCTAGCCAAGCTGTGACCCCGAGACACACGGGTGTGTCACTTCGCGGTTACTCTCTTCGAGCCTCAGCGTTTTTGCCGCTTAGGGCGGGCTGGAGATCACTAACGCAAGACCCCTTGATGCTTGGATTCGTCTTGCAAGTAGCCTCAAATGCGCCAGTGCACGAGGCCCGTGTCTCCAGCGGCCCTTAGAAGCAAATGGCGGCACAGCACTGAAATGAACTGCCCTTGGAAGCGAATGGCGGCGAGCACCCGCTCGTGAAACGCGTCTTGCGAGCTTCCACAACAATGGTTGGCGGTACTTGTAAGCGTGAAGTTTATCAAGGGACTTTACATTAGCGATCAGGTCAAACTACTGCTGCGTTACAGTTAGGCACGGCGCGAACTTTTTGACGAACCCGAGGTTTGACACCGAACGTCAACGTTCGACAGGCTCGTTAATGATTAAAATGAACAAATTCCAACTTTTTAACGGTATTACAACAACTTAAAACTATTACCAATTTTAAATAAAATGTATTTTGAAAAGATTTTATTTTTATCATAAAATCATTAGGATCGTTTAGGCACACATATTGTATTTTAATGATTTAATTATTGAGAAATATTCCGCCAGCAGATGGTGTAAGCATGTTTTGAATTTCTGCGTATGGGCATAATAGTCGAAACTTCTCTCGAAAGTTTGTCGAAGTATGCGTTGAAAGTTTCGAAAACTCGACCCTGTTCGAACTTGAATCTGAAAATAGACATAAAAGGTCGGAGCGCATTGGGTCACCCTCGAAACGCAAATGTCCGAACACACCCCTTTAAGCTTTCCCGTAGATAAGGGGAAAAACAAATCACCAGCCGACGCGAACGACCCGGCGTCAAGTAGGGAGAACGCGCCCACCCTCTCCCCATAGGGCATCGGAGAAGGGCACACAGGCAGGGCCCGGATGATGGAAGCGAAGCCAGCCGTATGCAGCGTGACCCGCTTGCCAGAACCCGGCCCTTATCACAGCTCGAGGGTCGGGCCGGGACCCGGAGTCGAAGCCTTCGGGGACCCCGAGAGCTTCGACGACGAGAAGGCCCGACGCCGCATCGTGAATTATGGCCCCGGGCAGCAAACGGAGCAGGAAAGGGCGGTCCACGAACGCGCAGCGCCGGACGAGGGAGGGAGAAACGACAGAGGCAGTACAGGGGCTAATCCCGGCGACATAGTTGTCGGTAAATATCGATTCCGAGCTTAGGATCGTGTTGACTTGGAGGCCAAGCGCTCGCGGCCGTGCTATTTCGGCTAAGCTGTCGGCTGCTGTTGAAAGCTGTCGCGTCCTCGCCGAGGCTGGCGGAGGGCTTTAGCAGGGATAGCCCGCTTACGGGGAATGGAAGACAGATGAAGTCGCTGACAGCTTCCTGGCGGATGTAAGAAAGCGGTGGTCGTGTGGGAGTCTTGCTTGTCGACGTTTCTGTTTTACTGAATTAAATAACTTGTATACACATCTTATTTTAGAAGAGAAGAAAACGTACGCTAACATCCACAAGATTCTGCCACATTCGTGCGTCCACAGCAAAAACGTTTAAACATTCTATGCAGCTGAACAACTGCCAACATTTTAATATTCCCAGAATATTTATAAACTGCAACAATAAAATGTGATTTCATGATTATTAGTACACTAGGGACATAATATTTTTTTTTTATTATTGCTAAGCCCTAAATATAACATCCTGGGTCATGGATATGGACAACGTTGGCCATATCTTGAACTTCTTTCTACCATAATAGGAAATCCTGACGTTGCCGTGGATTCTAAAAGGGTCGGGCTGTAGCACGGATCTATATTAAAATTTGATTCTTACCCTAATAAGATTCTATTCCTCGGTGAGAAAAGGAATAACCCCCCGCTTGCCTATGTACTGTACTTTGTTTCATTCTAAAATGCAAAAGTTTCACAGAATAACTCGCTTACCAATAAAACGTCGGTATAAAAATATAACTAATATATTTTTAACAAAACGATGAGCAGAATAGAAATAAAAATTTAGCGATTGTGAAACAGCTTTTTGATCTCCTAGAGCAACTTATGTTAGTGTGAATGTGCGGAAAGTGTGATTCCCTGTTACAAAAACAGGCGTTAAAGACTAAAATCCAAAACATAAGCGGCTTGATTTATATATATACAATAACTTTAGGACTCAAGAATGTTTCCCGGAATTCAATTGAAGAGCTTTAATTCAAGTATCGAAGACATTACCAAAACTCAAACAAAACACCGCATGACATTTAAACAGAATACATGAATCCCAATCACTTTTGTTAATATAATACACTCATTGCAGTTTATTTCAACAAAATCGCGAATTTTCGAGAAAACTGCCGTCTTCAGAAAATTGTGTGGTACGATATTTTTATGATCTATAATTGGTGCAATTGTTGATAGCTTCATTCCAGCATGTGTTCCAAACCTCAGTCGCTGCAGTCGACTGCAAGTACTGACAGATAAAAAAAAGTGCATATAATACAATAAACAGCAGCCTCGCAGTTCAAATCCGCTCACAATTCAAACCCGTTATCGGCTGGGTATTCGCCACTCAATCATTCACGAGCATTAACAAGATGCACGTATATAAACGACTGTCCTCATTAACCTTACTTGCCTTCAGATATTCAAGATGGAATTACAAACGGCTTTGATGTTCTAACATTCCATAGTTAACCTAATAGTAGGTCAGTGTAAAAGAGGATTTTCATTCTACAAATGTTATGAGAAGACCCACTATGTCTCCTTCAGAGGAGCTAGTTTAATTACTAAAATATCTTTAAATATACAAATAAATTATCAAGTTAACGTATTAGAAGAGCCGTGAAAAAGTACTAAAAAATTGTGTTGCACGACACCGGTGGTCCTAAACACTTAGTATTATGTTATCCCTCACGTACCCAACCCGAATTCCATATTGTGTAAAAATTATAAGTCCTTACCTATAACGAATAGTTCTGAAATTTTATGCCAGTTGCAAAGGACTCTCATGTGTATTTAATATTAAACGAAAAACATCGAAATTACCACATTAACGAGCATAAATAAAGTTGTGCACTGTTGCTCCACGGGATACCGCTCTCGCTCAAGGCTTTCTCTATGAACAAAACTACACTTAAGGATGGCATTATCTTTTGAAAATTCTTTCTAGAATTAACTTTGCAAGAAGGATTGTCATCAAAGTGCCTTCGTCATGCAAATCACCTTTTGTGTGAAGAACAATGACAGAGAAACGGGCAAATTCGGGAAACAAAGGAGGCTCTTATATCCCACCCAAAACACGGCGCTGCCCAGCCACACGACGTGAACCCGACTTTGATATTTAATGGTGCTCAACTTCCAGTTTGACAGAATCCAAGATCATTACGAATGAGGATAAAATACCATTGTGTTTTCCCAAATTGCTGTTTTCACCATGTGCTTTGTTCTCTTGGCGTAATTGGGACAAGATGAATGTCCCTAGGAAGTCCTAACAGCCTTCACGGCTCGTCCTCCTGCTCGTTCGAGACAAAGGGTGGGCTTTCAAACCTCATCGCCCCCATTAGAATTGTGTGGCTGTAAAGAATAAAAGTCCACTCCTTTGAACCGAGCTCTTTAAACCTCTTAAAATCTCCTACGACGAGTGAATACACTGACACGCTGGCGCCATATATGCGGCGACCCTAGAACTGCATTTAACTAGAGGGAAAGTTTGCCGTATTTGAAAAATCAAATCTGCGTGTTCTTATGAAGAAAAAAAAAAGAGTCGCGAAAGAAATAGAAACTGAACGGGACCGTCAAGTGTTCCCTGCTACCCGATAGGTGGTGCCAGTGTGTCCTCCCGTGGTAAGATATTTCAAAAGGTTTCAAAGCACTCGGTTCTAAAAAGACGCAGGTGTCCGAACGGGCCTTTAGTCTCTTGGACTTCCGACGTGAACTTATTACCCGAAGGCAGAAAATAATATAAATATACCCCCTCCAAAGACAAACAAGTAGTGCTTCACACTAGAAGCCCCTCCTAGCTGAAGCTTCGACACTCGAGTGACAATGGCGATGTCGCTGAAGTGCGCCTGTTTGATTTTTCTCGCTCTAATAATCTATGACATGAACCTTAGAAATTGTATCTTAGCTTCGCCCATAGCCACTGAAGTCTTAACAAACACCGGGCGTCTTGAGTCGTCGCGAGCATGTTACTAGATGAACCAATGCAATCCTGGTATTAGCCGAAAACAGCGCAGAAGAACGAATCACGACATTTGGCGCGTGAGCACAAGAGACTCGCTGTGCCTTTCTTTAGGTACAACCCCACCGAGCATGATGTTTTGACCCTTTTTTGACGGTTCATGACTTTTTTATATGTAGCCTACAGTTATACACTTAATGTAAAATAAATATATTTTTTCGACTATATTTGAATGTCTTATTATTAGAAATATTTTGAGTTGGTACTTTACTATTCGGCTTTTAAAAGACCCTACTCTCTAATATTGAAAAAAAAAATCTTTAGTTATAACGTCCTATCGTTCGGGATAGTTTGCTTAAACGGTATGTTTGATGTAATGAAGTAGAAAAGTACTCAACGAACTGTAGATGTCATGCATACTTTAAAATAAAAAAAAATATTATTTAAAATTTATTAATTTATCGTGTCATAAAAAAACAAAATCACGTAAACTCATTAAAATTACCAAACATCAAATTACGAAGCATCCTTCAATATTAGGTTTTTCAGAGATTCGATATCTGGGTGATTTCAGATAAGATCGACCAAAGGATGGCTAGTCGACATTTTCAAATCAACTGATGTTTTTATATGTTATTATCTAGTGTCTGGTATGAACGAATCCAAACTTAGTTTTGACTAGAAAAAATACTTGGTGACAGGAAAAATCGTAAGGCATGAGGTGGTGGACAGTTGCATTAACGCGCACTGATGGAGGGGGCCCGTTTGAGAGTGAATAACTAAAGCGATAACATTAGCAGAACTCTAATACGTTTTAGGCGCAAACTATGGGTATAGCTTGCTTGTAATATAAAGTAATCATATTTATTTAAAATTTATTTATTTTTCTAAAAATTGACAAACATGCCTGCTCGAACGACAAATGGCAAACTTTGGAGGTCTGTATCTCATGAAATAATTTAATCATTATGATATAATTTGCAGATATTATTCTACTAATATATAGCTAATATTTAAAAAATAACTAAGGTATCTGTGTGATACAATAGTTAGGATATATTTAGTCAAACATGGAAAAAAAATCAAACAAAGAAAAATTCCGATGCGAATAAAAAAAAAACACCACCCTCGATTTTTTTTTAAATTTAGGTAACCGTTTATACTCTATTTCGGCATTCATTTCCATTAAAAACATGTTGCATCATTTTATTGAGAAAGAAGATACAACTCCCCAAAGTAGGGTCCTTTTTCAAAGCCTACACTTAGAACTGACTCTGAGTTCCAGTTTCATGAAACCAACACACATCTTTTATATATTTTTATTCAGATGAGGCCAATGATAACTAAAGAAATCCTTCACACACTTAAATTAAGGAGAAACTACTGTGTACGAAGAGGTATCATATTACGGACTAGTGATCCGAGAAAAGATCATGCAGCCATCGGCCACTAGGAACTTTGTTTACTTTATTCTCCTGCGACACTATATGCTATTCCCTCTTCCGCCCTACCTTCATATCTCTCTCTCTCTCTCTCTCTCTCTCATATATATATCCCTGATATATATCCAGAACAAAAACATGTTCAAGCATTCCCTTTCTGCGTGGTAGTGTTCTGTGGCTAGCAAAAATCATTTCCTCGCTAAGCTCACGATTATGGCAAAATAGTTGCCGGAAACCGCAGACGACACTCGTCGCTAGTTCTGGCAAAACGGCCGATACAATCTTTTTTTCGCATTTCCCCGCTCGCTGTCAAGGACAAGGGGGTTCGCTTCAACCAGCAAAACATGGCCGCCGACGCCTGTTTACTGAGCAGTCATGCCTGTCGCCATCTCACTCGCTGGCGTCACGGGCGATAATATCAGGCACAAAGGGGCACACCAACCGGCAGCATTATCCCCAAATACTCGAGCCTCGCGTAAATACATAGAGTGTAAACGCTGTCGCCATGTTATCGTAGTAAGACCGCCCCCCCCCCCCCCACCCCCAACGGGGGACTGCAGTACGCGACGGCGTACTAACACAACGGCGACGATATCGACATCGCGGGCTCCGAATTTTCCCATAGTTCTACTCCACGGGCATTTCTCGAAACGCTTGATATTGTGTACGCCCGCCTGGAAGGATTTCAGGCGCGTAGTTAAGATAAGGCGGTTCTCCGCGGCAAAAGAAAGCAATTTCACAAAAGCTTAAAAGCGGCGGCGACGCGTGTGCGGTGAACGCTTGTAGTTTTGGTGTAGACAGGGTGTGTGTGTTCTCGTTGTTGACACCAGCCGGCGATAAGGCACTGCAGGCGGTAGCTCAGTACAGCAAGGGCTAATCCGAGTGACCATCAACGTAACCCCACCGCCAACCCCTCGCGAACCGGTCGCCGACATGGCTCAGGCTGTGTCATGAACCACGTGGTAGAAGCTCGGGTGCTTTCATATCAGCGCGTGGAGGGACGACAGTGCGATTACGGAAAGTCTTTTTCGAAGGCCGCTGACCACAATTTTTTGTCTGGAGACTTTCCCTCTTTCTTCCTTTGACGTGGATCAAGCTTTGCCGACAGCCTCAGTTGTGACCTCTCTTTTCAAATGTACGTTTGCAGTGAGTGAGCTCCTCAGCCTCGGACTTGTCACTTGTGCACCCAGTAGTTCTTTCACTTGGCAATTATATGCCATCAGTTGGGGTTTAATTTCTATTATTTATGTATACATTATGAAGACGTCCTGGAGCTCCGAACGAGTGTTTTGTGCAGATTACTTTTGCAAACACAAAAAGACTATACCAAAGCAGCGGAATTTTCGAAGTGTTGGCGAGTTGGACCTAAACTCGTTGAAGCAAATTCTTCCGCCTGACTGTTCCACCAAAGTGAGTGCGACGGACTACCTGTGCTACCATTGCTTCATGCACATCACTAAGGATATCTCGATGCGAAGCTCAGAGCAGTGCCCTGACATATTTGTGCCAGCTGAAGAAGCAATTGAAGGTCTAAATCGCAGCATACTACCTACAGATGTGTCGCCGCTGAGACAACCAAGCGTCGTAAGAAGTCGGGACAGGCCTGCCTATGTCAAGAGAAAGCAGACAGAACTGGAGCAGGTTGCTCTCAAGAATATACGCTCAAGGCTACGTATTGCGTACGACAGGGACGCACCATCGGGGTCGTCCGAACCAACATGCTCCACATACACTGAGTGGGTGGACAACTTTCGGCAGGCCTTTGAAACCGCCACCTCTCTCCGGGAACGTTGTCAACTGCTTACACTCCTGCCGTCAACACTGACGAAGAATTAGGTTCAAAAGATGATTCCACAGGCCTCAATGTACCTCATCAGTAAATCCCGAAAACTCAAGGAAAAGCATGGCGTGTGGTATGAGCCGGATCCTTACACGAGGTGCAAGGTGAGCCCTGAGAACCTGTCTGCTGCCCTAGAGTACTTCACGAAAGACGAGCTACAATGTTCGCGCCAAAGTCCCAACCAGAAGGACGTCATCACTGTCATGCTCAACGGAGAGAAAACGTTCGTGCCAAAGCGCTTCATGACACGCTCAATACGAGAGGCCTTCCGTATATACAAAGACAAGCATCCCGATTCCGGCGTTGGGCTAACGAAATTTTATTCGTTGCGCCCTAGATGGGTCCAATGTATTCCACACCAGGAAGTGTCCGTTTGTGTGCGCTGCGCCAATTATTATCTTTGTATTGCCGCTCTAGAGAACGTTACAGGCTCAACATTCAACACTGGTGAAATGAACTCGGCATTTCTGTGCGACCCAGCAACAGAACTGTGCCTTCAAGGAGACTGTGATCACTGCCCAAAAGGCCAGTTTCTTACACTCCAGGAACTTGATATCCCGGAGGATGAAGAGATTGTGCTTGCAACATGGGAGTCCGGCGACCTTGTGAAAAAAACTTTGGAACCTGAGACTTTCCTAAAAGTCATCCAAGTGACGGTTGGAAGTTGGGTACTTCACAACCATATCTGGCAAACGCAAGGTAAAGCGATCTACGATGAAAAACAGTGCATGCAACGCGGGAGCATTGTCTTTCATTTTGACTTTGCTGAAAACTGGACCATCGTGCTTCCTGACGAGGTGCAAGCATATCACTGGAAAAAAAAACAAGTTTCGATATTTACATGTGTAGTGACGACAAGAAAATCTACAAACAGCTTTGCCATCATCAGTGAGGACCTGTGTCACGACGCCGCTCACGCTTGCTTGGCTCTAGAAAAAGTGAAGGAGTGGGTTGAAGACAACGTTGCGGTATACTCGTACGTGACGTACGTAAGTGACGGCGCCGCCAGTCATTTCAAGAATCGCTACCAGCTTCACTAATTTGCAAAGGACGATTGCCCACAAGCCCAGTGGTTATTTTCTGCATCTGGACATGGGAAAAATGCATGTGACGGAGTTGGCGGACTCGTGAAGCACCAGGCCACGCTGAACAACCTGAGAGAACGTTCAGTAAGCGCAATTCAGACGGCCAGGACAATGGTGAGCGTTCTATCAAAGAAACTGAAAGGCGTGCATCTTGTATATCTGGACGAAAATGAGGTTGTTCGGTATCGTGAACAAAAAAAAGAAGAGTGGCTGACGGTGCGCGCCTTCCCTGGCATTCAGTCTTGGCACGCGTGGCGGCTCAGCAAGTCATCAACAGAAGGGACCTGTGACGTATATGTAGCACGGACAGTCGGATCTGCTTGGAAGCAACTTTATTAAATGGGTACAGCGAGGAAAACCTTAGCGTAAAGTGCCGAATTTGATTTCCCAAGGACTGCTCATTTTGAATGCAGGGACATCTTATTTATCCCATTTTTCTTCACGGGGTATTTAACCTACAGTTTTTGTTGGTGGTTACTAATAATTTTTATCTGATCACTATAAAAAAAATCCCAAAATGTTATCCTCGAGCAGGATAAAATATATCGGCTTGCCACGATTCATTCATACACCGAGAGCATCGAAGCTGCTCCAGTTAGGCACTATGGCATCCGTCACCTGAAATTGTTTGTAATCGTAAATACACAGCCAACCTAAATATCTTACTATTATATCTTTGTTTTTGTGTGTGGAAGTTGTGGGCAACCTGGCGATTCCAAGCGGTTGGCCCAGGCTGCCCCTCCGACAATCATAAGTGGTCATCTTGGCCACGAGGGGGCCAAGGGCAACTGGCCACGCGAGCGGCGCTCCGCCGCTGATAAAAGGCCGTCGCAGCGGATGCGCGGGGGCTGTTGGGATCGCGGCGCAGGCGATAGCGGTCATTATATGTTTACGTGTTGTTGAACCGGTGTGCTGTGTCATTCTCCGAGACGGGTAGCAGCAAGGGAAATCCCACACTGGCGCCCAGACGTGATATGCAGCTCGTCTGGGAGGATGGGAACAAACTGGGTTCGTTCTTACGTTTTACATAGTCAATTTTGCGTTCCTGAGTTTGCCCAAAGTTGAGGGGGCGTTTCTTCGGAAGCCCACGTTCATCGACCTGCGCAAGTCTCCACTACAACACGATGTCGTCTACAGAGGACGCCGACAGAAACGTGAGTGAGGACGACCTTTTGACGCTCGGTGCACTCGCGGATAACGCCGCCAGTGACATAAAACCAGACGCTAAGCCTGCAGTCTCAGTCCCGGTAGACGCATCATTAGAGGGTGGTCTAGCAGAACTAAGAGTGGCCATGACCATGCTTCTTAACATACAACGAGAGCAGATGATGCGCTCAATACCCACTCCTGCTGGAAGTACGCCCCCCAGGGACTTCCTAAGGCTCTCGCTTAGCGTTCCGGTTTTTTCGGGGTACGCAGATAGAAAGTCAGTTGCGATGTTCGTCTCGAAACTGCGGGACTACCAAGCTGCGTCGGGAATTGACGACGAAACCATCCTCACCCGCCTTTTGCCGGTTGCACTGACAGACAGTGCAGCACTGTGGAGGCAAAGACAAACTAAATTCACAAGTATGTCAGATTTTGAGGCACGATTTAGGACGGAGTTCCTGCCTCCGGATTACAGCGTGCGGATTAAAGACGAGCTGCGCGCGCGCACACAGCACCCGGAAGAGTCACTTATTGAGTTTGTAAGGGCTCTCCAGGGCCTGTACGATATCGCCGACGCCGCGGCACCGGACGCGGAGAAAGTACAACGCGCCATCCGCCAAAGCCACCCGCGTTTCCATCCCCATCTCAGGGGACGTACCTTTACGAATTTAGACGAGATGGCACGGGAGGCAATCACCATCCAGGCCGACATCCTCGCGGAACTAAGATACCGACCCCCTCCAGCGCAGAACATGACTCTGGAACCATCATTTGCGTGGTCTGGAAACGCACGTGCACATAGAGTCGAGAGAGAACAAGACGATTCCAATCAGGCGCCCGTCCCCCGAACCCCAGATCCTCGTGCATACGAATCACGAACCCTAGATCCTCGTGCATACGAATCACGGAGGTGCAGCGGTTACGAAGGCACGCAATCACAACGCTACAGCCCCTCCATTGGTCAAGATGAGTTCTTGTCCTCTGGACCGGTAACGCGGAGCTCGGGAGAGGCAAAAGAGAGCGGGACACCGCACGAAGCCGACGGGCGGGTCACGCCCCGTTGTTTTCGATGCGACCAGCCAGGACACATACACCGGGACTGCAGCGAACGGCAGCGGCCGCCTCAGACACAGGGAAACGGCTACGGCCGGCGGTGGTAAGAAATTTCTACTCTCCGCCGGCCGCGTCAAAAACACAATCCACGAGATCGAGTCGCCGCAGCCGCCTCCGGGCCTCCCGGAGGCTCACACGGGCTCCGGGGACTGACGCTTTTCTATCGACCCTCGGTGGCCCTCTATCACTTTTTCTTCCTCATAACACTCCTCGTTGTGAGACTCCCGGCGTGTCCGATTTTCCATGGACACCCGGGCGCCCAGCTCACACCGTTCGCGGTGTTGAGACTCCCGGCGTGTCTGCTCGTGCATCGACAACCGGGCGGCCAGCTCACAACACTTTCCGTCATGAGACTCCCGGCGTGTCCGCGTTCGCGTCGACAACCGGGCGCCCAGCTCACACCGCTCGCGGTCTTGAGACTCCCGGCGTGTCTGCTCTCGCATCGACAACCGGGCGGCCAGCTCATAACACTTTCACTCCCCGTCATGAGACTCCCGGCGTGTCGGCTTTCACACCGACACCCGGGCGCCCAGCTCACACCGTTCGCGGTCTTGAGACTCCCGGCGTGTCTGCTCTCGCATCGACAACCGGGCGGCCAGCTCATAACACTTCCACTCTTCGTCGTGAGACTCCCGGCGTGTCGGCTTTCACACCGACACCCGGGCGCCCAGCTCACACCGTTCGCGGTCTTGAGACTCCCGGCGTGCCTGCTGTTGCAGTGACACCCGGGCGGCCAGCTCACAACACTCTCCGTCATGAGACTCCCGGCGTGTCGGCTTTCACACCGACACCCGGGCGCCCAGCTCACACCGTTCGCGGTCTTGAGACTCCCGGCGTGTCTACTTTTGCACAGACACCCGGGCGGCTAGCTCATAACACTCCTCGCCGTGAGACTCCCGGCGTGTCGGCTTTCACACCGACACCCGGGCGCCCAGCTCACACCGTTCGCGGTCTTGAGACTCCCGGCGTGCCTGCTGTTGCAGTGACACCCGGGCGGCCAGCTCACAACATTCTCCGTCATGAGACTCCCGGCGTGTCGGCTTTCACACCGACACCCGGGCGCCCAGCTCACACCGTTCGCGGTCTTGAGACTCCCGGCGTGTCTCCTTTTGCACAGACATCCGGGCGGCTAGCTCATAACACTCTTCGCCGTGAGACTCCCGGCGTGTCGGCTTTCACACCGACACCCGGGCGCCCAGCTCACACCGTTCGCGGTCTTGAGACTCCCGGCGTGCCTGCTGTTGCAGTGACACCCGGGCGGCCAGCTCACAAAATTCTCGGTCATGAGACTCCCGGCGCGTCTGCCTTTGCACTGATCCCCGGGCGTACAGCTTCCACTGTTCCCGGTCCTACGCTACCCGAAGCAACTGCATTTGAGTTGGACCCTAATGCGATTCCCTTTCAGCCAAAGGCCGGCACGATCCCCAGCGTCAGAGCCGCTTTGAAGTTCTCAACACCAAGGATGGTCGCTCTGGATGGCCGGCCGCTAATGGACTCGCACCAGCCGACGGGGGTAGGAACAACCTCACTAAACGAGGAACCGACATTGCTCATCCCAGCTGTGAGTAGAATCGAATCTACACCCAAGTCTCTTGAACCTCGTATGACTGTGAATGTACTAGGTATGCCAGTAGCCGCTCTTTTAGATACTGGAGCAAACATATCGCTTATTGGGGATGCAGTATTTGCGGAATGTAACAAGAGAAAGATACATCTTCGGTCAGCAAACGTGAAATTGCAAGTAGCATCGGGGTCCGTACTGCCTGCTGCCGGCGCAGTCAGGTTACGAATTTCCTTTCATGGTAGAAAACGAAGACAACGGTTCGTATACCTCCCAGAACTGCCGGTGCCCATGATCCTTGGTAGAGATTTTATTGCAGCGGAGCGGGTTTTGCTCGACTTTGCCCAGGCTGGATATTGGTTGGGTGGCGAAACGAAATTAACGCCGTTTACCAGACGGCAGGATTGTATTCGCGGCCAAGCGTTCCCGTTAAACTTTGCCGGGAAGATGCCTTTACTTCCAGACAGCGTGCTCAAAGCCGTGCAAAAGTGTTCCGGTGAAGACAAACAGAAGCAGCTCCAGCAACTGCTGGAACCCTTCTCGCCGATGTTCACAGAAAGACCTGGGAAAACCGATCTCCTACAGCACCGCATCGAAACCAAGGATGCACCTCCCCGGAGGTGCAATCCGAGACCCATAAGTGCTCACAAGCGCGAACTTCTTGATGCGGCGCTATTGGAAATGATCGACACAGGCGCAGTACGTCAGTCAAAAAGCCCGTGGGCTTCCCCGGTAGTCCTTGCTCCAAAGAAGGACGGCACAGCAAGGCTTTGTGTTGATTACAGGCGCCTAAATGAAGTGTCAGTCAGAGACAGTTACCCGTTTCCTAGTATTTCCTCAGTAATGTATGCCCTTGGAAACACGACTGTTTTCACAACCCTCGATTGCAGCCGCGGATTTCTTCAAATCGAAGTTCATCCGGCTGATGTAAAGAAGACCGCATTCATTTGCCATAGGGGGTTGTTCGAATTCACTCGCCTTCCCTTTGGTTTGTCCAACTCTCCCGCCAGCTTTCAACGCCTAATGGACGTTGTCCTCGGTGACGCGAAGTACGAGTTTGCGATGGCGTACATGGATGACATAGTGGTCGTTTCACGAACATTCGAGGAGCATCTCGTCCACCTTCAGATCATACTCGAACGAATGCGTCAAGCCGGCCTTACGATTCATCCAGATAAAGTCCAGTTGGCATCGCCTGTAATCAACCTTCTCGGATTTGTTGTGGATAACGGAACGCTGCGGCCGAATGAAGATAAGCTGCGCGCAATAACGGAGTACCCACCCCCTTATGACGTCAAAAGCCTACAGAGATATCTCGGGATGATTGCGTTTTATAGAGATTTTATTCCGCAATGCGCTGAGATAACTGAACCCCTGAACCGATTGCTCCGCAAAAAAACGAAATGGTGCTGGGGGCAAGAGCAGCAAACCGCATTCGCGTGTCTTTCAAGGGCTGTGACTGAAAACGCGTGTTTAAACCTGCCCGACTTGAATCGTCCGTTCGTCTTGCAGACCGACGCAAGCGATTACGGATTAGGAGCAGTCCTTCTGCAGGAACATGACAGCGTTCTTCGTCCCGTAGCTTTCGCCAGTCATACGTTAACCGGAGCGGAGCGAAACTACTCAACAACCGAAAAAGAGTGCCTGGCAATTATTTTTGCGCTTAAGAAGTTTGACATGTACCTTGACGGCGCTTCGTTTAGCATTCAAACTGACCACATGGCTCTCTCGTGGCTCAAAGGGCTTCAAAACCCGGCAGGACGACTCGCTCGATGGGCCCTTTCGCTCCAGCGCTACAAATACACAATCGAGTACAAGCGTGGAGTGGCTAACCACGTTGCAGATGCGTTGTCCCGTGCTCCACTTCTCGGGCAGGAAATGCAGGTGGATCCCGACTTGGTGGCACTGGCCAATGCGGCGCCCATCACACCAGAGTCGCGGTGGGGAACCCTGGTGAGCAGAGAGGAGCTCCGAGCGGCCCAGCTGTCCGATGGACTTTGTCAGAAGGTGATGCACCAGCTGGCAGAAGAAAACTCAGCCGACGCTGGGAATCCCAGAGACTTGGACTCATACCTGCTCAGCAGCGACGGCATCCTGCTGCGATACATCCCCCAGGCGGACGATGGGTCCAGCGGCCCGCCATTCCGGTCTGTAATACCACGTAAACTGCGTAAGTCATTTATAAGATATATGCATGATCCCGCCTTGGCAGGCCACAGCAGTGGGAGCAAAACGTACGAAAAGTTGTCCCAAATTGCAACGTGGCCAGGTATGAGGCCGGATGGGATGAGGTACGCTCGTAGCTGCCCGGTTTGTCAGAAGGCAAAACCCCGAGGTGGCCAACCACCAGGTTTAATGCAGTCGGTCAAAAGCAAGTACCCCTGGGAGTGTGTTGCCTGCGACGTTGTCGGTCCCTTTCCCCGTAGTCCACGCGGCAATCAGTATTTGCTAGTAGTGACCGACCATTTCACAAAATGGGTCGAAATGTTTCCTTTGCGCAAACTAGACTCTAAGAAAATCTGGGACTGTCTTCTCGAGACGTTCGCGCGCTTTGGCTTTGCCGCAACGCTTATTACAGACAACGCTTCTTATTTTGTTAGCAAGGTGTTCGTGGATGCGTGTAAGGCGCTAGGCATACGGCACAAACGGACTTCGCCCTACCATCCACAGGCGAATATCACGGAAAGAGTGAACCGTAACCTGAAGCAGATGCTTGTATCGCATACAGAGCGACACAAGGACTGGGACGCGAAATTAGCAGAAATGGCATTCGCTACCCGCACAACAATCAACCGGTCCACGGGTTTTACTCCGGCCCAACTTAACTTTGGAAAAGAGCTCGTGTTTCCCCTGGGAAACGGCCTCCTTTGCACAGATCCTGCAAGCACGCAGCGCACAACCACGCAGTTCGCAGAAGATCTCCGGAAGCGTTTCACGGAGAACCTGCGTGAAGCTCGAGAGAGCCTCGACGTCTCGAGACTGCAGCAGGCAAACCAGTACAACAAGGGGAGGCGAAATCTGCAGTTCAAGGTAGGAGATCTGGTACTGAGGCGAACTCATCCGCTGAGTGATGCTGCTAGAGGCTTCACGGCCTCTTTAGCAAAGAGGTGGGATGGCCCCTACCGTGTTAGTAGCAAGCTCTCCAACCTGTCTTATGAGCTGGTGCATTGTGAATCTGGTGAAGTGTGCGGGTCTATTCATGTCGCCGACCTAAAAGCTTTCTATGAACCCGAGGAGGTAGATGTGTCGCAGGTTCCAGATGACTACTATCCGGACCACCTCTCGGAAGATTCCACACCGTCTCTACCGCGGTACAACTTGAGACGGCGGTGAAGACGACCGGGAGTAGCACGAGTTCTAAGCGTATTATCTTCATGCCCTCTTCGGTGTTTTGAGGGGGGGAGAAGAGAAATGGTCCGCGCTCCCGCATGCACAGTGGGACAGGCATCTTTCGTGTGCGCGGCTACTTTTTCCTACCGCGCCATGGCCTCATGTTGTTTTTAATTTCTAGTTCCTCGTGCCAGACAGCGGCGACGCAGCTCCCATCATCAGACCACCCCCCATGGCTGCATCGGTACTGTCCGGAAGTACTGACGTCGGACCCGTGCTCGCTCATCTGAGAAGACCCTTGCTGACCAAGAAGGAAGGCCCCCCCGAAGACCATCAAAGACGTCCTCTGTTTTCGTTTTTGGAAGGGGGGAGATGTGTGGGCAACCTGGCGATTCCAAGCGGTTGGCCCAGGCTGCCCCTCCGACAATCATAAGTGGTCATCTTGGCCACGAGGGGGCCAAGGGCAACTGGCCACGCGAGCGGCGCTCCGCCGCTGATAAAAGGCCGTCGCAGCGGATGCGCGGGGGCTGTTGGGATCGCGGCGCAGGCGATAGCGGTCATTAAATGTTTACGTGTTGTTGAACCGGTGTGCTGTGTCATTCTCCGAGACGGGTAGCAGCAAGAGAAATCCCACAAAGTAAAGTTATTTATTTTACTCTAAATGTAAAATATACCGGAAGGTACAACTTCACACTGCATCATCTTTTCTCAAATCATTAGTCTCTAATATGATACCACTTTGTACGCTTATGTAAAATGCTGTATATAGTTTCTCCTCCCTTTTACTGTGTGACCGATCGCTCTTTTTATCAATGACCTCATCTGAATAAATGTATATAAAAGATTTGTGCAAGTTTCGTGAAACTGGAACTCAGTGTCACTTCTTGTATAGGACACTGCTAAGTGTAGGCTTTGAAAAAGGACCCTACTTTGGGGAGTTGTTTCTTCTTTCACAGTGCAATGATGCAACATGTTTTAATAGAAATGAATGCCGAAATAGAGTATAACAGGGTACCCAAATATTAAAAAATCGAAGGTGGTGTTTTTTTTTTTATTCGCATTGGAATTTTTCTTTGTTTGATTTTTTTCCCATGTTTGCCTAAATATATTGTAACTATTGTGTCACTCAGATACCTTATTTATTTTTTCAATAATAGCCATATATTAGTAAAATAATGTCTGCAAGTTATGTAATAATGATTAAATTATTTCATGAGATACAGATTTCCAAAGTTTGCCATTTGTCGTTCGAGCAGGCATGTTTGGCAATTTTTAGAAAACTAAATAAATTTTTAATAAATATTACTTTATATTACAAGCAAGTTGTACCCATAGTTTGTTTGTAAAAAGTTTTAAAATCCTCCTAATTTTATTGTTTTAATTATTCACTTTCAAACTTGCCCCCTCCATCAGTGCGCGTTATTGCAACTGTCCACCTCTCCCTGCCTTACGATTTTTCTTGTCTCCAAATTTTTTTTCTGGTCAAAACTAAGTGTGGATTCGTTTATACCAGACACTAGATGATGTCATATAAAAACATCAGTTGATTTAAAAATGTCGACCAGCCACCCTTTGGTCGATCTTATCTGAAATCACCCATCTATATTTTACACATGACGAATGTTATTAGACCGCAAACTTTCCTCATTCAGTTACAGCAAGTTGCAGTTTCTTGAAAACTAAGAAAACGTGATCAAGAATAGCTTGATGTGCATTTGCCGTCGTGTGCCGCTAGGAACGCCACGTGAAATACAGAAAAAGGGCCCGATTTGAGGGTGTCAGATGCCTCGATGCCCGCAGTGAACGAGCCAGAGATGTCAAAACAACAAGCGCGAGGCAGCGGGTGCACCACGGCTGCTTTTGCGCGCGGTCTACTGTGTGTCCGTACACATGCCTAACGCAATCCAAATGAAAGGGGCGCCCGATTCCGCCAGTGGGGATTCAGCCACGCACGCAAAAACAATTAAATGTTTTTATCAATTGCAGAAATCATTTTCGCAATCGAACTGTGCTTGTCCGGATGGTTCAACTATATATTGTTTCACAACCACCTTTATGGCTTTCACATGGCAATGATATTAAAACCAAAACATAAAATAATACAACAAAATCTCAGAGCGCATGCTAAGAACGAGCTCACGTTAATAGCCTGCTAAGAACGGCAGTCTTGACGGTGCGAAATGCACGCTCCAAAAGGACTGCGGAAGCTCGCCGTCAGCACGCGCTCAGCAGCAGCGCACACGGGTATGGCCGCTAGTGAATACTCCCTATAAATCCCTCTCTCTCGGGTTTGAATACCGACCGAGGTGCCCAGAATCTGACGGAGGCCAATTTGAGATATCAGTTGCACATCAAAAGATCTCGAATTGGTCAAAATAAACCCACGATATTTTTTTCTGGCTGGGGCAGATGATCTTTGTTGGGTTGGCTTGTCAAAACCTAAGATCTAAATATTTGCTTCGCTTTACCTTACATCAGAGCGCAGTCAACGCTAGGCGCGGATGAAGCCACTGAAGTAGCGCCAAGAGCGCGAGGTCATGTAGTTTGTTCTTTTTCTGTGCGGTCGGGCTAAACAAGAGCCACTAAATACGCTACGCTTCAGAGTAATGACACTTTTATGGATATTGGTGCTTAAATTCATGGTTGTAAGTTATCTGTAGGTGTATCTGAAATCACAAGAAACGCTTTTTGGCGTATTTCCGTCCTCCACAAAGGTTTAAACTGTTGGAGACAAAGCAAAAGAATACATTACATGAGCTTCCCAACACCGAAACTAATGCTGGGGAAGTCGCACTTTTAAATCATGACGATCGGCAATTGCGTCTGCTTTGTACTAAGCACAAAAATGGCGCCGCCCACAACAATATCGGAGAAAAGAGTGCCGAAACTCTAAGCGTATCTCATTTGGTGGCTCTATAGGCTAAACTAGGGTGCCTCAATGTCCTTCTGTTTAGGGTGATGCCACCCTTTGTAGTACCACATGCCGACAGCACGCGCTCACGGGAAAAATACAAAGAAATCGACGAAAACAAAATGTCGCCATAGCACGGTCAGCGCCACAAGCGCGTGCAGGGACACGCTCTTTCACGCGCTTCCGAACAAAAAATAAAAATAAACGTGTGTGACAAAATGGCGAGATGCCACCACCCTAAGCAGAGCGCACATGAAGGCACCCTAGGCTAAACCAAGTGTGGTGGGGGATCATTGGCCGAGTATTTCGGCGCACCGCAGATCAGAGCACGTGGAGATATACGCCAGCGCGAGCTCCATTCAAATCACGGGGATCACGATGCAGAACCTGCAGGGACTCTAGGTTCAGTCACCCATCTGCATCGTACCGGCGTGCTATTGTGTGTCACTACACCGCAATGCACGTTAAACACTCCGAGCTAACGCTTTTAGTACATGGCTAGATTTCTAATAAACAACGGGAAACAATGTCGCTGTAGGAGCGTTTTGATAAACTCAGGGCTAATTTTGAATGCGCCGTGACATTTGAATTTAATGTACGTTCGCGTTTCGCGTTTCTTTTTTTTTTTTTACACCTTTGATTATGCGTTTTTTTACTTCTGATAAAACAGAGTATAGCTGTCGGGCTTGTGAGAAATAATGACATAGATAAGAAAATGGCACGTTATATGGAAGAGACTAAAAAAAACTCTGTCCCACTTATTTAAACAAAAAAATATTATGATTCATTACAAGTTTCTTTACATGCGAGAGCACGTCACGCCTCAATGAATTTAGGTCTGAGCGTACCAAAAGCTTTAAAAGCGAGCTCCATGCTTTGAACGGCTCTACCAATCGCGTGCGCTCGTTCACTGGAGTGTAATTCAGGGCAGCATGCTCTCGCGTGTAGGTTCCGCACCGCTTCGCTCGCCCGGCAAAACGAAATACTTTACTGGTAAGTATTTGATAGAACAAAGCTTACCTTTTGCATATGTGCAATTCTTCTGTTTTCACGTGACTACACACTCGCGTATCTATATACTTTTTTTTTTGTTTTGTTTCCAGCTTCAATCTTGCTCGTGCTCTTTTGTGTGCAACGTGCATTAGAGACCAAAATAACCCAGAAGCAATATATTTCGCGGACCGCAAAAAAACAAACAATGCTACTTGCCTAGTGTGCCACAATTAAAACAGACTATTTTAAACTCCACATGTGGTCGTTTGCTTGGGTAAACAATGTTCTTTTGTCAACAACAACTGTGATTGTATAAAATGACGCGTGAAAAAAAACTCGTTGTCAGCACACCCCACCTTTGGCATCCAGTGAATACTTATAATCGGCTCCGACATTATTTGAAGCGTTCAGCCATGTTGAGTTTTTCTATCAACTCAAAACTATAATATTTTCTTCTTTTTGCTGTATGAAACAGGGACCAAATCCAAAGGTAATGAAGTACTATGAACGTTCAAACATCACGGCCTGAGCACTATATGTCAAGAAACTTTCATTTCCGATCCACCCTTAGCTTTCGATATACACATAGATAGCGTAAAATGCAGCACTTTTTCAGTCTTAATCAACATGCGATGTGCGTACTTTCACCATATTTTATACAACGACATATTTTTAAATATTTTGCAAACCACTGCTTGGGCGAAAAAATCACCAAATAGGACTGTTACATCATTTAAACTCTATACAAAAGCTATCCACACACTCAGAAATTTTTTACTGGCCAGTCACTGAGTTTATCGCTGTATACGTATTAAAATTAATTCATATCATTTAATGCTGTGAGTGAATTTTTTATCTTGGCATTACTTTATTAATCGTAAAACTCCCGCACCAGTCCTACTTTCGGTTTGCCAAGCTCAATATCTTCAGCTGAGTGTCATTTGTTAGTATTTAATCTCATATATTTTTTTGTCAAAATAAACATCGTTACCAAAATAAGACACATGAACAAAAAAAAGTTTATTTTCTTTAATTTCCGTGGTATTTAATTCCTCAAGCTAATATTTGGAAACCCGCATCTATCACGTCATCACGTTTTTCTGAAAATCCGTAAAGAGCCAAACAGGTGCACGACAAAAGGGCCGGCCCGTCATATAAATTTGATCACACTGAAATATGTGGAATTGGCCTCCGAAATCTCCGGTGTATTAATTACGCACAAGCAATATTATATTTTTACACACGTCGTTTGTTTTGCCGTCTATGTGTCTCGCCATTAGCTCTGAAGAAATTGCTCATTTTGTTCTGACCACATTTGCTGGAGACGTGAGCTCGGAGCGTAGGCTACTGGCTCCTTTGCACGAGAACTGGCGCAGCCGTGCGCGTTGCACAGAAAACTCGTGCAGATGAAAACAAGCAAACGACCAGGGGTGTAAATTTCGGGACATAGAAAAATACCGCACTATATCGAAGCGCCACCACACAGGATTTCTTGCATTCGTGTACAGGTCTGGAAGGCGATCCCATTGCCATCTGTTGGTTTAGAATCACACTAACCTAGGGTGGGGTTGCACCCTTTAATCTGTGTTCGGCAATATTACGAAGAAATTCCTCGTTCCCCAACACACGGGTGACTGTTCCAAAACGGGTAGAGACCACGCGAGGACGTTCGCCAACCGACACCGCGTAACGTGCAAGTTGCACCTGCGAGAAAATCCGACTTTTGCTCCCCTGGCACTGCACGAGGGCACGTGCAACCATGGCGTAATCGAACGCAAGGAGCTCGCGCTCACGTCCGCCTTTTCAGAGGCTACACGGCGTTCAGCAGAGGGCACAAATTCACAAGGCGCATATTAGATTGCAATCATAGCCTCCTCTATAGACACACAGACTGGCAGTTCGACGACGGAGCCATGAAATCCCCGGCCGCAGATTTATAGCGCGAGGATCTGGTAGCAGAGAGCATTTCTCGGGGAACCAGGTATTCAGCGCAGAGCTTTCGCAGCGGCGAGGACCCGACACATGTTTTCCAAACCCGACAAAAAAAGAAGCGGTAGCGCGAGGAACGCAAAGAGCACGAGCGGACATGCCATCGCTCGGGAGAAGTCCGTTTCGGCGTATCGCCGCAGCGGGGCGCCCGCTACATGACTCACAGCTCATCCGTTTTCTGCCGCTCTACATTTTCACTTTGAGCGGCAGCGTCTCGTGGCGATCTGCCAGGCTTTGTGAGTATAGAGGAGGCTATGTTGCAATCATGCTAAATATCTTAAATACACCGGAGGAACAAACTGGGACATGTGGAGAGGAAGGGGTCATCTTCTGCCCGAGCTTTAGCAGGGACAAGTCTGGAGTAAAGGTGTTCAACGACGACGAGATGAAACCCCTAAAAATACGAGGTGTATTGAATGACCATGTTGAAACATAGAAAGATGCGGAGGCTTAGCTCAATGAGTGAAATGAAATCCGCAGGAACGTAAAATAAATATAATTAGAAAATAGAAAATAAATAATCCCATCATAGAACTCAACGTCCTGTGGCCTTATAGTGGACAGAAAGTAGTCAACATACGGGAAGGGGTGAAATGGTGCATGCACTCTCTTTTGGCAATAGGATGTTAATCATGAGATCGGAGCTTCAATCAGGATTGAAAATTCGACAAAAGAGCGTGGGCAGATTGGCACTGGGAGCGTACAGAAACAGACCAAGCGAAAAAATACAAAGGTACATGGGCTGTTTTTTTTTTTTGTTTTTTTTGCAACATAAGGTCAATTATTACATTTAAGTTTAAACAAGGGTTAACTGAAATTAAGGATAAGCGGTAGGCAGGGAAGTTATAAAAGCCAATTGTGCACAAAAAATACTTAAACAAAAAATCAACGAAACGAACTCTAATGTTGACATTCACATGCCTAATAGTGGTGATGGGACTGAGTAAACCAGTTTCAATGAAAAAGAAAGTAAAATAGGTAAAGATAAATTGAGGGAAATACAAATGCAAGAGAAATCTGACTGAACGATGAACGATGTTCACGTCAAAACTATGACTTAAGAAAGGAAAAGGTGTCCGATATTTCAGAGGGAAGCTCTTACCTGTTTGAGGAGAAAGAAGGAGCTTAAAGAAAAAAAATACAAAGGGGTAAATATAAAGTTATAGACACATATGTGTTGTTTGCCATATTGACAGCGAGATGCTCAAACATGGGCTTTTAAAGTGCGCAGGGCTCCGTCCTGTCCTCCCTGAAATGTTCAGTGATTTGGTGCGACCCGCGGGTTTTGGTGCCGAGTATGAAATAACTGAGGTACAGTAAAGTACGATAAGAAACCAGAGGTTTGATTATTGGTTTACTAGGTCTAGAGGAGATTGATAATGCACGATATCGGGGGGGGGGGGGGGGGGGGGGGGTAAATGATTAAGAGAGAGACGAAACTTAGAGCAACATTTCAAATGTAGGTGTCATGCATGGCAAAAAAGACAGCAATTATTTTATGTCTGGAATATGCACGAAAAATATGATTTGGATAAAGAAGCTTCTGAACTCTCATAAAGATATTTTTCGTGAAAAAATTTAATTTAATCTTTGCTGATATCATGCTTTCAACTTCTAGAATTTCAATAAAACCCATGTAGTTAAAGGGCAACTCCACTCCATTTTTACAATTTTTGGGTTATGATCTGTTTAGTCGAAGCCGGCGGCCCTGAATCACGAGATATAATTTGTTTTTCGGTAGTGTGTATAGTTTTGTAGATATCGCGAATCCAAGTATCGTTCCGGCGGCACGGCGAAACCGAAACTACCGGTTGAAGCAGCTTGGCAACAGTGATACTAGTGGCGCGTCGTCGGCATGACCTACTTCTGGTCCCGCGCTTCTCAGCCGACGCGCCGACAAGGTCGGCTCAATCGCACGTGGAGTTTCAAAACAGAAGGTTAGATGCACATTTTCTTTTTTTACCGCTTCACTTTGTTAATATGCACCAAATGTAGTAAGTTTTAGTGTGTATTTATAAATTTGCCGGCCGAAAAGCGAATCCGACTGCTATAAATATGACGCGGTCGGTGCCGGCGCAGCGTGACTGTATTTGTTTTTTGCTCGCGAACCGAGAGAAAACGAAATAACGGGAGATAGACGGACAGATTTATCCACAAGTGGTCTAAGTTGCTAAGCTAAGGTGCCTTTATGTGCACGCTAGTTAGATCAGCCGCGACCTGCTGCGTCCGGCCGATCGTGCTGGAGCAGCCGGCGGACGGTACGCGAACAGCGACGGCACCGCATCGTTCTTCAAAGACGCATGTTTCGTGGAGAAACCCGCAACAGTCAGCAACCGCAGATCCCGTGTGTAGGTGTCTGACGTAAAGTGCTGGGAGCAGAGCTTCACGTTGGAGCTCGGAGTCAGCGGTCTTCCGAAGTCTATCCGGCGAACGGCACCGACCCACACCTTGTGCCTCTTCCGGTCTCTGGGGAACTGGTGGAACCGCAGCTCCGGGTTGCGCACCGGGTTTTTGGTGCAACCCAGGCCACTACAAATCCTGCTCGACATTGCCCAACGCGAGTACGGCGAATCTCTCCGGCTCCACGACGCGCGCGTGAGCGAGCGGCAGCGCTTCGCTCTCTTCCGCGCTGTTGCAGAAGCAATGCAGGAGTTAAAGGAACTGCCTGGAGGCTAATAAAAATAGGGAAACACAAAATAATGTGGTAAACACCTCGTGCCGTCAGCAGAATCGCAGAATGCGACGGGAAACGAAGCGCTCACGGCGTCCGTACGAGAGCGTAGGACTAGAACTACGTCATTGCCCAGTGTTGCTTCACTAGCTCACCCGGTGCCAGCGTTGCTCACCCGCTTTCGGGCCGCTAACCGAGCCGGGAGAACATTTCTAATATTGGTATTAATCGGTAACGCGGCGTCGGTTTGACGTGATATTTTGGGTATGACCGTATTTTGACCTCCTAAAGCGATATCAGTCATTTCGATAGGGTCGACTTTTTGAGTGGAGTTGCCCTTTAAGAAAAACGTCGTAAAAAAACAGTTGCGTGCCACACAAATATAGGTAGGCACCTAATTAATTTCATAACATTCCCATCTTACAGTAAAATACAAACATTGAGGACTTGCTTTTAAATCAAAATCGGAGTTTAAAAAACTATATATATATTTTTTTTTTAATTTGGAGTTGGGTGTTAGCTACAATTTTTATTTTTCGCTGAGAACTAAAGCTTGAATTGCACGTCGTGAAGTTCCAAAGCCTCGTTTCGCTGCGTTTTAATTAAATGACCAAAATCTACAGTTTAAGCAAAAACGGCCTCATTGAGATTCAGTCGCAATGACAACGATGCAACTTGAGCAGGCAAGACTCAGGAGAAAAATGTAATAAGAGAAAGAACCTTAATTCAGTGAAAATGTGCGGATATTTGATGTTACGGTACATGTTGTAAGGTTCGCCGAAATGTACTCAGCGGAATATAGACTTCCAAGAACACAATACGTATTATTGCTAGAGTCGCTCAACCTAAATACGAGCGCAGACAACACAGCATGCCAACGAAGACAATCAAGCAGAGGCAAAAGTGCAGCGTAACGACATTCGTCAACTTTTTGTGTGTGCGCTATCATCGTCTAAACCAATGGACCGCAATTAATGCACCGTGAACTTCCGCTTTTATTACGCGTTTCTGTACTTATGCGCGGTGTAGTCTTAAAGGGGCACTGACACCCCAAAGGTCGTATTTATTTTTATTGTCTAAAACGATGCAAGTTGCAGCCATAGACACGCAAAAAAAACCGCATCGCGAAAAAAAAATTTCCCGCGCGCACGCGCGCCTTTTTATTTTTGGCGTTTGATTTTCCCGCCTCTCGCCTCCTCGCTTCTTTTGATCGGTGACGTCAAAAATCAGGAACATTAGAAGCTTCGTAGGCGGCATCTTTATAACATTTAATGACGGCAATCCTAAAACATGTTTTTTAACGCAATTGCGAACGCACTACGGCCCTTCTTTTTGAAATACCAAAAATCGGGAGTTCGTTGTGGTGCCGTCTCCTGGATTTGTATCCTCCAACGGAAAACAGGCGACACCGCTCAAAACCGGTCCGCCGCAACGCCGGCGCTAGCCGGCGCTCGCTCCTTTCCTCCTCGCTTTGGGTCGCCATGGCAACAGCAGGGAGTGGTGACTGGAAAGGGGACTCTCAGGTCTCCGCAATTTTTGACGTCAAGGCACCGGCGCCGATCGCGCGGGAACTTCGAATTCGGCATTTGGAAATTGTTTTTTTACTTCACGAATACTGAATTCCCAAATTTCAAATTTTGAGGGTAATGTCCCGGCATCGTTTTCGACCGTTTCGGATAATAATAAAAAATAAGATTTTGATGTGTCAGTGCCCCTTTAAGAACGCTCGGACGTATAGTAAAACGGGGTCTAGAAAATTTGCATTTTGATGTAGTCCACAGTAAAGCAACTGAAAAAGCTTATCCCCTGCGGTTTGCCTATTTTTTTTTTATAAATAATAAAATGAAAGCTGATTTTGGCTGCTTTGCTCTACGCAAGATCGATATACCGCCAACATGGCGCGGCTCAGCCAACACGCGGCAGTGGAGAGGGGATCGCGCACCACTGGTTCCTCGAGTTCGCGTCCTAGTTCGGGGAATCGCAAACGTCGGGTGGCAAGCAGGGGTAGGGGGGACGTTGGCAGGAGTGGAAAATGGAAGCTCTCACGCGCTACACAAGCGACGTACGCAACAGGAAGGCGCCGAGGCTGGAGCTCCCACATGTTTCCACGAGATTGGATGTGAGGACGTGCTGCGAATCAATCTGCGTTGCTTTGCAACCGTTCGCCGAGTTCTCTCTCCTTCTTTTCCGAATATTATGCGTCGTTGCAACGCTTCACGTCTTTCAACACTTCGCGAGGGGCGATTGCAAAGCCCGTTGCTTGAATCTGTAAACTTCGTAAAAAAAAGGAACTATTCTTTTTTCCAGATCTTTGAAGAACATGCAAGAACCAATCATAGCAGTCTACACGGCACGTCCAATAAATCTTAAAAATAAAAAATAGTATATTTGTTGAATACAAAAATCTACGAGAGACAATGATCATGGAAAACATCACGACTCATGACCATCTTCCCTGCGCAAGGTGTTTTTCTACTCAATATATTTATTTTGCCTTGAAACACAAAATAATAAAACACGTAGGGACGGACACACACAGACAAGACAGTTCTTTCGATTAGCAACCGACGTTTATGATGCGTCCTCAATAGGTCAGCGCTTTTCTAACCCAACCCTCAAAAAAGAAAAACCGCGATGACAGTCTATCACAGTGGTTTCAAACTCATTGGAGCTTGGGGGCCAGATCGCCGACACTGGGAAGGCCGGAGCCAAAGTTAGGGGGGGGGGGGGGGGGGGGGGGGGGACAGAGAGAGGGGGGGGGGGGGTTCAAACGATTTTAAAAGAGAACACACCTCGTGCTGGATGTTTTTTGTAAACTCCGTTTTGCCAGTGCCATTTTTACGTTTGATTTGTTTATAAGACTTCTTTGGGCCCTGATGTGATGTGCTAACAATAATTAAAATGATACCGTCCCGCCAACGTGCTCGCATTTCTAATAGAACAAGAGAGCAAGTACACTGTCGTTCTGGTTGCTCAAGTGCCTCAAGAATTAACCAAGCTCAACATTTCTCTAAAAATAATCAGTTGTTTGACAGTTCTTGCTTTTCTGACGATTTCTATTACATCACCCATACTTGTCTTTTAAATGGGATATTTTTTTAAGCCGAGAATTCTGAGCTCGTAGCTTCATCTTCGGCAGTTTCTCCTACTGATCTAGACCTTCCGCATCCGAGATGTATCCTTCAACGAGGAGCTCGCTCTTGCAGCCAACTACCGCAATTGTTATCATTACAAAAAGCTGGGAAGCAAACGATAAAGCGAAACAAAGTGCAAATGAATATGAATACGCTAAAAAAGCGGAGCGACTTTTTGAGCAAAAATGAATCGGCGAGATGAGACCACGATGGCGCGTGCGCTCGAGACATGGGAACCGGGACTCTTAGCCGGTTCCTTGCGTGCCGCGACCCAGCCAGTCCTGGGCCGCTGCTGCCTGCGGGCCGCGTTTTTGAGACCCCTGGTCTATCAGAACGCTCGGACCAGACTGGTGTCTCGCTGAACAGCGTCCCCGTAGACCAGGACACAACGCAATATCCAGCGGTGTTTATTTTTTTTTATTAATATTTCTTTTGATTTTTAATTTGAGTATCTTGTTTCTATTTCTTTTTCATTTTCCCTTTTTACAACGCCGTTATCTTTTTTGTCATCCAGGGTTTTCTTCCTTTTTTTAAGAGTTGGGATAGAGAAGCGCTGACCCATTAAAGAGGCATCATAAACGTCGGTTGCTAATTGAAAGTACTGTCCTGTCTGTGTGTGTCCGTCACTATGTGTTTTATTCATTCGTTTTTCAAGTCATCTGTGCCAACCTGCTTTGTGTTCTTTTTCATCTTTATTTTTATTCGCTTTTTAAGTTTTGTAGTTCGCTGCACGCGTTTTGTACGCCAGATTGATTGGTCTTTTCGCCCGCGCTGCAAAGGAGTGAACCGGCAAGCATTTCTGTGTACCGAAAGAATGAAGAGAACAGAGTTCGTCACGCTGAGAAGCAAAGCATTTTTTATTGTCACATATTCTTGCATTGTACTTTCGCAAAAACTTCCACATATTAATCTAACGTCATGTAATGACTGGATATGAAATTTCGATTGTTGAATACACTTAATCCAGTACTGAAAAGAATGATTAACACGTTTTAGAAATATACAACTGATCCCGACAGTTATCTCGTATTCGACTAGACTCTGGTCGCTGACCACTTACACGGCCACGTACAATATCGGTTTTCCGCAGGGAAGATAATATTAGGGAGTTGTAGTAGATCGTTTTTCTCCTCCGCTACGTTATCCCCGAAGAAAACGCCGCACCTGCGCAGGCGCGCCCCCAGCCTTGTCTGCATAGTTCAAGGTCTTGTGGCGGATTACGGAGCGTTATCCGGACGCTTAGCGGGCTGCGGAAACGGTCTACTACAATTCCCTACTCTTAACGCTCCCCTCTCCTAAGCTGCGAGGGGAGCCAAGTTGGGGCAAGGTAAAACCTGGAGACGATACAGTAAAAGAGGAGCCGTTAAAAAGGGAATGCGCGAAGTGTACATGCAAGAAGGTCACAGTTGTTTCCTCGTGATTCATTCCTTGCCATTTATGTCGGCTAATTCAGCAAACGCAGTGAATCTGGAGAGATAATAGGGAGTTTTCGTAAACCGCGTCTACCCCTCCGCTAAGCACCCCGCAACGAAGCAGCCGCCACTGCGCCGGCGCGCCGGTGGCCTTGACTGTGGAGTTTCGGCTAGCGTAACTGGTTGCGGAGAGCGTTGCGGGACAGCGGAAACGATTTACGAAAACTCCCTAATAGAATGTTCGGGACTACCCATGCTCATCTCTGTTCAGCTGGCAGCTTACTCACTGCCAGCTGGCATGCTTACGTTCAGCTGGCAGTGAGTGTATGGGTGTCATTCTTTTTTCTGTCACGTATCGGATCATGCCCGACAATTTATAGAAAAGCGGCCTGCCTTTATCTAGAAAAACCACCAGGGCTGTCGCAAGAAGTAGACCTTGCGAGTGCCTGAACGCGTGTATATTGTAAAGGATGGAAAGTGCTGGACGAATTTAGAAGTCCGAATAAACGTTTAAGGAGGCGAGCTTGTCTACGCAAGATGGGCAAGGTGCATCCTGTGTCGGGGGGCGAAAAAGCTACTGTCCCGAACAGCGCGTAACCGCTGCATTTATACAAGCAGTACGTACACTAATGTCCTGAACAAGCACATATGATGACAGCTGAAAATTCGCTCCAATGGTTTGGAAAAACAATGACTGAGAGACAAAAAAGAACCGGCTGAGTGGGGTTCGAATCCCGTTATTTCGCGTGCCAGCCGCGTGTACTGCCAACTCCGCAATGCAGGCCACCCTATATCGTTTCGGCGCACGTGCCAATGTAGCGCATGCGTCACACTGGCACCTCTTCAAATTCCTTCTGCTGGATGTATAAAATATTTTGCTCAAATAGAGTTCGCACATACCTATTGAACATTTGTAAGGGGGCCCCTTGGGGACCAGTGGTTTCAAAATAATACCACCAAAATAACGTGGTTTAAGAGTGTAACGGTAGGAGGTATCAATCTGAAACCACCGCGCTTTGCAGATTGATAGCGCCCTAAAATTTGACAATCCGAGATAATAAAAACGTGTGCGTGTAAACACGCGTAATCGAATAACTAACCTGCATTTCTTGCACCTACCATAAACCTACTTTTCTGTAAAAAAAAATTATGACTGGCCCAGCTTTGACAGTTGTGTGTATGTGATGAAATGGAATCCAAGTATTTTTTACCACAAAAAGCCTATGACATCATAGTTAAAAACATACCCTCAGACGAGGGGTCTGGGAAATCAAGCAGTGATGACAAAGATATACAAAATCGAACCGCTAAAAAACTTATCACGGAACTTTATCTCCACTTGATCGACAAAAGTTCAACCTGTTTGAAATCTCTAAATATATTATGTTGTAATTAAAGTTATCGTATTAAGCTCTTAAATTATTTCATAACAAAGAATTAAATGTACTAACTCTAAAGTTTTGGCCTTTTGCAATAAGCTTTCAACCGGTGTGGTGTAGTGGTTTCGGAACTTTTATACCATATTTAAACATAGAAGCGCTCACCAATTGGCCGCAAAATTGTTTAAAGTTAATTTGGGAGATTTTTTTTTTAAATGGAAAATGTTTTAAGATGGAAGGCTATTATAACATTTAAACGTACTTCAAAGGGTTATGGGGCCCTCAAGGATTTCCAAAGTGTTCTGACGTACCCTTTAAAAATGTTTGAGGCGTTTGAGATTTTCGTCAAAGTTTTCTAGAGGGCCCGATGCAACATTTAAGAATTCCGAAAGGGTGTAAGAGACCCATCAAAGTTTTCTGAGGCTTGTGTGCTCTGTCTCAATCGTTTCTGTAAAACCACAGCACCCATCAAAGTCGTTTTAACGGGTCTGTGGGAGAGATCACGTGACAATTCAGATAAATGAGCCGAGGAAACCGCTTGGCCAATTTGTAGCGGGTGGCCACAACAAACGTTGAAAATTGAGACGTTCCCCCGCCCCTCATCGCTGTATCTGTGTTCTGTGTATGTGTATCACGTTCTCGACTAGAGGGAGAGAGAGATTGGCATTTTCTTACACCCAAGCATGCCCAGTCCTCGGTTCACGAGGAAGAGAAAGTGCGTGGGAAAAACGTGCCGGGAATGTTTTGCTGTTTGTTTGAAGATAACCTGTTTTTAGTCCGTTCAAGTACAGCATTACCCAGGAGCTGGTTGCCCTGTTTCTCTCCGTCAATGAGCATAAATTAAATGCGTTACAACTAGCGGACGCTCAGTCTCGGTTTCCCGTCCCATGTGCAGGGCTTATCTTCTAGTGCAGCTTGGTGTGCGGATCAAGAAGGTCTCTCAATGCCCTACTTCTTGAAACTCTGTCCGTGCAGCCATAATTTGAGTAGAAGTTGGTTCTTATCATATGTTTTAGTTACAACGTTCACGTAAAACTCAGTCTGTGAAATAAATTACCAATACCGTGTAAACTGCACTTTGGTTAATGGTTCACAGTCAGTTTGACGTCTAGAGGGTTGAGGGGCTGAAGGTGTCTGAAAGGCTGAAGGGTTGAAGTGGTTCGAAGGGCTGAAGGGGCTTGAACCGTTGAGGGAGTCCCATAACATATCAGGGCTGAAGTGTTATTTTCAATAAGGATGCATCAAATTTCGTAATATTTAGAAGCAAACTGTAACAGATCTCCATTGGTAACCCGTCTTATATTTTTAATAATTTCTATGATATAAATAGCCGTCTTGGAACTATCTTTTATCATTGCAAATTCGGTAACCAAACTCATAAGTGTACTTTCTAAGCCGTTTTACTTGCATAGGGCTTATCTTTTTATATTTTAATAATTTGTTTTTATTTTGAATAAGACAAGACTATCTTATATGCCCACGTACAGAGGGACAGCAAGCAAAACTAAATCGATAAAAGGTATGTAATAGTCGGAATAGGACGACGTATTCCTTCTACATATCGCCTTTTCGGGTAGGTGGATGATTTAGACTCTGCGCAGTAACCAGAAACATTAAAATGGACAATGTAAAACGCGAAAAATTACGCACAGCTTTGATGAAGCACTGTTAAAGACACAATCAATTTTGGTCGAACTTCAAAAAATATATGCACAATCTAAAAAAAAAAACAGCGTGCCGAAGGAGACGATAAAAAAGCTCTCGTTAATGTACTGGGACTAATTTAAAAGCGCGCACTCTAATACCATAAACAGTCTTATAAAACAACACCCATGACATAGTGAATGAACCCTACACATTCGGGATTAAAAGGTTGCCCTTGCAGGAGCAAACCAGCAAACCCACAACAGCGAAGCTGTCTTATCGGGGGGATCGGTGGCCGAGTACTGCTGGGGTGCAGTATTTTCTTATGACGTTCTGCAAAGAACCCTCTAAAAGGACCTCCCACTTACGCCCCAAGGAATTTGGTTTTTACCATTTGAAAAGGACGAAGGTGTGTCCCTAGACACGATCATGCTGTTGGGCCTTCACAGTTTCTGGCTGTGCCGCTTGGCAGTGCGTCAGGCAGATATACATGTGCCTCGTGGACATATATATTTCGTAGAGCACATGTGTTTTATGCATGAATTGTACATGGCCCAACAAACTCGACCTGAATGGTTGCCTCTTCTAGAGGAGCTGGCTAACCTTAAAAATCTTTAGCTTTTGGCAACAGCCAGGTGTGTTGGCGTCTTGAGCCCGGCTCTGAGCATGTGCTGTTGCCTTAACGTTCTCCTGAAACCAAGCAAAAAAAAAACGATCGGTGGCCGAGTGGGTAAGCGCACCTCATCTCTAAGCAGGAGTAAAGGCCCGTTCACACTCTCGCGACCAAGTACGACTGAGAGAGACGAGATCTCTTAAAACAAATTTAATGATTTTAGAATGAGGGAACACACTGGCATTATGGCGCCATCTATGCGGTGACCCTGGAACTGCATTTCACAAGGGCGAAGGTTTTGCGGGATTTTCGAGGTCAAATGTGCGTAATACCCATAGAAAGGCTCGTTTATAACATTGACAAAAGTTTTTCGAGCAAAGAAAGAAAGGATAATGCGCGAGAAATAAAGAAAATATGCCGGACCGCCGAGTTTACACTGCTTCCCAATAGATGGCGCCAGTGTGCTCTCTCGTTTAAGAAGTTTTAAGGAACCCAGGTTTAAGAGGTCGCAAGAGTGTAAACGGGCTTTTACAAAAGCTCGCGCTGCTAAACTCGGGAATACTGGGTTCTGTCCCCACCCCTGACTGTTACGATTTGGATGAGGATCGTGGCGTTGTCCTGTCGTGTATCACTGCTGCGTGGTGCACATTAAACACTGTGGTGCAGCAGTTGTACTATTCTGGCAAATTTTTCACGTACAGTTAAAACACCAGACGCCAATTAAGGCGAACTTGCGGATGTACGAACGTACATAACAAATTATATTTAAGCTATGCTTTTGAAAGTCACCCTCTCCTTTCTTTTACGGCACCACTGGTTCCCATTATCAGCATAAACTCGGCGAGCATTTTTTTTCTACTTATTTTGTTCAAAATATTATGGCAGATGTGAACAGTACCGTGTCCAAACAAATAGGTTCATATATTTGCAGTACCTTTGCGCCATTTTGCCATTGGAGTGATGTGTGTGTCGTAGATTGCTACTGCCCTTTGTGTTAAAATAACTTAAAATGAATTATCTTATTGACGTTCGAATTATCCCCTTCTGTGCAAATTCCGCAATATGCTCCGTCTGACTAAATTCTGCGTATGCTATGCATTCATTCACATCTGTGCAGACGTAATTTAAAGTTGTCTCGGCAGCAATACAAACTTGCCGGCATAAGTTCACCCAACGCTTGTGATCATAAAAAAAGGGGCCAATCTCCAATGAATACATCATATCTAAAGTTTTGCATAACTAGAAACAGTTTCGGCGCACACTTAATTAAAACCTGCGGCTAGCCCTACTGAAAAAAAACAACATTTGGCGCCTGTATGAACATAAACGGGTCCATACCGGTAACAGTTTAGCCATACCGGTCACCAGTTTGCCAAAGGGGTCGCCCGTATGGCTCAAAGGGGTCCCCCGTATGAGCCATAACGGTTACCTATTTGGGCAAACAGGTCACTTCTTTGGCAAACGGGTCACTCGTCGGGGCAAATGGGCGACTCGTTTGGGCAAAGTTGTCGCGTGTTTGCTCAAACCGGTGAACATGTTGCACAAGCGGGTGACCGCTGACCGTTCAAACTGTACCGGTTTATTCAAACGGCTCTCGGGAGCCCGTTTGATATTGAACGTACAGATCGGCGGCCTGGGCACGCCTAGCTGTTTGAGCCGTGGCAGCCAATGTTTTCGGAAGGCTGGGAGCGCCGGTTCATTGATTTCAGATCGTCCGCGTAATGCGAGAAATACTATTTATATTTTAAGTGCGCTGATGTGCGCTTATACTGCAACTAAAACTAACACTTATTTTTTTCTTTCTTTTTTAAGTAAACGCGACGTTGGTGAGCCGATATTTTTGACAGAACTTTAAAACTTTTTCCATCTTTTTTTCCTCAATTTTCTTATTCAGCTCGAATCTCTCTCGCAGAAGACGCGACCGCATGAAAGAATGTACTTCTACAGTCCGTTTCACTTCATTTCAAGACGTGGCGAAGGTAGCGCGAACATGTGCCTGCAAGAACATCGAGCATTGCGAGAGCTCGCCCGCTGTTGCAGCAGTCAAATTACGAGCTCGTGCTGGGTGCTTTTTTGGCTCGGGCGCAAGCCGAGCTCATGCCGACGCCGTTTTCCAGCGTGCGTGCTGATATGCGCGCGTTTCGCCTGCTTTCCAAGGCTGCAAACGCGACGTGCAGTGGCAACTCCAAGAGAGAAGAAAAGCACGTGCCGTGTACAGCGGTCCGTGCACCCTCTCCCCTAGCATTCACTGCATTGCCACAAAAAGCCAACCGCAATTTTTTTTATTTTATATATATACATATATATAATGCATGAGGAGAGGGTTGCGAGGGAGGGGGTGGGGTGTCCCGGTGTTTTGCTCCTTGACCTCGCCGTCGCCCCCTTCCTCCTCTCTGGTCGGCTCTGTCACGTGACCAGAGAGAGGGTAGGGCACGCTCCACGCTGATAAGCATATCCAGATCCGGCTGCGCGTGCGTTGACAGTCGCTTGTTTCTTTGTCTGCTTGTTTTCCGTTGCAACTTCGTTTGTCCTGCCTGCTTCGATCTGTCGCCTTTCCCTACGGTCATATAAGAATGTGTCTCGACAACGTATGGGATGTGCACCAAATGTTCGAAAAGTCCTACGTGTATATCGGCAACAAGCGATTTTTCAAAAAAGTTAGGAATTCTTGCGGTTTGGCTGGGTTCGGCAAATGACAGCTTGTGCGCCGCATCGTGTTCAGACTTCTACGAGCCTTCCTTCTTGTTCTTGTGTTCGTCCTGCCTTGACCGTGACGACCAATATCACGGATTACATCTTTCAAGTCCGCTATTATTATGGTAAGTGCACTGCAAAATACGTGTTGGCAACGATTGACCGCTCTTCTACGCGTACTCTTCCAGGTTATCCGTAGAATTATGCAGCGCCTATTCACGCGGCAGCCGGAAGAATAATTTGCCCGAAAGTCTACCTTTATAGTCTAGAATTACCTCGGTTCTTGTTTGCTTTGCAATCTTCTCAGTTGTATAAAAGCTTAAAGTGCCTCGCACATTTCACAGATCGCTTGCACGTTTGTACTTGTCGTCAGAAGGGGCAATAAATTTCGATGAGAATTTAAAACAACCCTTTGTGTCTGTTTTTCTGTCCATTTGCAAGCACCTACACGACCACATTTGTTCTACGTGTTTTCTCCATGTTATAAATACGTTTATGAGTTTCGGGACGTCTTAAATAAGTTTAAAATAACCAACCTCCCAGACGATACCCGTAACCCATTTAGGGCTAGCCATTCCGAATGGCACGTTCAAACGTGTGGTCACGTGCCAGGTCCAACGGGCACCCGTATCAAACGGGCACCCGTATCAAATGGGTACCGTTTCGAACAGGTACCGTTTCAAACGGGTACCCGTATCTCATAATCACGTTTGATTCGAACGGATCGACAGGTTTGATTCAAACCGGTCGACCAGTTTGAATTTCAAATGTTTTTTTTTTTTTTCAGTAGGGAGTGCATTTCCAGTTACTTACCTAGACACGAAAGAGGTGTTTTTTTTTTTTTTTTTAGACCGAGATTATTTGCGTTGTGACCGGGATGTTAACTAAGACAAAAAAAAACTTTAGCGTGAATCTATGAGAGAATAAAACACTTAGTATAAAGTATAATTATATAAAGGTTAGCTGTCTATGCAGAACAGTCGATTTAAATCGCCTGTGCGCCAACATCACGTCTTTTCCCGTCTAAACGTGCCAAAGTACCTGCTGAATTCGACGAAAGCAGCGCCACGAATAGAGCGTATATACCTCTGGGCCCCAGCAGTCCGGGCATGCCTTGGGGCCCATGCGGGCCAGTGGTGCCAGGCTCCCCGGGAAAGCCACGATCGCCTCGCTCTCCTCGGTCGCCCTTGTAGCCGGGGTTCCCTGTAACAGTCACACGAAACGAGGCGTTCAGTGGGATGTCGGTTAGTTGACTATTAAACGCGAGACGCGGAGAGTTATCCATGTCTCCTATTTTCGATGGGTACGTCCATAACGCACGTACGCACTAACATGTCCTAGATAAAAAAAAATTAAGCGTTTCCCTGCGTCACTAAAAAAGGCCACCGGAGACCAGAAATTGGACACGACCCCACAGTCTGTGTTAGGATAGGTCTCGTGCTCTCACTGAGGGGACACGCGATCTAGCCAAACTCTGATGCCGCAGTAGTGTCCAATCTATGGCCAATCTGTGACTCAGAAAAATTGAGTACTAAGGCTTTCTTATTTCGGAGGAGCTGGGTAAACACACCAGTCTAAGACGCGTTCCAGACACCACATTAAAAAAAACTTGAAGTGACTTGGCCATTTAAAGTATACCACGTTTAAAATAATAAACTCCGAGTGCGCCTTCCCGGCGAACACGGACACAGACAATCACAACGAATATTGTAAGGATCCCCGAGAATATTATTCCGTCTAAAAATAGCAATGTGGGCAGAGACACTGGCCAACTCAAACGTCTTGCTAACTGCCACTTGCGCACGTGGCGTTTCTTTAGTCTAAATCTGTTTTTAGCTTCGTCGTTCGCTGGGATCCTTCTAACCCTTATATTTTAGTAGTGCATTCTATGATTGTTTTGTATGTATGAGAAGAGCGAGTCTTACCAAAAACTTTTACTATTTTATTTCTATCTTAACCTCTATCTGCGAAAAAAGGTATTGCAAATGGTAAAGCATTTTGTACAGTGAAATGACTCGAGCGTCCTAGATACTCTCCACTATTGTGTCAGTCATTTTGCCGAAGACGATGTATTTTACTACGAGAGAAGTTTATTTCTATATGTATTTACGGTTTAGAAAACTTCACAGATAATCGAATTAAATGTAGGAGACAAAATATTTCGATCAGGACATAAATAATTCTCATTTTCCATATGATAAAGAGGTCGAGGTAAAAACCACCAAACAGGGGAACAGTACGTGCCCCGCAAGCTGAACTGACTCAACTGGTCGAATAAGCATAATATAAAAAAATTATCACCCAGGTAACCTTTATGAAACATGATCCTGTAAATATTCGAAAGTATTCACCTGGATGAGGTAAATGTTAGAAACGTCGCCATCTACGCTGGTCAACTAGTAGCCGAAGAATTCGACCTATATTTCTCCTCTGCGTTTTCAAATAAAGATATGTATACACTTGCTGCCGCCACCTCAGCACGATTAAATGAAGAGTTTATTTATTTTCACGAAGTGTTTAACACCTTACTAAATTTCAGTTTGATGTTTCGGAATGGACCTGATAAGATTCCGAAAGCCTTTCTTCCTTGATATGCCGAACCTATTTCCCACTTTTTGACAGTTGTCGTTTGCGCTTTCTTTGATTTATGTGTGCTTCAACTAGACTGGCACGACAGTTTATGACTTAGCAGCTACATTTGACAAATCTGAACAGGTAGATATGATTTTTATTTTATTTTAGTGAAGACTTCGACAAGGCCATACATATTAAACTTTATAAATTAGAGCGACTTTTTATACCAACGTAAATTGTCACTTGTATAGCCTTATACTTGTCTAGCCAAATTCAGTATGTTCAAGTCGACGGCCATTCTTCCGGTACCCTGGGTGCTACTCCTGGTGTTCCCCAGTATAGTGTCCTCAGTCCATTATTGCTTTTGGTTTATATAAACGATATTGTCGCTGTGGTGGGCTCTCATGTAAATATTCACCTATTTGCGAATGATTGTATTTTGTCAAGAAGATATGCACTTGGGCTAAACAAATATTACTACAAATATTAGTAGCAGGTGGGAAATACCGCTGATTTTCACGAAGCGCTTTGTTTACGTGTGAATAGAAGAACTAAACCCTTAAAGTTCACTTAAAATAACACCATAACAAATATTTATCAGTAAAAACATCTTGGGGTAAATTTAAAAAGAGTAATCTTCGCAGGTCACGGCATATTCAAAATTTCTTCTCCTCTGCATTCATGGAATTATGGTCTCAACAGGTCAAACTTAAACATGCTCCAACCTCCGTTATACTGCAAGCTGGTAACTTACTGGAAAGATTAAGAATTGAACATAATAATATAATTCGGGACCCCTACACAAAATAAACTCACGTCAAAACTTGGAATAGTTTAAAAATTCCGATTGGTTTATTAATGGAAAGCAAAAAAGACCAGACTCCCAAACCTTGTTGATGTCGAAAAAGAACATAATATCTCCGGAAGCACGTAGAATGATCGTGAGACTTAATCTTATATTTATTTTGTCATCACAAACTCTGTATTAACTCAAGCTAATATATACCCTAACTATCTTCCAGGGAAATTAGGAACTACCATGAGTCTTCCCTTCGGTCAATATTTGCTTGAACTAGCATGTTTTTAAGTTTTCATTTTTTCCAGGAATTATATCAAACGCATGCCTTGTTTTTATATTGTGATCTTTTGTTGTACCTCTTAAATGCACCTACAAGTGCAGATACATGTACAGAATTTTAAACATCAATGGTTTGATGTATCTTGGTACAATAGCTTTGGCCAGGGATTAAACAACTTCCGTATATTTACAGGCACATATGCATGACATCAAAGTTCGACAGAAGAAACAATTTGACGCTCGTAGTTGTTTAAAACATCACAAGGATTGCCTTCAGTTATTTCTTTTTTAACCAAGTGAGTTCGGTTTGCAATATTTGTTTTGGACATAGTCCGGTAATCTCAAGAAGGTACAAATGTGCCTAAGATATATCTTTATATTCCGAATTTCGATCGCCTGCGGTCGAACCGAGAGCAATCTACCAGAAAAAAAAAAACTCCATACATTACGCCCTCAAGGTTGTCGCAAACCACACTCGTAAATTTCAGCGATTTTAAAACTTAAAAAATCTCGTCAAAGCCGCACCCTGTCGTAAATGTTGAAGTGGTGGTTCGAATTGTCTCCGAAGGTTACTTGAAAAACAAAAACAATAGCTCTAACCAAAAACCAGTAGAAAGCCCTCCTGCCTTGGAAATTGCCATTTCTCTTTAGTTTTTTTTGTTTTTTTTTTTCTAGACAGTTGTTTTTGGCATTTGAGCAAGTTTGACTTATCGGATATTTTCGACAATTCCATCCTTATGTCCGAGAGTATACGATAACTTCATTGAATGTTCCTTGAATACCGTGTGATTAAGCGTAACTGATATTTCAGAAAGGAGTGTAAAGTTTTGGCTTTTGAAGTTCCGAGTTTCGGAAGGACCATTATAGCAGCTTTGAAATCCTTGCAAATGAGGCGACGATTTTGACATTGCGTATCAGTTACATGTTTGACAGAGGCAACAATTTTAGTAAATCTCTCTGTCAACTGAAGACGCTTTGTATGCCAAGCCAACTCACTTCACTGATTTTATTGCAAACACCGCAGTTGATTTTTCAGCTCTTTCAGGACCATGACCTTATAAGTGAAAAAAGGTTAGATTCATCACAGAGTTGTGTAGGCATAAAGAAATGCTTTATTAACGAAATGAGGTGTATTGGTTTTTGTTCTATGGTTGGGGCTCCTGTTAAAAACCGCGACATGGCAGCATCGACCCTTCAAGGGGTTAACTGATTCTCAGAAACCACGGTGTGTAATCAGGCACAATGACGCCTAGCGACAGATCTTTTGGCGGATATGAGAACATGCTCTAGTTGCCCAACTGTCCGCCAGTTCGTGACTGCCGTTTTGGTTGGACAAGTCGAGGGAATAATTTAACATATGTTCAAGCAACCTTTGAAATAAAAGCTCAATCGGTTTTGCTAGAAGCAGCATTGCAGGTGTCGCACGCTGACCAACAAGGCGGTACTGTATACGAGCAGCCATGTTATGAAGCAGATTTCATGCCGTGCAGATAATACATGTGTAAGGGATTGAATATGCAGTTCTTTAATGCACCAGGGCACATTGTTAAACTGATTTGAATATCTCTCTGAACTAGCTCAACAAAAAGTGAAACATCATGATGCTCACTTCCCTCAATACACCGTTATCTCAAATTCAGCGTAGTATGTAGATATCGCTAAATTTTGGGAAAAAAAGATATTATCAATTCTTTTCTTACCAACATCAATGGCTCTAGATTGCTGGTAATGGTCATAGATGGATCAGATTTAACCTCATCTGCAACATATTCTGGAGCACAATATGAAAATACACACACAATTGCTTTAACTTTCCTCGTGTAGAGCATTGATTCACTATGACACTCTGACTTGATGAGAAATGGTTTACAATACCAGCAGTTTCAAAAATTCAGGCCTATACATAAGCTCAATTCATAACATTTGTATTCCGCGAAACGGTTTCAGGGATACTTATGTTTGTAGGAAATGTGAATGTAATCTCAAGGATACCATGAACTGATTAATATACGCATACACTGCTAAATGCGTTTTCAACAAACCTGCATCCAGAATTAGTGATTTCGTAGTAATATTGCATTTACATTTCAGATACTGGTGGCGTCTATCGTCCTTTGCAACTCAAGAAAGTAGAGAGAGGGATTGGAAGGCCGAGGAGGAGGAAGCAGGCGGAACGCTACAGTAAGGAGGAGGTTTCCCCCTCTCCTCTCCGACGTTCCGTCTCCCCTACCTTCTTGAGTTACAACGGACTATAGTAACATATTTATTATCAGCTCTTTCATTGACAGAAACAATAGCCTATCATGAATTGTTAATCAATCACGTAGTGTTACGTGGTAATTTATAGTTACCCTCGATATACTCAAGGAAGCGTTGTATTTAATTTTTAATTTAAAGAACAGACATCTTTAACCAACATATGCAGCTCCAGAAGTCGCAGGCTTTTGATGTTGCACATGTTGAGTTAGTACAATGTTCCCTTGAAGGTAACTCTTTGTGAGATATGGAAATAATGCAACAAATTCTTAGGCCTAAAACTTCAATCGACACAAAACATAATTGGATAGGAAACTATTAAGTCTAAGTATTTTTTTTGTGTGTGTGTGGTCGTAGTTTTGGGTTTGGGCATCGCCAACCGTGTGCTTGGCCCAAAAAGGAGCAGGTGAAGCAGTATAAGAAACACCCAGGTTCCTACATCCAGCTAATTTGGACGAGATCACCAGAAACCACGAGAGGATGAGAACATGTAAGCTTTCGCGAAAAATAAACGAACAACGAAATGTACGAAAAGCAGTGCAAACCTAAACCACCCAGAGGCAGCCACCGAGATCGACCCAGCGGCCGCCTTCACAGAAGGCCTGGGGGTTATACCGCATTGTGCGGTTTCTGCGGTTCCATTAACGGCAGAGATTGCCATTACTCAAAGCCGAGCAAGCATCCTTCATCCCTTTCACATCGTACGCAAACCTTTTTTTTTCGTTTTCTTTCATTTACCTCCACGTGGGAAAGCACCGGTGCTGCAATCAAGAATCCGCGAGGGAACGCAAATCTTGTTCCCGACAACTCGTTCCGTCGGACCTAGATTAATGTTACACAAACCCTCCGAAACATAAACCCACCCCTAATACATTTTTTTATTCCTTCAAAATATATACTGCGTTGTTTTCTAGCCTATCTAACGCCATTTAACGGGTTCATTGGCAGCGCTTCACCATGCCTTCGATCGCGTCGCGCATGATGCCGGAAAGTGTTGTACGTGAAACTCGCCAATTGTAACATTTTTTTTTAAAATTTAGTGATGTTGTGGAGCCTAGATAGAATGCGTCGCCGGCTAGTGCTTTTACCGCCTCCAGATTTGTGCGTTCATTTTTTTTCCGACTGATGACGTCAAAGACGTATCCTGCCCCGGTCTAGATGGTATCAGAACAGCGAAGCTGAATACATCAGTAACTTGATCTGCTACACCTTCTGCAGTGAGCAATTCGATGGACCCTTCTGTATACAGAACTTTGGAAGCTGCGACGACAGTGACATTTACGCTCGTTCGTCTTCTTTTCACCGTACTTCTACGACCGACCACCAGGAACGCGACAACCTAGACCATAACACGTGGACGGTATAGGACTCTAAAGGCACCTGTTGAAGACGCCTTTCAGACACCGCCGCATATATTCCGCAGAGAAGGGCCTTATAGAATGCTTCTTGGTCTAGCGTTACCGGTGTAGTGTTACAGCCTCTAGGTGGCAAAAGATCTGAAGCGGCCTACAGCTATGGATGTCACGGATTTTTTGTCGAGTCTCAGATTTAACGTCGAACCTCGAGCTTGGACCGCTTCGGTGAACCTGTACTCTCCAACTTGTAGAGGTTGGAGAGAACTTTATTTTTCAATTTTGTTTTGACTCTTCACTTAGAATTCTGCTTTTAGTTCGCCGATGTCAATCATATATATATATATAACTTAGAAAGGGATTGCCTAAGATGTATATCTATATATACTGCTTTAGTAAATTAGTTCACGTAAATAAAGAAACAGGTCTCGTAATATTTCACATCCCCCACTGCCAGGCGGCGCGAGCCTCTTTTTAATTTCTTCGGATTGCCAGCAAGGTCGAACTTCAGCAGAACGTGTCTGCAATTCGGTGATGAAAGTTCGAAAAAGTCGAAACGACTCAAACATAAACCTCGGCTGCGTTCAAGGGCAGGTCATACTACTACTCCGGGCAATACGCTATACTCTTGTAACATCATATATTATGACATTCAGATGGTGATATGAGCCCACCCCAGGCTCACCTGGGATTCCGGGTGGACCCTTTTCTCCGGAAGGACAGTACCGCCTGGCCGAAAGGCAAAATTCTTGCAGCACCACCAGCTGGAAAAGATGAGAACAACATCCGGCAAATATAGTGATATGGCTCGTTAGCGCAGGTAACACGAAACAAAAATTAAAAATGCAAGAGCTGTTCGCTACCAAATTTCTTGTTTTTATACGTCGTACCATTATGCAGTTGGTCTTAGTTTTGCATCCTCAACCTTTATTCTTACGCGGCTTTCTTTGTTGCGGTGCATTTTTTAATCACTGATGGTAAGCTATTACGCAGATTATTGTCTACATTTGTAGTCAACGTTATTTTATGAATTACTAAACGACATGATATAATGGTTTTTGTTATGTATGTATGCTATATCATGCATTCAGTGTATTAATGATTATGTATCTTACGTTTAGAATTCCGTGTTTACGGTAGGTACCAATAAACTTGATTATTACCTGTCGAGGTGGTTCTATACAAATTGAGGAGAAAAAGGTAAGCCCCGAATCGAAACAGTCTTTGAATAATAAAAAAATAATCTTTGAGAGAAGAAAATTATAGTAACCAGCTTTACTTCATGATGACCCGGAACGCGGTGTCAAAGTGTCCGGGAGGCTTATTCTTGCTTCAGAACTACGCATCTTATCTTAAGAAGCGAAAGTGTGCAGGCGAGCTGGTTAGGAAACATAATAACCCAAACGATGAGAAACTGAGAGAGTAAAATAACGTACAAAACAACACAAAATTTCAGACGCACCTGGGTTTATTCGCAAGAAAACAGCAACATGTAGCCGTCCATACGGACAGGAAAGAGGGAAGAAAAAAAAAACATGCTGCCGTAAAGGTTTCACGCAACTCAGCCAGACAGATTTAACTTCAACCCAGACACCGCACCAATGGCAGACACCCGCCGCCATGCGACCCGACATGATAATTCGCGTCTAGGCTATGTGAACCGAGCGAAAGCTGAAAGCTGTCTTTCGCTCGGTTCAATAGCTTTGTTTTTGGTAGTGTCGAGGGTTGGGTAGTTCACGGGGGGTCGATAGAATTCTAACCACCCCCCGTGGACTACCCACCCCTCGACACCACAAAAAAAAAAAGAACCGAAACTCATTTCGAAAGACATTTTTTCACGTGCTTTGTTCAAAACTAGAGAGGCTGGCTACGCAGTTTCTGTGGTCCCATATTCTTAAGGTTCCTTTAAGATTATTTTACACGAATCACTTTTTTTTTTGCACAAGATTGAAGTTTCTTCACAGAACGGAAAACATGCTTTACATTCAGCATTATGTTGGCTAGATCTAAAAATAAATATACATTTTTCACACTTCTCTTGTTTTCTAAGAGTCGCTCATTCCCGCACCTACCCTTCCGGCCCCCGTAGCAGAGCCCGCCATCGAACGGAATTTCGTACACAACATCCTTGACACCACCAACAGGTGAATCCCTTATGCACCTTCACACAGCCTTGTTCTTGCTCAAACGCAAATAATATAAGAATACATAACCGATAATGCGGCTTAAAAACTACATTTGTTCGAACTTATGAGCCAAAGCTTTCGGAATGTGCGAAAGCCTCTGAAAGAATGGTATTAAAATAAAATTTATCTTCAGAATACACTCAGAGCCCTTCGGTCTCTCTACACTTTGTCTAGAAAAGGTATACCCAATTAAGTCCAATATATAACTACCTTACCTTCACCGATCCAAGTGTCTAACTAGCGGACTGTCAACAGAATATTTTTACAGCATTACTAATAGGGAACTTTACCACACCAACCTTCAGTTGTTCTTAATGGGTTATGCGTCTAACAAGACCGTCTTTGCTTCCTCTTTTCCATACAACCAACACAAACCTTTACCAGTTAACAAATGTAGATCTGAAAATTCCAACTTCCACAGGCCCGTGGAACTAGGCGCGATACTTAAAAAACAACTGGTTTCACTTTTGATTTCGAAACAAAATAATGCAATCCTCTTCAGTGTCACCCAAGATGACCGTACGCCAAATATTACTTTATATTTCTGTCAAAATGTTTCTTAAACGGTATGGCAAACCTCAGAACGCGCACGGTTTTCATTTTACTTCAACTTATTTTAACATTCTGCGAGCCCTGAGGCCAGAGCAGGTTTGTATTCTTGAAGTACAAACACACTTAAATATTAGAAATGCTAGCAAGAAAACCACACATATTTTCACTGTTAACAGGTATCTATAGATAGGCCCTTTTCATTCATCGATACATAAAACAAGACATTTCTAAAAGAGTCATTGTTGAAGCGTTGACGTACAATAAATTTGTGATGTCTCGTTCTTGTTGCGTTCTTGAAGCTTCTATATGCAACATAGTTTTGACTATCAATTAAGTAATCGCCGCGTAGCAATTTTAAAAATAATTTTAACAGAGTCACCATTATTATGGGGCTGATGGGCAGAAGGTTCGCATTGAAATGTGGGGAGACTGTCTGTGGATCGATAACGATTGAAAATAAACCGAAAAACTTTACTTCGTATGCGTTTTATTTGGTGCAAGGTTTCTTGTGTAAATGGTTCCAAGACTTGGCTTGCATATTCAATCGTTGACAATAGCGGTGGCTTCTATGCTGTTAATTTGAGCTCTGTACCGGCGAATTCTATGTTCCGTCTAAGAGTCCAGTATTTTCTTAGCGCCCTAATGGAGAAAATTTCAATGTGTCCCATTACAGTTTCTATTCGGTCGAAAGAACTTCTATGTATTTGTACTCCTGTGTACATTTTAAAGGAATCGCCGCAACACAGTAGGTGAAGTGTGCGGGTGATACTTGTTTTCGTTAAGTTCGTGTATATAGTTTTGTATGTATTTTATTTTTTTATTCTTCACACCAGCTTGTCTATTTTTGTAATGGTCATTCAATGTCTTCTGATTATTGGATTTTTTTATATCTTAATAAATAGCTGTATCATCGGCAAACTGTTTAATATTAACACCAGCTTCAAATCCTCGACCGACGTCACTAATGTATGTATGTAGGTTGAATAGAAACTGCCCAGGAACAGACCCCTGAAGCACTCCTGACATAACGGATACGTTGTTTGACATTGTACTATTCAACTGCACGAACCGCACTTTACCTACCACATAAACTTCAAGCCAGATCAAAATTTCATATTTGTTAAAAATATATTTGAGTTTATGAAGTATTTTTGTGCAGAGTGTCGAACCGAAATTTTGATCGGTTCGGTTCGGGTTCGGGTTCACGGCTTTCGGTTCGGTTCCGGTTCAGTTCCGGGGAGCAAAAATAACGGTTCGAACTGGCTTGAACCGCTAAATTTAGAATAAATTTTCCGCTTTGTTCTGGCAATAGGCACTATTTACGCCATGAAACGTTTAACTATATAGTATCTTCTATCGTCAATGCAAATCATTTTCGTTTTCAGGTACCAAAGGTTTTTGACGCAACAGTAAAACAAAATCTACATTATCGTGCATAACGTCGTGTTCATACGACCCAACATTCCTTTGTTTACAAGTCATATATATTTTGCCTGAATCAAAATGTTTAAACACATCAGGAAAAAGTTGAGCTTGTTGATACATACCTGTAAATAGATCAGGTTGAAATTTATAACTATACTGCTCTTTCCTGTCCTTTCTTTCCTCCTGTTTAAGTAAAGTTCGAAAGTTCAAGCTGATCTATTTACACAGTATAAAATGTTGACTGGCAACAGAAAGAATGAAACAAACTCGAGACAAGAAACGACGTCCCCCGTCCCGAGTTTGTTTTACTCTTTCTGTGACCAGTCAATGTTACCAACTTCAGTTAATATAAAATGTTGTCGCGAAGTGTACGTGGAAGGTCGCATAAAAATACCCGTGATTGGTACAACTTTGCGTCGCAGTATTAAAAGTTTAATTGTGATTGTGTCCTTGAACAAGTAAGGAATTAATTACAGCACGTAAAATCATGAAATGCGAAACTCGTGTCGATATATATTGTGAAATATTGTTTACGAAATACGTTTCGCAATGTATAAATAGGGACGACAGAACTAAGCTAAAAGTAATGAAAGTTTCAAAATGTCACGAAAGTTCCAGGACAATCCCTTTCAGACCATTTTTTTTATAGAAACACGAGCTGCAATTACAATGCTTGTTTTTCTAACCAAATATTGTTTACACTCAGCAACGCGATGTATGCGACTAAATCATGCAGAAAAGAATAATCGAAATTGTTCACTCTAATCTGTACGCACCTTCGCACTCAGATCGAATCCGCCCCGAAATAGCGCTTGCCGAAGCGAACATTTTCTCATACAGAATAAGCTGGCATAGCCTGGCTGTTGAAGTTTGTTCTTGACAAGATGCCGGTCAATTTAATTTGCAAATGAGCATCACCCTCACTAATTGATGATTCAAATGCGAAAGCGTTAAGGAGCTCAGGTCGCAGAAAAGCCGATATCGGAGGCGTGACTGGAAAATCCTGATTGGTCGATAGGGTCATGACGTCACAGCAACATGCCCTCGCGCAGGAATTTCAAACAACCCCCAATGCTCAAGTGAAACGTCACATGAGACTATTTCTTTTAGTCTCGCCTTCGCAAAACTTGTTAGCGTAATTCTGGGATCAAAACCACCCGCCTGACGACATTCCAGCGCGTGTCCAGGATTGGACACGAGAACTGCGGGAGCACTCGACTTCGCCACGTAACAATCAATGCCCCGGAGGAGACTCGGGTAGTGACTCGTGTCCAACCTCAGTGGTGATGAGAATATCCGGACTCTAACAAGGCCTGGAGCTCCAGCGCACGTTTTCGTCCTTTCCAAGCTCAGCGGGGGGGTATGATTAACGTTGGCGGCATAGGATAGGCACCAGGCCACGAGGTCGCTTCTGGCTCCGAGTTCAGGGGAAGAAAGATGCTCATATTTCTCTAATTTGTTTGACGACTGCCATCGCCTAGATAGAGGATCTAAGGCACGTTTGATCAGTCATTAACGTTAGGATATGATTCTGAGTAGTATTTAGTAAATGGATAAAAATCGTTTCCTGTTCCTTTAAACGAAATGCAGACGTGGTCGAAACTTGGGGAATAGTTTGAGAACGACGCTCGTGCGAGATTGAGAGCGACTGTTAACCTTCGGCTGTCCCTCTGAGGCCACTAGGACCTTTTTTTTTTTTTTTCTTCAAGTATCTCGCCCGTACTCAGATGTAGTTATATGTAACGTCATACTAATAAGTCGCATTTAGCCATTTTAGTACTTCTATTCTCGGGTGCATCTTCCCGAGGCTGTTCAGCAAAAACGAAAAAAAAAAACAAAAAAAACGTTTGGGTGCCTCAATGATGTAAAATTGGTCGTGCAACATTTTTTTGTACTTTCAGTAAATACTGTTATGAAGTAAACCCTGACGTTGATAGCATGCGAAAACAACTCTTAGTTTTCCTCTCCGCACAATAGCAGATGCAGAAAAAATAAAGGAAAGAGACAGCTGTCGGTCCCCTCCCCAGCTCGCAATTTGAAGAAGCGGCTACGTGATCTGACGCTAATTATATAGCGTCAGTGTTCATCATAGTCATGCGCTAAGGTTTGGAAAGCAAAAGCTTGGGCTGAGCTTCAGATATTGTTGGGTGATTTCAGATAAGATCGACCAAAGGGTGGCTGGTCGACATTTTTAAATCAACTGATGTTTTTATATGACATTGTCTAGTGTCTGGTATAAACGAATCCACACTTAGTTTTGACCAGAAAAAAAATTTGGAGACAAGAAAAATCGTAAGGCAGGGAGAGGTGGACAGTTGCAATAACACGCACTGATGGAGGGGGCAAGTTTGAAAGTGAATAATTAAAACAATAAAATTAGGAGAATTTTAAAACTTTTTACAAACTATGGGTACAACTTGCTAGTAATATAAAGTAATAATATTTATTAAAGATTTATTTAGTTTTCTAAAAATTGCCAAACATGCCTGCTCGAACGACAAATGGCAAACTTTGGAAATCTGTATCTCATGAAATAATTTAATCATTATTACATAACTTGCAGACATTATTTTACTAATATATGGCTATTATTGAAAAAATAAATAAGGTATCTGAGTGACACAATAGTTACAATATATTTAGGCAAACATGGGAAAAAATCACACAAAGAAAAATTCCAATGCGAATAAAAAAAAACACCACCTTCGATTTTTTTTTTAAATTTGGGTACCCTGTTATACTCTATTTCGGCATTCATTTCTATTAAAAACATGTTGCATCATTGCACTGTGAAAGAAGAAACAACTCCCCAAAGTAGGGTCCTTTTTCAAAGCCTACACTTAGCAGTGTCCTATATAAGAAGTGACTGAGTTCCAGTTTCATGAAACTTGCACAAATCTTTTATATACATTTATTCAGGTGAGGTCATTGATAAAAAGAGCGATCGGTCACACAGTAAAAGGGAGGAGAAACTATATACAGCATTTTACATAAGCGTACAAAGTGGTATCATATTAGAAACAAATGATTTGAGAAAAGATGATGCAGTGTGAAGTTGTACCTTCCGGTATATTTTACACCTTGAATAAAATAAATAACTTTCCTTCCACACACAAAAACAAAGATATAATAGTAAGATATTCAGGTTGGCTGTGTATTTACGATTACAAACAATTTCAGGTGACGGATGCCATAGTGCCTAACTAGAGCAGCTTCGATGCTCTCGGTGTATGAATGAATCGTGGCAAGCCGATATATTTTATCCTGCTCGAGGATAACATTTTGGGATTTTTTTATAGTGATCAGATAAAAATTATTAGTAACCACCAACAAAAACAGTACGTTAAATACTCCGTGAAGAAAAAGGTGATAAATAAGATGTTCCTGCATTCAAAATGAGCAGTCCTTGGGAAATCAAATTCGGCACTTTACGCTAAGATTTTCCTCGCTGTACCCATTTAATAAAGTTGCTTCCAAGCAGATCCGACTGTCCGCGCAAAATATACGTCACAGGTACCTTCTGTTGATGACTTGCTGAGCCGCCACGCGTGCCAAGACTGAATGCCAGGGAAGGCGCGCACCGTCAGCCACTCTTCTTTTTTTTTGTTCGCGATACCGAACAACCTCATTTTCGTCCAGATATACAAGATGCACGCCTTTCAGTTTCTTTGATAGAACGCTCACCATTGTCCTGGCCGTCTGAATTGCGCTTACTGAACGTTCTCTCAGGTTGTTCAGCGTGGCCTGGTGCTTCACGAGTCCGCCAACTCCGTCACATGCATTTTTCCCATGCACAGATGCAGAAAACAACCACTGGGCTTGTGGGCAATCGTCCTTTGCAAATTGGTGAGGCTGGTAGCGATTCTTGAAATGACTGGCGGCGCCGTCACTTCAGTACGTCACGTACGAGTATACCGCAACGTTGTCTTCAACCCACTCCTTCACTTTTTCTAGAGCCAAGCAAGCGTGAGCGGCGTCGTGACACAGGTCCTCACTGATGATGGCAAAGCTGTTTGTAGATTTTCTTGTCGTCACTACAAATGTAAATATCGAAACTTGTTTTTTTTTTCCAGTGACATGCTTGCACTTCGTCAGGAAGCACGATGGTCCAGTTTTCAGCAAAGTCAAAATGAAAGACAATGCTCCCGCGTTGCATGCACTGTTTTTCATCATAGATCGCTTTACCTTGCGTTTGCCGGATATGGTTGTGAAGTATCCAACTTCCAACCGTCACTTGGATGACTTTTAGGAAAGTCTCAGGTTCCAAAGTTTTTTTCACAAGGTCGCCGGACTCCCATGTTGCAAGCACAATCTCTTCATCCTCCGGGATATCAAGTTCCTGGAGTGTAAGAAACTGGCCTTTTGGGCAGTGATCACAGTCTCCTTGAAGGCATTGTTCTGTTGCTGGGTCGCACAGAAATGCCGAGTTCATTTCACCAGTGTTGAATGTTGAGCCTGTAACGTTCTCTAGAGCGGCAATACAAAGATAATAATTGGCGCAGCGCACACAAATTCACACTTCCTGGTGTGGAATACATTGGACCCATCTAGGGCGCAACGAATAAAATTTCGTTAGCCCAACGCCGGAATCGGGATGCTTGTCTTTGCATATACGGAAGGCCTCTCGTATTGAGCGTGTCATGAAGCGCTTTGGCACGAACGTTTTCTCTCCGTTGAGCATGACAGAGATGACGTCCTTCTGGTTGGGACTTTGGCGCGAACATTGTAGCTCGTCTTTCGTGAAGTACTCTAGGGCAGCAGACAGGTTCTCAGGGCTCACCTTGCACCTCGTGTAAGGATCCGGCTCATACCACACGCCATGCTTTTCCTTGAGTTTTCGGGATTTACTGATGAGGTACATTGAGGCCTGTGGAATCATCTTTTGAACCTCATTCTTCGTCAGTGTTGACGGCAGGAGTGTAAGCAGTTGAGAACGTTCCCGGAGAGAAGTGGCGGTTTCAAAGGCCTGCCGAAAGTTGTCCACCCACTCAGTGCATGTGGAGCATGTTGGTTCGGACGACCCCAATGGTGCGTCCCTGTCGTACGCAATACGTAGCTTTGAGCGTATATTCTTGACAGCAACCTGCTCCAGTTCTGTCTGCTTTCTCTTGACATAGGCAGGCCTGTCCCGACTTCTTACGACGCTTGGTTGTCTCAGCGGCGACACATCTGTAGGTAGTATGCTGCGATTTAGATCTTCAATTGCTTCTTCAGCTGGCACAAATATGTCGGGGCACTGCTCTGAGCTTCGCATCGAGATCTCCTTAGTGATGTGCATGAAGCAATGGTAGCACAGGTAGTCCGTCGCACTCACTTTGGTGGAACAGTCAGGCGGAAGAATTTGCTTCAACGAGTTTAGGTCCAACTCGCCAACACTTCGAAAATTCCGCTGCTTTGGTATAGTCTTTTTGTGTTTGCAAAAGTAATCTGCACAAAACACTCGTTCGGAGCTCCAGGACGTCTTCATAATGTATACATAAATAATAGAAATTAAACCCCAACTGATGGCATATAATTGCCAAGTGAAAGAACTACTGGGTGCACAAGTGACAAGTCCAAGGCTGAGGAGCTCACTCACTGCAAACGTACATTTGAAAAGAGAGGTCACAACTGAGGCTGTCGGCAAAGCTTGATCCACGTCAAAGGAAGAAAGAGGGAAAGTCTCCAGACAAAAAATTGTGGTCAGCGGCCTTCGAAAAAGACTTTCCGGAATCGCACTGTCGTCCCTCCACGCGCTGATATGAAAGCACCCGAGCTTCTACCACGTGGTTCATGACACAGCCTGAGCCATGTCGGCGACCGGTTCGCGAGGGGTTGGCGGTGGGGTTACGTTGATGGTCACTCGGATTAGCCCTTGCTGTACTGAGCTACCGCCTGCAGTGCCTTATCGCCGGCTGGTGTCAACAACGAGAACACACACACCCTGTCTACACCAAAACTACAAGCGTTCACCGCACACGCGTCGCCGCCGCTTTTAAGCTTTTGTGAAATTGCTTTCTTTTGCCGCGGAGAACCGCCTTATCTTAACTACGCGCCTGAAATCCTTTCAGGCGGGCGTACACAATATCAAGCGTTTCGAGAAATGCCCGTGGAGTAGAACTATGGGAAAATTCGGAGCCCGCGATGTCGATATTGTCGCCGTTGTGTTAGTACGCCGTCGCGTACTGCAGTCCCCCGTTGGGGGAGGGGGGGGGGGGCGGTCTTACTACGATAACATGGCGACAGCGTTTACACTCTATGTATTTACGCGAGGCTCGAGTATTTGGGGATAATGCTGCCGGTTGGTGTGCCCCTTTGTGCCTGATATTATCGCCCGTGACGCCAGCGAGTGAGATGGCGACAGGCATGACTGCTCAGTAAACAGGCGTCGGCGGCCATGTTTTACTGGTTGAAGCGAACCCCCTTGTCCTTGACAGCGAGCGGGGAAATGCGAAAAAAAGATTGTATCGGCCGTTTTGCCAGAACTAGCGACGAGTGTCGTCTGCGGTTTCCGGCAACTATTTTGCCATAATCGTGAGCTTAGCGAGGAAATGATTTTTGCTAGCCACAGAAAACTACCACGCAGAAAGGGAATGCTTGAACATGTTTTTGTTCTGGATATATATCAGGGATATATATGAGAGAGAGAGAGAGATGAAGGTAGAGCTGAAGAGGGAATAGCATATATGTCGCAGGAGAATAAAGTAAACAAAGTTCCTATTGGCCGATGGCTGCATGATCTTTTCTCGGATCACTAGTCCGTAATATGATACCTCTTTGTACACAGTAGTTTCTCCTTAATTTAAGTGTGTGAACGATTTCTTTAGTTATCATTGGCCTCATCTGAATAAAAATATATAAAATATGTGTGTTGGTTTCATGAAACTGGAACTCAGAGTCAGTTCTTGTATAAAACACTGCTAAGTGTAGGCTTTGAAAAAGGACCCTACTTTGGGGAGTTGTATCTTCTTTCTCAATAAAATGATGCAACATGTTTTTAATGGAAATGAATGCCGAAATAGAGTATAACAGGTTACCTAAATTTAAAAAAAATCGAGGGTGGTGTTTTTTTTTATTCGCATCGGAATTTTTCTTTGTTTGATTTTTTTTTCCATGTTTGACTAAATATATCCTAACTATTGTATCACACAGATACCTTAGTTATTTTTTAAATATTAGCTATATATTAGTAGAATAATATCTGCAAATTATATCATAATGATTAAATTATTTCATGAGATACAGACCTCCAAAGTTTGCCATTTGTCGTTCGAGCAGGCATGTTTGTCAATTTTTAGAAAAATAAATAAATTTTAAATAAATATGATTACTTTATATTACAAGCAAGCTATACCCATAGTTTGCGCCTAAAACGTATTAGAGTTCTCCTAATGTTATCGCTTTAGTTATTCACTCTCAAACGGGCCCCCTCCATCAGTGCGCGTTAATGCAACTGTCCACCACCCCATGCCTTACGATTTTTCCTGTCCCCAAGTATTTTTTCTAGTCAAAACTAAGTTTGGATTCGTTCATACCAGACACTAGACAATAACATATAAAAACATCAATTGATTTGAAAATGTCGACTAGCCATCCTTTGGTCGATCTTATCTGAAATCACCCTGTTAGATTTGGGCTATTAACATGTTTAATTGAACATGACCCCATTAATTGAATGTTTGGCGATGCTTATTGCCATGAACCCGAGGACTCGACTCGAGGTTAAGAAAATCGCTTACGTAACGGTGTTACGTGACTCTCGGTGCGAAATCATGATGTCATGTTACGTGACGCTGTGACTTCCTCAAATTAAATCGACTTGACTCAATGAGTCATGTGACATTACTTGGCAGCATGTTTTGACACTATAACGTGACGTGAGAACGCGACACATGGTCAATCGCAGTGCCAATACAAAAGCACCACAAAAACCTACAATTTATCATGCCTTGCAATTCTGTATATGACGATTTGATCAATACATAAAAATACAGCTGCCAATTTTTTATTCCCATATATCAACAAATCACCTTGAACCGTTTTGAACCGGTCACCGTTATATTTTTTTTCGGTTCGGTTCCGGTTCAGTCCTAAGATGGCGGCGAAGATTTTGGGTTCGGTTCAGTTCCAGTTCGGCTTAAAATAACGGTTCGGTTCCGGTTCGACACCCTGTTTTTGTGTGACAAATACAATCAAATGTCTTGGCAAAACCCAAGAACCCGACATCTATCTGTCCGACCTTGCCGAGGCATGAACTTAGGTCGTTGGTTGATTTTATTACTTGTGACTGTTAAGCAATCTTGCCTGATACCATACTGATCATTTTCTAGAAGGTTATTTTCCTCAAGAAAAGTTATAATGTGTTTAGCGGTAGCGTGTTCGAGGATTTCGCAACCTGTATTTGTCAGTGAGACGGGACGATCGTTTTGTATATTTGTTCTTTCAGCCGATTTCGGTATTGGAACTCTTTTTATAGACTTCCAGTGAAAGACTTGCACAAGATAGCGATTTTTATATATAGTGACTAAGTAAAGAGAACACCACTCTGCCTAATTTTTTTAAGAATATGTTTGCAAATCAATCAGCAACAGGCGATATATATATATATATATATATATATATATATATATATATATATATATATATTGTAAATAAGTCAAGAAGCAAATAAGAAATGCCCCTTTGACAAATCGGAATATCATAAATACCTTCAATCGGTGATTTGTGAATCTGAAAATGTGGAATGACCCATTATCGCGTGTAAAAAACAGACTACATATAACTATCAAAAATATGTGCCAATTTAGCCTAAATTGCTGACGGTTTTGTCATCCGCAACAAAACTAGAAACGCCTTCTTTTTGCAGGAAACAATTACCTTCAAAGCTTATCGGGGAACGAAGCTATAAAATTGCGGACATTAATAATAATGTAAGGTTTCTTGGCGCTTATGACAAAACCCTTGGATCACCATGGTGATCCAACGGTTTCGCGTAGCGATCGTTTTGACACGAAGCAGAACAAAGCGATACTGGGGAGGAGATAGAACAGTCACGTCTCGAGCGGCAAGCTTCAGCTGTAGAAACAAAAAAAAAAAACGATTTTTTTTGTTTGCTTTTGATCAGCGATATCGAAGATGGCGATTCGAGGGCTGCTCCTTGTGCGACCAAAACACTAGTAAGAGCGAAGCGCTCGTGTCCAGACCGTGCATGACGAGGTTCAAGTTCTTTGTTATGCTGTATATGTAAACACCGGGCTGTGTGTTAGTGAACATAAACGTTCGATAAAGCACCCCGTATAGTTCGATCTCCTGCCCAGTATGGATGTCTTTTCTGGTATTTTAAAAGCAGTTCACACCTGTCCTAACGGTGTGGTTCCCAAACGAACATACTGTCTTGTCAAATACAAATCTAACATGCCAAGTATGCCTTCATCATTTGATCGTGTAAAATCGGGAAATGTGGTATTCGGTGATGGTTGCGAGGTTTGACAGTCTAATTGACACTGAAATATTACTATGTAATTGTCCGTGATGCCATTTGCTACTTCTTATAAATAGTTCTGCTCAGCAAGTTGTTTCCTTATCAAAATTAGGTCGCGCACTGGTCCCAAATGACTATGCCTTCTCATAGTATCACCGTTAACTTGAGAGAGGTTGCGAAAAACAACTACATAAAGGAGCGCTCCCAGACGCAGCAACCTCACCACTTCCTTTGCGTATATTTTTCCAGTCAATTGAAGGAACTTGCCAAAATGGGCTGGTTCTAGCGGCCGAAGTGAGGAGCAATAAACAGGCCAATCGAGGCTACGGTTTTATCGTAGCCACCATTGATCTAAACGTCTTCAGCACTGCTACTTTTTGTTTCTTTTAACCTCCCCGGGTAAGCAGAAAAGGTGGCGTCAGCAGCGTCTCCTCCAGGCGCTCAGCGGTGTCCATGGGACTAGATTAACGCGCCTGCGCACCGCGCTTCACAGCCTTGCAAGATGTCCGGCCGTCCCATCGTTATCTACGCCTTCTGCATCTCAAACCCCGTCGTTGTCTCGTCGTTTGTGATCACTGTCTCTCGGAGTTTCATTCCTAGTACATGCGCAGACCAATGCCGCAGTTGTGCAGACTTCGTCGGGTATCGTAGTCCCCAAAACGTCATGACGACTGCTGTGCAGACGACACTAGCACCTTGCACACGCCCGCCCCAACGGTGGCCTGCCCCGATCCCGCCCATCGTTGCGTAGAAGATCGCGTGAATGCCCCACCACGTGTTAGCCGTGTTTTTGACGACGTGAGGCCAATGCTGCCTACGGAGCCGAAGCTTCGGTTTCGGTTTCAGCTCAAGTAAAAATTCACAAAAGTATCCCATTTTCTGCAATGCAAAAGACGTAAGGCCTTTCATTAGTAAACGTTAATGTAAAATCATTCACAATCTTGAAATTTTGAGAATTGAGCGGACGGCTATATATTGTAACATGTAATTAGCATAATTCAAGCATTACCTATAAAGAGCTTTGGATAAGGATACGCGAGTAGACACAGTACTTCTATATTTTAGCAAAGCATTGGACACAGTACCAATAACTTCTTGCAGATTAAAGAGGCACCCATAATTATTAATAGTAAGGTTCACATTTTTATACTGAATTACTTAAGAGGCCTCGAGGAGTGTGTTGCCCTAAATAGAAGAAAATCCCCATCCATGTCTTTAAGTTGAGGGGTCGTCCAGTGCAGTGTTCTGAAAGCGTTGTTCATTATAATTTACATAAATAATATTATACAGTATAATCACTAAGAAATTCATCTTTGTGCTGGCAATTATGTTATTTAAAAGAAAATAAGCTCCGTCAAAACGCAAAAATATTACAAAACGATCAGACCAATGTAATTTCAGCTTACATTTTGAAAAGTGTAACCTCCTTAATTTCACAAAGAACATATCATAAATATTCATGAATCGCACCATTAATATCTGCCAATCAGAAATATCTCTCGATCGAAATACATAACGGCGTTCATTTTCATGAATCAGTTAAACGAAATAGACATATCGATTATACAATGAATAGGGCCACCAAAATACTGCTCTTTATTCGTAAAAATTTGAAAGGTGCGTCCCGTGACATAAAGGAGACACCTTAAGTTTTACAGCTCAGGTTGATACCTGAGTATGTCTGCCTTATTTGGAATCCCTGTCAGCAGCATCTGATCGACGACAGATTAGAAAAAAACTTCAAAATCAAGCAGTACGATTTGCCAGGGAGACATACGCCAGTATGTTGGAGGTTAAAGGAATGCTGGGTTGGGGATAGCCATTAAATATACGATGGCGAAAATTAGGATTAAAATTTTTCATATAATTTATTATCATGAAACTTGTAGTGATAAAAAATAGTTGGATCAAACCTACATTTGATCCCTTGATGTGATAATTCCAGAAATGTTCTTAAATATCCATATGAACATATTGTAATTCCCTTTATTTGTAAAAAAATAATCAGTGTGGAATTTAATACAGGAGGAAGTATGAAGCATCTTGGACCGCAGTGCATTTTTCTTTCACTTGAATTACTAATTATGCGGATATTTGACCCTTGTGCGGTATTTGCTGTGCACCTCCTCCTCCTCCTCCTCCTCCTCCTCCTCCTCCTCCTCCTCCTCCTCCTCCTCCTCCTCCTCCTCCTCCCCCCCCCCCCCCACGAAAAGTCCTTCGGGGCGCTGTAGGCATACTGTAAATAAATAAAAACACCCAAGTCCCCCCTCAAAAAAAAAAAAGAAAAACAAAAAATAAACGGATTTTTGTCCGACACCAAGCATTGATCCCAAAAAACCGGCGTGAAATAATAAACAGGGTGGAAAACACCCCCGAATTCAAAGGCAACTAATCCACCTAAAGATGGAACCGTGGTCATATTTAATTGCCCAACACCTGCCCGGGTCTTCACACTGCCTACAGTATCAGTGGATAAAGTTAGATGTATCTGTTGAAGAATAGCTCAATCGGTGTTATTTCTGTCATTTACTCTAAATCGTAAAACTCAAATTTCCGCTGAAGAAAGCGAGACATGTTACTTAATTCCACTGCGTTCATGTAATGAAAGTTTCTTGAAAATCGTTAGGCACCGAACGTTGAGATATATAATTGTACGGGAAACGTCTAATTATATTCTCATTTGATTAAGGCAGTCTCGATGCGAGAGTACCTATCAGAGTGACGCGAATTAAAAAAAAAAAGATAATAGAAAATTATCAATCAACAACAAAATCGGACGTGCTTCCAAACGCATACACTAGTTCGCGTTTCCTTCTATTCCTTCAACCCTGCCAAGTAATATTAAGAATCCAAAAAGAAAAAAAAAAAAAAAAACTCTTTTCGGTCGTGGTAGCGCCATTAAAATAAAACAGAAAACATTTCGCTCTTTTTCACATACGTCTGACATGCTAATAACAAAGCTTTCCTCGTTTCAGACCTCCTGTAGTATGCAAAACCCCCTGTGAAGAAGAGACTGGAAACAGAAAACAAAGCATTCGAAGAAACCCTAGTGGTATTGCTCAAGCACTCCCAGGTAGAAAAGTGCGTTCACCTCATTTTCTACCGAGTCTCGGCTAGTCATTGAAGCGTGCTAGAGGTTGCATTAATCACTGGCTATGCTGCCTAAAATGTCATCCATGAGCAGACTTGTACACGCTACTGAAAAAATTAACCGATTACAATTACAATTACTTCGCTGTAAAAAGTAACCTATTACAATTACAATTACAGCCTCAAAAAAGTAATCGAAAAATTTCTCTAAAATAATCGATTACTTCCCACGATGCTTTTCATTCAACTTTTTTTTATTACGGTAGAATAATCCTTGGGGTCTCGCGCTCACTAGTTCCGAAAAAAAAAAAAAAGAAAGCCTTGATCGTTTTTGCTTAGAGCTAAGTGAGTGACACCAACACACCCGATCCCGCTTGGAAAAAAAAAATAAACATAAGAAGAGCGCTGTTTAAATACATTACTCACAAGACGCTGGATAATATCATTTTATACCTTGACGTAGTTTCCGGTGTACCAAAAAAGATTGTACCCAGGAAACGAAGCATATATGAAGTGGCCTACTAATCCTCGAGGTCCCATATTAGCGGTTTCAAAAAAGAAAAAAAGATATTGACCGTTGCCCAGAGCTGAGTAACTCGAACACTCCCCCCCTCCCCCCGGCCCTCCCCCCCCCCCCCCAAAAAAAAAAAAAAGAAAAGAAAAAGGAATTAAAGTTAGAAAATTGTAAAGGGCAGTTTTGTAATCGATTACAGCAAAAAAGTAATTAAATTACGAGGATCGTTACTCCTTAAAGGAAGTAACTGAAGCGTTACAAAATTACAGTAAAATGTAATCGATTACAAGTAATTCATTACTTGTAACGCGTTACGTACAAGTCCGTTGTGAGTGAGGTTTCGTGTTTTTAATGGTTACATGCGCATGCGGGCATCTCTAAGGGAGCAAATCGGCAGGAATATGAGGTGGCTCGGCTAACAGCCCCAAGAATAATCAAGGCCTGCGAACTTTCCCCTCTACCTCCACGGAACATCATTACAGACAAATGGCGCCAACAGAGCAACTCGAGCTAAGCCCGATGCACAACGTCCTCCGACCTGTTGACACGACGGCTGCATCGAGCCTCATGCATCACTTTTGTTCAATCTGTCTTCGCTTGATCTCACTGGGGTTTTTGGCTCAACGGAGTTCAGAAAGGTGCGGCGCAAACGCTTTGTGGTTGCGATATGATGTTTGAAAAGGAATTGAATTGAGCTGAGGTTATTTTTTTAAGGCGAAAGCCTTACTTGTTTTTTTGGGCGGAAAAGCGGCGCACATGGCCAGAAAAATACGATTGAGCGGCACGCGCCGCTCAATCGTATGCTCAAGGACGACGCTGTCCGTTGCGTCGTCCTTAAAGGTCGCCCTAGAGGTCGTCCTAGACCTCTAGGACGACCCTACTCGTCCCATTAAGCGAAAAAGGCGGCGTCGTTGCGCCCGAAAGATGGCCATAAGAAATACGTCACAAAACACGCCCTGATGTCGAGCGTCATGTCAACGCCGAAGCACCGTATGCAAAAGGTGCGCTTCGACTCTATCTGTGCTGGTTGTGTGCGTCGTGCGATGAAGTGTGAGGCGACCGCGTCTGCATCTACGGCCTCGACATCGGCAGCAGCGTCTGCAACTACGGCGGTTTCCGCAGGCAAACGTGGCCACCCACGCAAATGCCACAGCCTCCTTAAGCGTTTTCCTCTAGACGTCGTTCTAGACGTCGTTCTCGACGTCGTCCCCTATACGTCCTCCTCGACGTCATCCCAGATGTCGTCCTAAACGCCGTACTTTCCGTCGATCTCTAGGACATCGTCCGAGACGTTGTCCTATACGTTGCCCCACACGTCGTCCTACACGTCGTCCTAAACTTTCATACGTGTAGCAACAATACACGAAAACGTTTCTCCCGTGGGGCTATGATGCGTCCGCCTCCCAACACGTAAGCAGTTATGAGTTTGCTCCTGTATTTTTTTTTTTATTTATCATATTAGGACGATCTATTTAAAGGGACACTGACAGGGTATTTATGCTCGCCAAGGGTTTTATTTGTGCATCACATACGAGAGCCCAACTAACCAGAACAAAATTCGCGACTCGAAATTCGGTTTCTTTCCGCCCGAAAACCGCCGATCGAGAACTGGCTGGTTTGAATCACGCAGACTCTCTTTTCCGTGGTCACGGGCCTTTTTCTAAGGTTTAGACACAACCACCAAATTTAATCCAAGACGTAGGTCATCGAAGGCACGCACACAATATTTAAAATAGAAAAGAAATATTATATCCATTTTTGTGGTTTCTAAAAAGTTGCAAATTCGTTGTTTAAAAGGAAGAAAGTATCGCAGCTACGTGACTTCCGCCACCTCTCTCCTCAATCTTTCTGGCTCCCCAGTCCAGTTTCGGTTTTGAGCTGTTGCGTTTTTTTTTTTTTACTATATTAAAAATATACGTGACGCTGTAGCAAAATATCGATTGAGCAGTCTTCTTACACCATATTAAATCATCGCCTGGCAAAAAAAATAATTAAAAAAATAAATTTTGGAAGCTGTATGTGTCCCTATAAGGTTTATCATTCCGGAGCTATCACGTGCAGCAGTTTTCCCCTATCTGAGAAAGGGTTCAGTCTTCTCACATCGCCACCCACTCAGAGCAGAAAAAGAACAGGCTGTATAAAATGCAGACGGTCATTGGCGATACTCGGACAAAATATGATGCGAAACCCAACGCACACAGAAGAACCGCGCATCGGAAACGTCAGGAACAGTAGACCGGCATGGTCACGTTTTTCATATAAAAATATATTTTTATTGTTACTAGCTCCGAATCGTCCGTTATTGAAAACGATGGACTCACTATACAGTCTCAGGTGTTGCATTCGTATTGTATAACCATGGGCGCACCGGGAAGGGGGAGGGGGCAAGGGGCGCTGGCCATTCCCCCCCCCCCCCCCCCCGTTTTTAGAGTGGGGAACAAGGCACATGTCTTGCCCCCCCCCCCTTCCTGAAACAGCCGGCACTGGGGAGGGCAAACACTGGCCGGCGGCGCCCAAGGGATACTAATGGCACCGCCCTCTGGATCTTGGGGGGGGGGGGGGGGGGTCTGGTTTGCCCTCTTACCCAAAAACAAGTTGGTACGCCACTGAGTATTCTGAAAAATCAAAGTAAAGACGGTATTTTACACTTAAGTTTGATCAGCGCACAGGGTAAATGGTCCCGGAAAAATGCCACCAAAGTTATCTTTCGAATCTCATATCATTGACAAAAGGGTATTACCGCTTATCTCATCAAGGTTCGAGACGACATGTCAATGCACTTTCGGGTCACGATAAAAGCCTCTCCATCGGTTTATAGTTTGGGCCATACTATTTGTGTTTTTGTGAGAGTGGAAGCTATGAAGCTTAGATATTGCATAAAATTGGGAAGAGGGGCAGTTGAAACTTCCCGATTGCATCCTTTACCACTCCACCTCGCGCGGTCCCGCGGTAGCATAGAATAGGATGGGATGAATACGTGCCCCCCAGCGACTACCTTTAAAAGTTTATTTTTAAGGCATCAACGTTTATCGAAGCCACACATGTCTACAAATATTGCCGTGGGACAAACTAGTGTTGTCAATGGCAATGGCACCACCACCAAATCCAGCTAAAGAAATATTTACTGTTATAAGCGCGTTTTATTTTTTATCTAGCATACGTTGACGCCCAAATAATATTTATATTTCATAGGAAACACTGCTCAGAATTTTGGAGATTTTGGAATTAAAGAAAATATAAACTGCCATAAACTTCAAACTTTTGCAAAAAAAAAAAAAAAAATTAACTTTGAAAAACACCTTCCGAATTTGACGAATAGACTCCGAAAACAAGGAATCCTCGTTATTACAGATATATAGAGATATATTGTAATTGGATTCTCAAACTCTACTAAATTTCTTCAGCACATTTGTTCCCCGAAGGGAATAATTAATCAATTTGTCTCCGTTCGCACGATATCTAAGTTTAATTCGATGTTAAAAGCGCATTCCAATAGCGAACGAGACCAGAAGCGCATCAAGGCGTTCCTATTATTGGAGGTGGAAATATCGCGTGATAGAATTTCTTTCATTTTTTTCTTCTGCTTGTCTTAATTACAATAATTGTATTAAGTGGAAACCTTACCTCTCAATACGCAGATCATGAATTGTAAGTATTCAACCGATTATCTCGAATGCGCTACACGACACTCATTGGAGCGCATCGACTTGTTCATTCAACGCATTTGCTGGCAATTCAGGAGCTATACGTTCAGCGCTTTATCCAACCTCTATGTAATTTTGCGAAGTAAATATCTGTGAGCGGCCTGCGTGCCTAAGTCTTGGACCCTATGGAAGGCATGACTCTTGCGTTGAGACGTGCATCAGCGCAAGCCAAACGCCCTCTTAGAAGCAAACATCGAGCCGTTTGACGCAGCCTTTGATCTTGCGACACGAGTTTATTGGACCGTCTCTGGCAGGCCGACAAAAATAAGCGGGAGAACATTCTCCAGCTCAGCGTCGTTAGTTCCGCACTGATTAGACGCGCCGCCTCTCGCAAAGACGCCCGGACGACGTTTCCATTAGGAAATCAATTACCCAGCTGTGCCGAAGGCGAGTCGTCCCTTGCCGGGACGCCGCCGGTCTCCTTTGGTGTCGGTGAGGCTCGTTTAGCGAGGACCATGGAAAGTAGTGCCCTGGTACGTTGCAGCCGTCGTGTCAAGCATAATGTAAACGAGTCAGTTGCACTTGCTAGAAGGACCTTGCACAGCCAAAAAATGGGACATGAATTATCCCGCCCGCCTAGTTTTGTGCTTCACTGTAGTCACTCACATCTTAGAAAACGCAGGTGGTGGTTTATTATGTCCACGCCTCGTGCTTCCTGATTACTTCTCCGTCATTGTCATCGGCTACTGCAGCAATCTCGTTTGCTGCGCCAAGCATTAATAAGATGCTCACTGCCTTGCTAGGCCCTACATCTCTTCTTAAGCATGTGTCTACAACCAGGGAGCAAATGACACGTATTGCCGATGTGCTCTCGGATTGCCTGCCTGTATCAGCGAAGGAAGTTGATCAAGCACGAACCCCGGACTCTATTAACCGAAGTGCTGAATCACGGCCGCTTGATCACTGCCCCCTCGCTACGGCATGACGCTTCACCAGGAGATGCATGGAAACAGTGATCCAGCTCAGTTTCCCGAGTTCGTCACTGGAGGTGCGGCCCAGAGGACACCACGTTCGCCGCCAGCTGCTTCGGCTTGAGTAACTAAATGTCGGAGGACATACAACTACTCTAGCCGTGACCACTGGTCAGCGCCCCCGGCCTCGCTGCGGCCGCTCCGAGAATCTTGGCTTCCTCCGGCAAACGGAACCAGAATCTAGCGACCGTGGCTGAGTATTTTTACGGAGTGGAAAGGTTTGCGTATCGCTGTGTAAACCACGGGTATTTAGTAAAATCTGGAGCATCTACGTTCCCTGAGAGCACAGGAGCGAGCTGATCGTTGAAAGGCACAAAAGGAGCTCGGCGAATTACGAGGATTACGATATGTTTATACCTAAAAAAAACATCTGCTCTATACTCTTTGCAACTGATCAATGCTTTTGTAATTCCTACGTTTTCGTAGTAATACTGCAATCATTCGTATACATCTATTAGGAAGTAATTGCGAGAGCAGGATGCTTACTTTTGAAAGTGCTAAAATTGCATCTAACGATTAAGAGTTTTTCTTCCCCTTCCTAATGGCGCCCATTGTTTGAACAAGTTTCCTACAAAGGAATCCTCGAACCAGGTCTCCCACAGGAGGATGGTTTACCGAAATTGGCGGATTAAGAAGATACCTGCTTAACACTTTGGTGACTCTGATGCATTAGAGGATATTAGAGAAGACACGTTCTGAAACCGGCCCGAACATCTGCCGTTTACTAAATCTAAGGTAATCGAAAAATGACGGTTACTTTTTCGAGTAACGACCAATTACTTTTCTTCTCGAGTAATTAAGTAATCTAAATGAATATTTGTTTTTAATCGAAGGTAATTTAAATTGTAATTCCTTTATATTTTCCAAGTAACATGTAGAAGACTGGACTAGCGTGTGACACTAGCATTGCGTACCGTCATGCTCCGCGCCACTGCGCAGACTGATTTTGTAGGTCTACAATACATGTCAACCTCTTATTCGCCTAGCCTTCTCCGTAGGTTCCAGCGATCGGTTTTCCCAAGTTCTTTGCAAGAAAGTTGCCGCTCCAGATTTCTTCGAGTTCGTGTGTGGTCAAATGGACAAAGCGATAATATACGCCACCTGGATTCTGGAACTCATTTTGATTTTAGGAAGGCTCTTTGAGTAAGAGACAATCCTTCAAAGCACACGAGCTTGAAAGTGCGTGGGCCAACCTTCGATCGCCCTCCTTTCAGCGCTGAGACTTACTGTAACGGAAGGGCCACCACTCCGCGCGAACTCTCGGGGTCTCGCATAATTCCCACTACAACACCATCGCATAGAAATAAGGTGGGCATTGAACGCTTCCATCCTGGAGCACAAAACCCCAACAGACAACCGAGCTGCGCACAAAGAGAGTCCCTTCCGCTTTCGAGCCTCATCACTCCTCGCCTCGTTACCACCACCACCGTCCTCCCGCAGTCACATTTAATCAACGCGCGAACCTGCGCCGTCGCCTAGCTTCGCGCTAAGAAAGGCGCCGGCGCTTTCGCGATGCTCGCCCAAACCCCCGGCTCAAGAAGGAATCTGCATTGCTAATCCAAACGCGTGTTCTCTCCACAATCTACCTTTTTTTTTTATATATTTCTTATGTGCCTCGACACTTCCCCGCCATCGCTTCCCACGCTTTTCGCTACGCAAACCGAGCCCATCTGCATCTTCCCGCTCCGCCACTTGGTTCCCTGAACGGACTAGACGCTCCGTGTCAACATACGGTTGGACCGCGTGGGAAGCTGCGAGGCTCCGTCGAAGCCAATCTAATATCGCGTGAGCCTCACGTGACCTTCTGTGAGGGCGCAGCAGCGCGCGGTGGGACATAGTCCCTGGATACGCTCGCAGTTTTGGACTGGCAGGAATGGCTTTTATAGCGTCCATTGTGATCCGTTGTGACCTGAAACGGAGCATGGTATCCGTAGGATTCAATCTTGCCGCGGAGACCGGAAGCCCCAGCATGAGGTCACAGACGCAAAAACAACAACAAAAGAAGAGGCCTGTTCGTGTACGTGCGCGTACGTGTCATCAACATTGATCGGACGTCGGGTCGACCCCCCGATGGATCGGTCACTGCAGCGAGCACTGGCCCCGGTCCGGGCACGGCGAAGCCGCCGAACCCGAGCGAACTGCGCTTGCTTGTATCTGTTTGGTCCTCGTTCCGGAGGTTTCGTGGGATGACGGATTATCTCGAGTGTCAGCCGCGGGTGGACACGTCGATCAAAGTTCGGCTCCCTTCCATCGTCTCTCTGTCTTCTTCTTTGTGGTTGCCTGAGCTGAGATAAAGCAAGACGATGAACCGGAGCTGCAGCGTTGTGTCGTTAGTGTAGTCATTTTGGCGAGAGTTGCCAGATCGGGGAACTTTTTTCCTAGGTTTTCAATAAGTCGCCTTCTTAATTGGAATATGAGCAACGTGGCCTTACAACTCTATGTTAGGCAGGTATTTTTTCGAAAGTTCGGCAGAACATCGGCTTGCGCGTGGGAAAAAGTAAAAAAAAAATTACACATAAAATTTGCTTTATTACGGCCCAATCGGTAAAACAAACCACGGAATGGCTATCAGATTAACCTTAATTGGTTTTGTATCATCATTCAAGTGCGAAATGAACCCTGCACTTACAAAAATTCTTGGCAGATGCAGCAAAAGTAAAATCGTCACCTAAGTAACAAAGAGAGCTATTTCGTTATTCCAAAAACAAGATGAAGTGGATAAGGAAAAAAATTTACAATTTATGACTAGGTGCTTAAATTCTGCAGTTGCCGCCAGCTAAAAACTGCGGTATTTAGTACGACTGAAATTTCTTAAGCAATTGCTTTATTCCCCGATACAAGGGTAAGTAAGTGAACTCTGCCGTCTGTCTAACTGCTGACAAATTAGAAGTAATGCGATAATATTTGAAATCAATCAATCAATCCTTTATTTCATATCAGAAACTTATGTAGGCTGCAGGCGCAAAAAGTCAAAATTTTGACTTGACAAGGCCTCTGCAGCCTTACAATTGGCACACGGCATAAACATAAATCGTGCGGCGCGCCGCTTCCCTCCGTTATTTATTTTTTTTTTTTAGGGGAAAGTTTATTTGTCAATTCTCGTCCGTGTATTTCATGGGGCCTCGAGCAGGCTCATAGCGTGGGCCCGGACAGTAAATCACAAGTCTGTGATTTACTGTCCGGGCACAAAGACTCCGCTGCTCATCAAGTCCCCAAAAATGGAAAGGGAAGGGCTGTGTTCGAAATCTTACCCAAATAGATTCGAGCTACTCCGGTGGGTACAGTGACGTGCTAACGCAAATGAAGTGACGCTGGACGTAGGTAAGTTTTCGAACGCATAGGTAAAAAACCTCTACCCTGGAGTAAGATCGACTGAATCTTGGAACACGTCCAAGGATAAGAGTGGAGGAAGCGATGACGAAAATCGTGATGTTCGCTCGGTGAATGTTCGAACAGAATACAAACTGCCCGACTTCAGCTCTCACTTCATATGGCGAAGAAGTGTCGCCTCACGTGCTCTGAAGAATCCTGTTCGGAGATCCCTGGGCGGAAACCTTAAATCACGCCCCTTTGTGTTTTCCATACGCCAAGCTGCTACGCGCTCGTGTCACCTCCTTCAGATCACGCCACAGCGCTTGATCTCTACGCGCGCAGCTGGTTAGCGCTGACGTAACCTGGCCTGTTGAGAGAGGGACATACTCAAATGCACTGCAACGGTGGTCGATATGTGGTTGCTTTATTATAACAACACATGTGCTTGAAGTTCTTTTGATACAGCAGGTTAAATCGGTACACACAGAATGTGTTATTCCGTTCGCTACCCGGTCTTTGCGTAGGAGAATAATCTCGCGGTTTGCGAGTCTCCTCATGATGCAGTGGTAGAGTCGACAGTTTCCCACAATCTTGGGTTTGATTTTGGTCGGACAAAGTTCTTCGTTTTTCTGCTCTTACATGTTCAAACCTTTTGTAGAGTTTTATCTGAATCGTGTGCCGACGGACGGAGTAAGATAATATCACGGTTTGGTGCCAATGTAAATTCCGCCGCATTCAAAACAGGGGAAAGTTAGTAAACTAACCACATAATACCTTGACACCAGGAAAATAACACAGAAAAAAACGGACAACCACGCAGAACGTCTCGAACACAGCGACTGCTTTCTTTGACAAAGTCAAGTTCACGCACAAGTGAACCAGGGTGTGTTATGTATGAAAGCTATAAAAGCTACTACACTCTTAGAAAAAAGGGTATGGATAGTCCTCCCTTAGGGGTGGAACGGTCTTGTAACCTATGTTCCTTTAGAAAGGGAGAAACGTTCGTCCCTGAAGCAGGGGAGCAAAGTTCCTCCGTCGCTTGCATCTCAATATGGCGGCCCCAAATCGAGCAAATCGAGCCCAATAAGGCTTGACGAGGACGCTACGTATCTTGTACGGGACGAGAGCAGCAGCAAATAAAAGCGTAACACGAGCTTTCCGCAAACTGTTTATTTCCGAAGCCAGATTCCCCCCCAGGTACAGAAACTTGCGTTTCGAAAGCAGTTACTCAGTCTTCTCGTCGACAGCACAGCGATGTTAAACGGAGACAGCCGATACCCAGTTACTTCGCGCACTTTGCGTCTTACCTTTGGTGTTCCTCGAGTCAAAATTCCTTCGTCAACCGCATATCACAGAGAAGGGCAAACTCAATCCGCGAAACCAAAAGCCGCTCTCGAAAGAACGAACTCGAAGCCGCTGTTTATCGCGTGGCGTGAAAAGTTAAATCGCTAGCCACCAGATGGCGGGGTAAAGCAAAGTAATTGCAGGTAGCTAGGCTAGGTGGCGCTAGGTACCGCCCAATTCATGTTCTACAAAAAATAAATTGCTCTTTTCAGGCCACAACTGCCGCTAGGGGATCCCTACTATACTCAGTATACACACATTACGCTTATTACAAACATCAGATGAACATACTGGTCGTTTTGAACGTACGGAACTTTTCGGTGACTCCCTAAGCAATAAAAAATATTTCCAGGATGTTGATTTTTTTCCCAGCAATCTCATACCTCTGAGAGTATTTTGAATGGCTCAGGGGATTAATCTCTTAGTAAAAAGTAAACGCTCGATCATGTCGTAATTATTTGAAAGCTAATAAACCAAGCCGCTCCAATGCGGTTCGAAGCCATAAGTTTGTTTCCCCACACGGCACGCCGTAGCCTGTATTTCTATTGGTTTTTCTATTTGCGATGTTCGCGCAAAGCTGCAATTGCCGTCTTGAATTAATCTCTGTAGAGCGGATATTCACTCATCTGGAAGTGATGCTTCACGGGCTGAGAAATCGCTTTTCGGTCAACTTGAACGCAGTCAAAGCCGCGACTTGCGGCAGGTGTTAAAGTACGGAGCTACGCCGTGGCGAGCCCGAAAACTTCTAGCGCTCATCCCAGCGCGCCACTTCGAGGGCAGTTTCTCCAGGAACCGTAGTATATTTAAACAGCAAAATAAAGGGTAGCTTTTTTTTTTTTTTCGATTTTACCTACTATTGTTTTTTAATGCCTAAATTCCATACTGTAAATATACGTACTTTCCGTCACGATTTCGTACTGTTCAGTCCTTGCCCCAGAGCGCAATCACTTTCGGGGTCGAGACAATTCCCAGTCACATTGGCCACTGTACGATAGCGATAGGAGCTTCTACTGTTCACACCAGCGTTCCAACATGACTATCCGCACGTTGATCGATTGCACGTAATCCCTCAAGTGGTATTAAACTTTTTAATGTAAAGCGGAATGTCAACCTGCGACACCCCGCCCCCTCCGATCACGGCCCGACCAACGGCATCAATGCCCGACAGTTTACGATCTCATCTTGTTACACCACTGATACGCTGTTACACCACTGATACTGACACGGTCACTTCGGCGATAATTCCAGTCGTCTGTTGACAACCCAACACTGCCATCACGATGTTGCAGCTATGGTGCTGACACGCACAAATACAGAACCACGTTGAACGCCGGTTGCACTCGGCATCGGAAAAGAGAACCGAACTCAGGACGGAAGGCACCCAGGCAGCCGGCAGCAAAACCTGCCTGTCTTGGACGCAGTTCCTGCGGTTTCCATAACGTCGAAAACGTCGACACAGTTCCGCGTGGTTCCGCTACTGTAATGACTGTAGTTCCGTGCCGCGCGAGTCCCGCACTCCGTAGACGTCCGACGGCCGTCCCCCAGTGTACGTGGCGCTGCTGGCACTGCTCCGGAACTTCGCTGTTTCTAGCGGCTTCGTTTGCTCGTTTGATAAAATTATTGGTAAAAACGTCAATGCAACCGAAATGTTCTGCACGTTTGGACTAGAAGACGGAATTACTGGCGGCTTTCGCTGCCGCTGAAATTTAATCAACTGAACATTAATTTATTAAACAACGTGCACGATGTGCTCGAAAAACGAAACCGAAAGAAGATGAGTCGGGAGGGCGAAAGCTTTCTCTCGTCTGCCTGGAGGAGGAGGAAAACGTCTTGTTCTTCCCTTCTTCTCGTGTCCGCTTGGGGGCGCGTCAGTAGAAGGGAGGAAGACGCGCCGTTGCTACTTTTTTCCTCCATTTTTTTTTTAGAGTGTAGTTCCTTTTACGCGCGCATTAAACTGTGTTTGTGTAACTCAAGCTGTAGATGTCTGCAGTGTTTGAGAAGCTGTGCGTGTTTGTTTACTTTTATTTTGTTCTGCTGATCCAAGGTTATTGCAACCTTTGCTTGTCGTGTGCTATAAGGAAAGAAAAACAAATAAGAAGCAACAATTCAGGTGCCAATTTCAGACCTGTAACACTGCACTAAACATACAGGATGATATCGGAAAGGCGTCTCCTGGGATACTCGACCCAAAGCATGCGCTCGTTGTCTTTCTCCGCGCTCTGACCGCGAGTGCATGCTAGATCGATCGCTCACAAGATGCCGGAATGTCATCGAAGGTAGCAAAATCGTACAGAAGGCAAGACCACTGAAAGAGGTGCCTACCGTTCTCATCTTGCTAGTAATTACTGGATACAACGGGTGGTAAGTAGATCATTCCCGGGTAAAACCGACCAAAACGAAAGCGGAATTCAACGGGATTCTATGAAATGGTTTCGGAGGTTCTTCTTGTCAACGGATAGTGTTCATGTAACCCCATCAAGCAAAAGCTGGTGAGAAGACAGCATCCTCCAGATCTAATCTTTTGCAAGATATGTTGAAACTAAGACTGCAATCTAAAAAAAATAAAAAAAACAATTATCAAGCTAGTCTTTCGTAGAGCACTTGGGAGCGCCGATCGGTGCCAGCTTCAGAGGGAGCTCGGCTGAAAATAGGGATCAGAGAAACCATTAGGACCTCACAAATAATACTGTTTTGATCCACCTTTTGAACGCAAAACAGTTGCATCCCATATGCGCGTAGGTTCTAGGGATGTCCAAATATTCGGTTATTACGAATAGCCCATCGATTTCTGTTTTATTCGGCATTCGCTTCAAATCGAATTTAAGTATTCGACAATATAGAATTATACTACAATATAAAATTATTCGACCTTTCCGAAAAGTCTGGCTTGGATTTCCGGCCAGGTGCAAGCTTCCGACAATTTCTACCATGTCGTGCTTCCGAACTCAGTATACTTAAAATTAACAATTAGAGTAACTCTAATACTAAATAAGGTCAAATATAAAACTATGTTTAAACATATCTTGTGGTATTAGTTGTCTGTACTATTCGAAACATTCGATTCGAAATTATTCAGCCAAAATCACTGTTCGCCTCGAATTCGATTCGGACCCAAAATTCTCTATCCGCTCATGCCTAATAGATTCTACAAGTCCTCGGTAATAAGTGCCTTGAGAAAGTTTGTACCTTATTAATAAGTACAGGTCGCACTTTTCTTGTAGAGTACAAGGAGGGGGTTTGTGATTTGTCAGCTGGCGCCCCAACAGAACCCAGATGTGCTCAAAGGAATAGATCTCCGACGAGTGAGGTGTTCAGGACATCAATTTTAATTTATCATTACGCTCTTCACTGTACTGTGACACAATTCTGGCCTTTTGACGTAAACCGTTGCCTTGTTAGAAGATAGTTCCGGTGGGAAAGACAGGACAGGAATGGGCGTAACTTCTGAGCAGTGTTCGTGACGTCACCGATCTGCCCTTTATTAAAGTCGCTTAAATCATCGGCCTTTCTTATTCCACGCTCACGTCGTCGACATAATCTGTATTCCCTCTGTAATGCTCTGTATTTCCTCTGTATTCCTCTATATTCCCGCCCAGCCGTTATCTACCTTCTTTATCAAAAGATGGTAGAAACAACGGATGGCGCGTCCGCTAGATGCGCTCATTCTCACGATGTAGGGTCGGTCATAATGTTTTGGCTAATCAGCACCGATTAGAAACACTACGGAATATTCTGTGACCTTCAATTTATTAATGAATTAGTTAACTGATCTAATCGGGATTTTATGAAACATAGTGTTGCGAAATTATGTATAAAACATTCTACGTATGAGGACCACAATTGATCAGATTATTTTACGGTTCGTGATCTGAGATGCAGGAACAATTTGTGTTAATAAAACGACCTAATATCCTTCATTCGTGTATGTGGCGTTGATTAAAACGCCTTTGGATGAGAGTTGAAATGGATAGGAAAGAAGCAATAGTATGCACACTTTTAGGGACTTCAACTCTCAAGTTACAAATTGCGTGAGATACGGCAGAAAGTTCTGCCAACAAGAGTGAACAGTGATCTCAGGCTGGTCCACGCTGCCACGGAACGTGGTCTCACCGAGGTGTCCCTATTGGAGGAGCGTGCGGTTGCCACGGCAATCCTTCCAACCTCCACTCTTTCCTCTTCCGCGCCCTCTCACATTCTGACTGACTCCCTGACGGCCTGTCGCCACTTCCCTTTACAACACCCTACACCCCTTCACTCCGTGCCTACTCGACTCTTTCCTATCCTCCACCTCCCACACGTTTCGGTTAGTCTGGGTGCCTGGGCACGCAGCCATCCCCGGTAATGAGTGCGCACATGCGCTCGCCCAAGAACTCCCAATCCGGGCACCTGGGGAAGACTCTGCCACCATCCGAACAGCCCCTTTTTCATACTTTACTCACCAAGCTGAGTAACACCTCGCTCGACAACGTTATCCTCCTCCTCAGCCTTCCCTTACTCGCAGACGGGGCGTCACAGGGCGCCCTATGGCGTCAACTCCAAACCAACACCTTCCCGACGCCCCTTTTCTACTCCCGCGGTCCGCCTGAGTGCCCGCAGAGCGGCGATCGTCACACACTTCTCCATCTGGTCTGGCAATGCCAAGCCATTCCCTCTGTCTCGCCTCTTCCCAACACCTCCCCCACTTCCTGCGAGGAGCGGCTGACCGATGACACGGCCACCGGCCAGCAACGGCTGGTGGACCGTGCCGAGTCGGTGGCCGCCACGTCTGGGGCCCCGGACTAGGGGTCCAACTGGGTGTACTAGAACCCATACCTGCAATAAAGTTTATTCATTCAGAGTGACGAAAGCGATTTAAATGTACTTTTCTAAGTGTTCCCCACAATCAGATTAAATAACAGCGCCGTCAGTTTACACCACCAAGATAACAAAGCCTTGGTGCTGAATTTTCCCGCGTTACTAAATGCCGTAGGCCACAGATTGGACACGACTATGGCGTCAGCGTTCAAATATGAGTCGTGTCCAACCAGTGAGGACACGACTCCTTGCAGAACACTGACGCCGTACTCGTGTTCAATTTCTGGCATACCGTGGCCTTCCTTAGTTACGCAAGATAGGGCTTAGGCCCTCTTATTTAGGAGTTGTTGCGTCAGTCCCGATATTAAATGTTATTGGCTTTACATGGTTTTATTTGATCGATTGACTTTGGTTTTATTCGGCCAGCAACGTAGATAACGTCTATTCAAAGAAGTCACTCGTCTGTGTTTCGTCCTTTCTACGCTTTATTATTTCTTCTATCTAAAGAACGTAATTTATTTCATTTGTTGAATTATAGCCTCCTCCGTTAGCCCCGAGAAGTTAGCGTGGCGCCCCCTTACGGCGAGCCGGGGTGACGTCACGGCGAGGACGGAAGTTTTGCCCTACTAGCCCCGTTCGCCCTTCGGAGGCTGTGGCGACGTTAGCTGTCGGCGCGCTCGTTTCTATTCAATTTGATTTTTGTGCGCGTTTTTTTTAGGAAGCAAACATTTTCATATGTGGTTTTATTAAGCCACGGCCTGTAGCTGCAGGCGAAGCTTCAAACAACATTTCAGCCATGGTTGACAGGGCAGGCAACGCATGAATCGCAACTGGTATATGAAAATGAAGAAATATGGCCACAATTGCAGGAGCATCACTATAGATTTACATCTCACACTATCATTGCTGCCGATGGTGTGAATGAATTTGCGAACTATGTACACTATTTCGTGTTTTGTTTTTGTTTTGTATTTCTGTTTTTAAACAAAAACTCTGAAGCAGAAAAGCTGCGTTCTGCTCGAGCAACATGTTAAATATAGTCTGGGCTATAAAGAAAGAGTCACAAGTGAGACAACCCAAGTACAGGGGCAACGTAAAGAAAGAAGGAACATTTATTTATATACACTGCTCACATTTGACCTTTGCTGGATTCGGATAGTATTTAAATGGACGCCTCCGGTGGTGTATGTGGACTTGTTTATATCATCCCTTAAGGAATGTACAAGATATGTAAACGAAGGTGTCTAGCTCGTTATTAGTCCCTTATGCTCTAAAATTTAGGCTTTATTTAAATCATATTGTCCTGGAACTAAAATACCAGAAGCTTTTCTCACGCAAACTGTCACCCCTTCACACGTTCGAAAATGTTCTGCTACTAGTGCAGCACCTACCAATGGACAGCCGTTCGAATGCTTGCTGTTCCTCCTGTTTTTTTCTGTTGTCAGACAGCCGAGCTGTAGGGAGTTTGCAGGCTGAGGAAGCTTTTGAGGACCTGCGGCAGTGTCTATTTTAATTGGAAATGACAATTCAAACTAAATGGTGTATTTTCCGAATACACAAGGCTGGAATAAACAATGTCAGGAAAAAGTATAACCATTCCAAATCGGGGTAGTATTGCTGCGCATATTTTTGGCAGTTCAAAACATCTCATACAGGCAACTGGGAGCGATTCGGCCGTTTTTGCTGCTACCATACAAACTATTTTCCAGTAATTGTGCATCGTCTAAAAAATAAAACATGTCTGCATACGTGCACGAACTATATAATTTGTTCAAGAAGAAGCTATATTTATGTAAAACAACCCTGCTCCACGAGCACTTCAAAGGCCTTCAGACCCAGGGCCTTTAAAGCATCTGCGAGCCAGCGCATGCAGAGTGGCACGCGCAGAGTCGGGGTCGAGAGCTAGTTTGCCGAACCCCCAAAGGCCTTTGATATAAATGCCATGTGAGATGTCTGCGAAGCGGGATGTAATATTCTCTTAAATCACAAACATGCAAGGGGCAGAACTCCAGCGACTGAAACACTTACGCCGCCGCCTCACCGACCCCTCGCACGATTGCCTGGTGACGTGTGGACCGACAGGGAGGTGCATCGGCGGAATCGCCTCCGCCGATAGCTTTCGGGATTCGTAACCCAATTATAAGGGTAAAAGCGACAACCACGCTTATAAAAGGTCCGAAAACACGTCGGTATCGGCATAACCCAGCGTCATGTACACCGGGTAAACCAGGTCCCACTCCTCGAAATGCTTGCGGCACACAACGGCCAAACCAGGAAACCGGGGCGGGGAAGCGAGCCGGATGCGAGATCGCGAAGCGGAGTGCTTCCCCTGACGTCACGGTACACCTCACCCAATCAGAGCGCGGCGACCGCAGCGACGCTTGTGTTCGTTCTCGGGGCTAATACTCACAAAACCTGGCAGTTCGACGGCGGAGCCATTGAGTGCCCGGTCGCAGATTTGGAGCGCGAGGATCTGGTAGCACAAAGCATTTCTCGGGAAGCCTGTAGTCAGCGCACAACTTTTGCAGAGGCGAGAACCCGAAACACACTTGTTCGCTCGGGAGAAGTCTGTTTCGGCGTCTCGCCGCAGTGGGGCGCAAGTCACGTGTCTCTCTTCTCATCCATAGATTTATTACAATAAACGCTAGAGGTTCAGGTGGCGCTAGTGTGCTGTTGCATTTTGAAGCAGACAGCAAGCAGTCTGAACTTGACTTCCGGTAATGCATGCCTATGGGAAAACACAAATGTGTTTTCTCTTCGCGCTCCATTATAAGAGCAAACTCTGCTTCGTGCTGTGATAGAATAAGATATTTGGGACGTTTTACAATCGGATCTACAAAAATATATTTCAGTTAAAGCGTTTTTGTTTGAAATTCGTGCCTTTGAAAACTGCACAAAAATAGCCCAATGCACATGTATATTACGTGTTGACGTTACAGACTGCTATTATAGCCACGTATGTACGCAAATAGTCAATGCTATGAAGCACGCAGAGTGAATCAGCTTGACAAAACACCAAAAGGGTGCTAATATATGCCAAATAAAAAAAAATAAAAACAGACAGCAAGAACGAAGCACGGAGTTTGGAACGAAGAACATGTACTGGATTAGTAACAAACTGTGCATTAGTAAGAAACTGCGTTTCTGTCATGAATGCTATTATAGCTTGAATAAACCCTACGCACTTTTTAATTATTCTTTTAGAGAGCAACTCTTAAGCGCCCGTTTGCGGATTCAGCGCCGTCGCCTTCGGCGTCAGCGTAGGCGTAATCGAGCGTTGCATTTTGGAACGTGTGACGTCACACATTACGTAATGCGGGCTACCCTTACGAGGGAAACATTCACGAGGGCTATACGCACGAGGGCGCCCTTATGAGAGAAACCCTCAAGAGGGTTATCCTCATGAGAGTAACCCTCACGGGGGTTACCTTCGTGAGAATGACCCACGTGAGTGTTACCCTCGTGAGGGTAGCCCTCGTGACATTAAGTGTGACGCCACACGTCCCAAAATGCAATGAAACCCTCACGGGGAGTAACCTCGTGGGGTACCCTCACGAGAGTTACCCCACGGGGGTCACGTTACCCTCACGGGATTGAGGGTAGGGGAAACCTCGTGTGGGTCACTCCCACGAGGGTAATCCCCGTAAGGCTTACCCCGTAAAGGTTACCCTCCTAGGGTTACGCTCACGGGGGTGAGGGTAACCCTCATCGGGATAGCCCTTAAGAGAGTTACCCTCACGAGAGTAACCCTCACGAGGGTTACCCTTACGAGGGTAACATTGACGAGGGTAACCCCTGTAACCCTAACAGGACTTACCCTAGTGAGGGTTACCCCGTGAGGGTTACCCTCACCATCGTGAGGGTGACCTTTACGGGGGTGACCCTCACGGGGTTACACAGGCATGGGTAATCCTCACAGGGGTTACCCTCACGGGGGTAACCCTCCCGGGGGTAACCCTCACGGGGGTAACTCTCACGAAGTTTAGCCTTACGAAGGTAAACCTTGTGAGGGTTATCCCCGTGAGAGTCCCGAGGGTAACGTCAAAAATTTACCCTCCTGACGCCACCTGTGACGTCACTATGGAAAACACGGGAGGTCACGTGACGTGTGATGTCAGCGAATCTCACATTGCCAATATTTCCGCTAAATTTAGTGGGGAAGGAGGAGGCGCACACCCTTCCTTCCGTAGCCACCCTTCTCATCCTCAAAAGCTGTGCTCCAATTCGTCGTTACAGAGAATTGTAAACGTCTTTCATGTTTTTTTTTTTTTTTTTGTTGCTTGAATTGATAGCTTGTATTGACATATCATGCTGTACAACATAGATCTGGGCTTTAATTTTTGCTAACTTAAACATCGCTCAGTAGCAAAAAAAAACATTAACTAAATAAATTACACTTTTATAATGTGAATGAAGCTACATAGAACCCCTTACGAGTAAAGAAACTACGCTGATTTATATTATTCCCTGGCGAAGAGAAAAATATCACGCATGTGTTCCCATAGGAATACACAGGGCGACTACAAAAGTAGACTGCTTGCTGTCTGCTTCAATTTGCAACCGGAAGACCCGTAGGCACTAGCCCAAGCTGAGCGTCTAGCGTTTATTGTAATAACTATGCTCTCATCCGTAGTCTGTCGCTCGACCTTTTCCATTTCGGCGGCCGCTTCTCATGGCGATCTGTCAGGCTTCGTCATTTTATGGAAGGCTATGGTTGAATGCAGGTAGGTTATCTTTTGTTTTCTTGTGCTTTAAAACCGAGTCCCGCTGTATAGACTCATTTACATGGCACAAAAGTGTCTAGAACACGCAGCCTGATTGAATGAGCAGGATTTTAGAACACTACAAAACACCTGGAGCTGATAAAACAATTAATGCGAAGGTGCAAGCAAGCTGGACAAGAAAGACGATAATAATCGTTTTTCTTGCGCAGTGCGTATTTTGCAGCAATGGACTCGTGTATTTTCATTATCGTCAACACCTGGAGCGTCTACACTACGGCGATGCATCTGGGAGAGCCCACTGCTGCAATCTTGGAATTTGCTTCGGCGAATCAAGAGGCTGCAGATAATGTGTTTACACTTAAAAAGAAAAAAAAACTGCCGGAGCCATGGCATTAAGCATAACGTTTCACCAGGCTGAGTACCACAGCGCAGAGTGATCTTTTTTAAGTAAACACACTACCATGCTCGTTATTAAACGAGTTCCTATATCGTAGATCCCCGCGATTGGTACACTTACTGCTTCGCGGGGAAGGAAACGCTACAGAATTATTAGAGTGAAGCGAAGGAGCATAGCGCACCCGAGGAGGAGAACCCTCGTCATCGATTCAATTCTCGTTTCTACTTCGGCAGCGACAAAATTAATGCTGATACCAGCTCCGCAGCCAAAATAATTCTTAAGAACACCTAACGTTTAAAAGAAATTGTCGAAGATAACTGCAGAACTAACTTAATTCGAATAGTTCAATGGCTTTATTTCGGACCCCTTTAGAACAAGCCAACTAAGCTGAATTTTTTTTTCTAAACAAGACTCATTCTGATTTGAAACGGTCTTGACGAATCTTTTGAAATTATTATGGTGACCAGAAAGCATCTCCACCCGGTGTGTCTACCGCGTCCAAAAGTGCGGTCCCTCAATTTCCGCCTTATGACGTCCTATAAGTGTCACACTGTCGCCGGCCGCGATCCTGGCGATATCACGGGAGCGGTGGTGGACGCAGGTTCTGCTACAGATCGCTCTCCAGCACGGAAGTTTCGGCAGCCAGGAGTTGAAATGCCGCGACGACGGCGACACTCGTGTTCGCTCGTGCTTTTTGCGGGCACTCCTATCGCCAGTCGCCAGGATCGCGAGATCGGAAAGCACGACAGTCTGGCTTTCCTAACGTCATTTGTTGCCACTTCGAGATTACTTTTAATCTATGGACAGCATATATATGTCTAAAAAAAAAAGCCCGTGCGTCTACTTTCCCGCACAACACTCGGAGGGCCCACCACTGCAACCTACGGAGGCAGCTCAGCGAATGACGATGCCGAGACGCATGTTTAGACCAAAAACTGCAGTCTGAGTCGTGACATGAAGCAATGCATAACGACACGCTTGGATTGCTTAATATCACAACTCAGAATGCGTTTTTTGGCCTAAACATATGTTTTGGCATAGGCATTCGCTGAGCTGCCTCCCCAAGGTGCGGTGATTATCACTCCGAGTGTAGTGGGGCAAAGTAAACGCACGGGTTTCTTTTTAGAAGGTAGGACGCTAAGCACACCAGTTGGAGAAGTGTTCCATGTGCCGTAGCAATACTCGCTGACGAGCATGCAGGGTCGCGTAGGAAGAAGATATTCATGGCTCTCAAACAACAATTCGAAGTAGCGTATTTTCAAGCGACATTGCCTCTAACTTAATTACATCATGAGCTACACCCTGTTTTTGTGGTGCAGTGTGCCCTTCGCCGCACTTTGTCTGCGTACTTTAAGAAATCAATAGCATCGAGATATTTCCACGAAATACGCGGAGAAAATTACAGGTTGTCATTTTTGGGGTTTTTTTAGTACTGTTTTTTTTTTTTTTTTTTTTATCACGTCTTTGGACGTAGCAGGTCAGTCGTTACTCGGACAAACGAGAACGAACGAATGTTTACTCCTCTTGGAACGGCGCTCAGGGAACTACTCGAGATGTCCCAGGTTGTGCCACGACATCTGTCTGCCGTCTTCGGACGCACAGCCACCAAAGCAACACGGGGACGCCTCCAGGTACAGTGCCCTCATTTACGTTCCTCCTGCCAGACGGAGGGGAGGGACCGAGCGGAGCGCGAGCCCGGCTTTTTCAGCCGACGGCCGCCGCCTCTTCACTCGGGCCCATTTTTCTTCCCGCCGAGTGCGCGCAACAGGAAACCCGACTTAGTAGGTCGTTCATCTCCATTGACGACGTCGAGGGACGAAAGCCCGGCTCCGCAGGACGAGCACGAGCGTCCCAGCATTCCCGCCCGGCGTCTCCGGAGAAGGCGTCTCCCGAAAAATCTCCCGCTCGTCGCCCCCCGGAGGTAGGACAGAGTTTCAGAGAGGTCGATGGACCGGTAAATTGAACTTGACGGCGGCGGTTGGTAAGGCTCTAAAATGCGTTTTCGTGGAGGCCGATGAAACCGCTAGCGACGAACGAGCCCGCTTTTTTTGTCACCACACGACTCGTCGGTCATGTGAAGTGGCAGGCGGGATCTTCGCACGTTGATAATTGTTTTGCGTCACTCAGTCCCAATGGGTGTCTCGGTGCCCCTGCTGTACGTGAGGAATTTAGCCAATGAAGGACGACTGCTGGCCTGAGCACTTTAACGCACCATATGCAGTGTTGAGAGACGACCGAGCGCCGATACAGCTGCTAATCTAAATTAAACAGGGGGTGGGTATTCAACCCGGTTTCCCGTTCGTCCTGCAGTGCGAGCTTCGGTTAAAGCTGTTAGGGCTTACAGTCACCGACCCCTGCAAACATTAGGCTGAGCCACAGACAACTCCTGTATTTTCTGCATCACCTACCGACGCACAGCATAAGCATAGATTGCACTCGAGTGCTACGTCAGAGTTCGGCTGGGACTCGTGTGCTTTCTGATTGGGCACGTATGCAAACTGAATGCTGACGCGTCACTCGTATCGAATCCCTGCCCCGCGCCCTGCCTGAGGGCGGAGGGGGGGGGGGGGGGGTAAAAAATCCAGCACTATTGTTTCGATGATGATGCAAAAGATGCAATGATGCAAGAGACCTAACCTTTGTCCCCCTTGTTCCCCTGTCTCCAGGGATTATGATCGTTCCTATCATCATGTCATTCAGAAAGTTACACTTGGTCAAAGGTACGGCTTCTCGATGCTGTACGTTGTCTCCGAAATGTTTCACGCTGCAGATAACGTTGCAGATAATGGCGTATTTCGTTAACCTGACCCGAGGTTGGCGCCATCGTTTCCAAAAGACTTTGACACTTACCAAAAAAAACAACGTTGGTGAGTGATTTGAATGATTAGGTAATATATTATATGAGAATTAATTGATTTCCGATCTGAAATGGGGCGCAACGCTCGCCCTCTGGACGATCGCCGCTGAGAAACACCCGCCTGGTCCGGGTTCTGATTTCGGGACCTCTTTAAGACTAGCGAAGCGGTCTACCATCTCAGCTACTCAGTGGGCCGTCAATATAAAGCAGATAGACACCAAAAATTACCGACTTCCTCTTGTACACACTACAAGGGAAAGTTTCTAACGTTCAATGGTTAGATAGTAATGACCACGTGATGACTCCAATCCAATAGATCTCGTGTTGTACAAGATTAAAAGTGATGACTGCTGTTAAAAAGACGCTGAAAGAAAACAAAATCATTTTTGAAAGGCCTGAAACACACTGAAACCAATTTCTACGAAGAAAACAAATGGCGCCATATAACGTCGCCAGACTCAATTTAGGAGGGGGTACGTCTGCTCTAGGCCCCGCCAGTAACGGAATGTGCTCAGCTAGCTAAGCACCGTTTCTCGACTTTCATTAGTTGGAGAAATATTTGGCGTGGGGAATGTTTTCTGTAAAATTGTACCTCTCTTTCGCGGTAGTTCCTTATTCGACATATCTTTATATTTGACAAACAAAAAATATAGAGATAGAGCCATTATTGTTTTCAAAAGCTTCACGAAGTTGTCTTCTCCTCTTCGGTTTGAAATGCTAACAAACACGGCTGCCGGTGTCTGAGGCAAGCAGTTTCTCACGGCGCCTGGGACGCCTTTCCGACTGGTGTGTTTACCGCGTCCAAAAAAAGTGGTTCTTCGATTTTCACCTGATAAAGGTGTCACGCTGTCGCCGGTCGCGATCCTGGCGGCGTCCCAGCAACTGTGGTGTATGTGGCAGACGCCTGTTCTGCTGCAGGTCGCTCTGCAGTGTCCGATCTCCCTACATTATGGGTGACTCCGAAGCGTATTATGTGACAGTTTGGCATGCGCCCTCACTGAAAAACAGGGTTCATTTCGGGCAGACGCATTTCGTCAAGCATGGTACGCAGTCTTTACCGTACTGTAACCATGTGGTTCAACGAGGGTGGCATGTTTTTTTAGCAGAATTAATGACAGATAAAGAGTTCGAGGTAATGGGTAGTGTATAAAATGACACAAATAGAGGAGCACAAGCATAAATTACCTTTCGCATTCGCCCCAAACTGCACCCTCTCCCCGTAGCACCTTTCGGGAACAAATGTATTTTTATGAGTATCTGTATCTGTATTCTGGAGTACGTTTTCGCCGTTATTGTGGAAGTATCTCAGGAATATCCCGTTGCATAAGAGACAAATGTATCTTAGTATCTGTATTTTGGCGTTCAAAACACATGTATCTCAGTATTTTTATTCCCGAATACTTTCTGTAGTATCTCTGCCCAGCCCTGCTTCAGGCCGACGTTTTATGTATTTGCAAGATATGGCACTAAAACACCAGTAGGAGGACGCGCTAAAAGCGCCATACTCGCACCGCGTATAAGACATCGAGGATTTGGTGTTTGCAGGTTGAGTTTGCCAATTTTTTATGAGTGCGAGTCGCTTCGAGTTCACCGATAAATTGAAAAGATCTCGACCGACGTATTTTTCAGTAATCGACTATGGCAAGTACACGATATCTAAAGCGTCGTGGAGAGGTTCGTTTTCGTAGCGAAACTAGCGATAGCACCCCACGTCAACTATCTTGCTCAAACTGGTTTGACTAGTTCGTTTGCGCGTTTCGAATGTGTCTGTTTCCCTAAAAGTGGCCCCTTTACTCCGAGAATCGCGCGAACCGTCGTGATTCCAACCATGATATTAATACTGAGAGGTAACCTTGACATGTAAGGATTTGCGAGCTATTTCGCTGGAAGCAATCTGGTATTCACCTCGCATCAGGTTTGTTGAGGCATTTTTTCGTCATTTCGCTTCGGAAAGCTCATACCCCTCAAGTTTTGAGCAGTACAGCAGGCTTGCTAGAGTGAATATTTTCAGGTTGTATTTTAATGAAGCGTCATTACGTTCATTCACCTTGCTCGCAGACGCTATGCAAGAAAACAAGAACAAAGAAGCTAAAAAGAAACACCGTATTTATTTTGTCGAATAGTTTTAGTCTTTTCGGTGGCGTTTGACCGCAAACCGACGCACGCTTACAGACGATTGTATTGATATGTGGCTCGTGCGCGATAGAGCGCTAGGAACTCTCTTTCAGGGTCATGACTTGAAAGCGTTACAGACAGTTTTAGGCGGGGACGGAATCCTAGACGGGCGCAAGCGATGGCGGACGCGGACGCGCGGGGGTCGGAGACGATGATAAATGGTGGTGGAACAGCAGACGATGCCGGAGGCTGCCGCGCCTCTGCTCGCACGACGAGCAGGCGCTGTCAGACGCCAGACGAGACGCGCCGGACGTCGCGACAGGGAGACACTAGGCTTTCGAACATTTCTCGGCCGACAGCCAAGCCAATCCAGTAGTAATGGTTGGGGCCACCTATCTGTGGGTGGGGCTTAAAGCGGACCGTGCCCTCTATCTAAATTTTGTCTAGCGTTGGAAATATGGTGAACTTTGTGTCTCTTTCTCGCGGAAAAATAAAAAAATAAATGTTCTTGTCTCATTTATGCCCTTCAAAAATATATCTTTTTTAAGGAAAGATGCTACGTGAAGACCTTATTTTATTATTCTTTGCCTCTAAAATAAATAAACTGCGGCTAATTAAAAAGTGTTACTTTCTCTTTTAAACAATCATTAGTTCTAATTGCGCATACATAGTCTTGTGTTTAGAGGCAAAATCACTTATATGCAAGATCTGTGTTTTGCTGTGTACACACCTCGCGGCACTCTGTTTTTGAAACACGGTGCAATGACTGTTTTTTTTTTTTTTCTTATGAACACTAGAGTCCTAGTAACTAGCCAAATTATGTAGGATGTTTTAATCTCCAATAAAAAAATTGGAGATGCCCGAATGTATTTGTTTTTAAAGCCTTTAAGAAGTTTGATAAATGTTTTTAAAAATATATAAAAGGTATTGTAATTCATAATATGTACTGGAACTTTATATGCCCTCAAGATAATTCATAAAGGTTTTTACTGTGATTAGAAGATTATATGTCCCAAAAACTGAATACACACTGCGAAGACGACGCACCAGAGTTGAAAAAAAAAAAAAAACGTGAAAAATGTATTTAAAAGTTCAGAAGAAATATACTTTTAACATCTCGGCTGCAACTTTGTGAATTATGACCAGAACATAGCTAGTGTGTCCAGAAAGCAGCCGGAGTAAATAAAACCGTCCCACAGTCTGTATTGCGACTTTTTGGCCCTTCCTGCACCAAGTGCCATTAAACATGAGCTACGTCATAGCTTCCCCTTCCACGTAAGCGTATCGGTGTTCTCGATGAATTAGCCGGCCACATTTAACGACAGCAGCGTACACTTTCTTTCCAGTAAAGATCTTGGGGTGATTCGGTGTTTCGAGACTGGGGATCTTATAAAAATGCGAATGCTTACAGCTATCAAGTTGACGGCAAAACTCGTGCGAGCTCACGCTGTCCTAGCATTCACTTTGCGTTTTAGTCTACTTACATCTGACGCGGTACGCCCTTCAATAAACGCCCAAAAAAAAAAAAACGCGACTGCGGGCAGTCGCTTTTTTTTGGGTGGAGTTTGAGGGACAATAAAAGTACCTTCCGTGTCCCAGCCAACTTCCGAACGTGCTGAGAATTGGCACTCTCGTCGAGCGGAGCATAGACCGCACTTCTCACAAGTATCGTCAACGCGCTGATTTCGCAAATAGGTGAACTCGAAGAGCCATATTCTGGCGTCCTGTATTTGTTTTCGAAGTACTTCACCTTCTTTTCCGACGCAGCTGGAAAAAGTGAACGAAACGTCTACCGCGTCGAAACAATGGCCTTTGCCGGGGTTAGGCTTTGTAGGATGCGGTAAACGCTCCCCCGCTGGCGTTCTTCGCTTGCGTCTGCGCCGCCTTTTGTCGAAACCCACGCTTGCTTCGATTGTTCCGAGCGAAAAAATACCGCGTGTCTGTGTCATCTATCCCAAAAGCGAATTGAAAAAAAACGTGGAATGCCCATTCTGCCCGGAGCGATAGCCTCTCGAAAATGGCCGATATTCGCGTGAACAAGCGATTTTTTCGAGTCGCCTCCTGTCAGCCCATACACGTTTTTTTCCTAACGTCTCAAATTTTTGTTTTTTGTTTTTCCTAATAAAAACGGGACGACCGAAGATGATAAAACCTCCAAAAACAAAACATTAACATTTTTTTCTTCTATAAATCAGGTTCGTTTGACGACAACATTTGTTTGACGGTTCGTTTGACGACAACAAGCTAACTCCAGGTAAAACTAGTTGGAAGAACGCTCTGTTCTAGTCACTGACAAGAAAAGACGAACGCACGGCTTCCATCCAGACCGCTTTCGTTGCTTTCTTAGTGCTTCGGCTGCGCGCGCGCGTGCACGCTCAAGGCTCACGTATTCCGAAGCGTTATCGATGGTCCGAAGCCCACGCTGGGTCAGCATCTATAGTGAATTGAAGAGGTCGCGGAATGAAGGCCCAAACTAGGGGAGCTTTTATGCGGCACACCGGTCGCCTAAAGGGCTCGACTGGCACCGCGTCTCATGTGAAAGTTGAATTCCGGGATCGGTGGCCGAGTGCGCTAGCGCACGGCAGCTAGGACCACGTGAAGCGAAAAGCTCGCGCTCCAAAACCCAGGGATCCTAAGTTCAATCGCCACCACTGCCCGTTTCGATCTGGATAAGCATCGTACCGGTGTGCAGTCGTGTATCACTATTGCCTGCTGCACGATAGAGAACACAGGCTAGCAGTGGTACTGCATTTGCCAAATTTCTCATCTAGAGCGTAAACCTGTATCGCCGCAACTTGAAGGAAGACCAAGCTTATGGTGAATTCCACTCGTAGATCCGGAGCGCTTCCCAAAATCCGCGAGGGAGGCGAAACTCCGCTCTGTGGGACCCGCTCCGAATCGACGAGGGAAAAATAAACTCGCATTTTTGAAGCGACCTCTCCCGCAGTGAAAAAACCTCCCCCCCACCCTCCCTTCCCGGCCCCCCACCCCCTCCCTATGGCCGTTCAAAATGGCCGCTGCTCGGACTTGACAAGCCCACTAACGCCTCAGCCGACTGATCTTTCCGACGACCAGTGACAACTCTCACTGCTTAGCTGCAGAAATAACACGCAACAGAGGCCGGGCGAAATTATACGTACCACGGCGCCCATGTCACAAATACCGAAGACTTCCGCGTTCGGCACCGTCACATACCTTTCGGCCGCCTCAAAGTCCTCCTGAAAATGACTGATTTAGTGATTTTCGATAACGCTCAGCAACTTTCTACTTGGAACCATATGTCTATTTCCACTAATTAAAAAGTTAATTAACAAAATTTAATTAATTAGCGGGATAATTAGTATGTTTTTGGCAACTTCTGACGTATGCCGTGGCTGGTAGTTTCTTCCTAAAGACAGTTCCTTTTTTTTCAAACGCCCCAATTTTCAGAATTTTTGAAAGCGTTTCTTGGAAGGATCTATACGCCACCTGAAGTTCCTCCGATCGGTTGTTTTGGTGTTGTAGTGTGTTCTCAGAGGGCTTCTTTATTTTATTTGTTCGGTTTCCCTATTTGATGGAAGAGGTTATGTAGGCGTTTCTCCGTCTCAAGGTCATGACTTTGATGAATTTATTTGCTCTATAAGCAAAGTAGGCGGTCGAGAACAATGTCGTTGACGACAGCATCGTGTGTTTAAAGAAATTAAGAGAAATAAACAATTTAGATGAGTTCGAGACATTCCTCTCCGGCATATTTCTTTTCAAACACAAAATTCCTAAACAAAAATAATCGGTGAAATAAACACCAATGCGGTCTCCGCAGGTGAGTTATAAAACCAGGCGGAAGTTAGGTGGGGGAGGGAGACGGATAATTGTCTGAGCAACATATAAAAGAAAAGTCTCTGATTTAATTTTCACTTTAATGGTAATATGGGTCCCGATGCAATTGCAGTTCTAAAGGCAGTCATTATCCAAGGGTGCATCATTTTAAATATTTTGCGAAAACATAAAGGGCTAATATCTAGACACCCGTTATGTTGTGGCAAAGTAATTACATTCATGCAGCCTCGAATTCCGGCCACTGCACGCTGTCTAGGTGTCAACAAGCTGCCCCAAAAGAGTACTTGACTCTTCTACACAAAAGTGTGAGCATCGGTCCTACCGCGTTTTCTGTAGTGAGTTGCGGAATCAGGTTACAAAAACGAGGACCACTGATCGATAAATATCTCAAAGCATGTTGCCTTTTCTTACAATTTTGAAACTCGTTTAGCTTCTCAGAGGAATTGCCATTAACACACAATTTCCATCATGACCAATTTAATCAATAATTACACACATAAAGAATTTGAGTTCATTATCTACCTTTATTGTCCCAATTATCGTAACCCCCCCCCCCTTCCTCCCTCTCTTTACTGGCCGTATAGCTTACCAGCACAAAGCGCATCGGTGTAATTGTTTAGGCTTTTTTGTTCATCAAAGAAGTCCATAACAAGAATAAAATCACGCAGCATAATATTATATAGGGAGGACCGTGTTATAGGATGCAGAATCAACGACCGAGTACATGGAGTATACAAAGTTTCCGCAGGAAAACTTGTTGCGTCAGGTGAAGCGGTGTTTCACAAAGACCAAAGTGTTTGTGCATGCGAATATGGCATTTCTCCGTTCCATACGTGTTTGTGTCATACCTCGCCTCGCCTTGTGCGGACGTGTGACTTTTCTTTTTTAGAACGTGAATCCAAGCATCCTACTTTAATGGCGACGGCTATTCTCGAACCTCCATACAGTAAATAAAGGTGTACGTTCTTTTTTCTTTAACCGGAAATTTGCGTGTCGGGTCATAGTAAAGAAAGGCAAATAAAGGGTGAAAAGCTTGCGGTACGTTGAAACGTCGACCGTAATCCTTTCACCGTCGTTATTTCCTTGAACACCGTAGGGTTAAGCCGCCGACAAGGGGCGAATACAGCACTCAAGGGTGTAGCAAGCATTACGAGAATGCAGCATTATAAAAGATGCGCTAAGCCCAGATGGGCTTGGGATTAGCAGTGTATTTACGACAATGTACATGGTAAAATGGGGCACTACTTCTGCACTGAGACAAAGTAGAGCACGACCAATTCGTTTTCTTTGTGTGTTTTTTTTTTCACATAATCCCCTCCGGGGCGATAGAGACTCGGGATTACCTGGGAGACACGTCGGAGTCGTGTTGTTAGCGAGCGGTAGCTCTAAAGCAAAGAGCCACGTGCGCACGCAGAATAGGGCGAGGATCTCGGATCAGCCGCTCTCCTCGAAAACTCGGCATTCCGAGCGATAGCTTCGCCGTGTCAGGCCCAGCTTTAGAATAAAACCCTCCTGACGAGAGTGCCGGACAATCTGCATCCGCAGAGGTGTAGAAAGGAAGGCACGTATGCCACGCACGTGCCTCCGGGAGTTTGCTGCGGGGCTTTGATAATGCGAACTGCGCGTGCTTACGCTGTAATTGCCTAATCAGGTCTCGCGAGCTTCTTGTGCGGGCTAGAGCTCACATGTTGCAATAAACCATATGATGAATAGCATTTTGGATCCGCTTTTATTTTTTCTTACGTTAAAAAATCGTGAAAAGGCTTTGCATTAGCATTTCATATTTTATATTTACACAAGTGCTTGTTTGTGCCGTAGATTGACCAGAAATTGAGTTTCCGCTTTGTTCACGAATTTCTGAAATAAACAAGGATCGCAGAAAATGATTTCTATCAGAAGTGCACGCTGATATATTTCTGTTTGTGTTTTCTTTTATGATTATATTTTCCCAGTTTCTGCTTTAAACCTATAAAAACTGATAAAAATACCCAGAACTAATTTTCCAGAATTCTGTTCTGACCAAAAGAGGTTCATAGACTTTTTTTTTTTTTATTTTGAAGGGGGTTGTATTTGTTTGACTTCGTTACAGACGTTCTTATGATTATGATAGCTATTGACGATAAAGATAGTAAACAGTCGAACTGGTTTACGTTGCACGTCGCTAAGACTTGCGAAGATGGAAAGAATGGGGACAGGACACACGTCTCACCTATCTTCAGAATCGACGTGCTTTACGCTCGGAACGGTTCACCAATAAACAAACTTCGGGGGTCACATTTTTGTCTTTTATGATTCAGCTTGATTTGTCAAGCTGCCAGTACTTGGGAGGTAATGTTCGAATTGCTTTTATGGTCCGAAATGTCACACAACTCTATAATGTATGACAGCATTCTTAGAATTTCTATAAAACCAACGACAAGGTTTACGCACGGAAACCAGAGCTTCATGAATACATAAATAATGCAGTGTTTTGAAATGTGACAACGCTTGCATTTTAGCGTTCGCATTTCACTGAGTGGACATCTTTAGTTACTGTAGTATTTCACACCGGCATCTTGCCTGTTTTTAGCGTACCGAGTGGGAGCAGTGAGCGGCCACGGTAAAAAGTCATGAGTGGTTTCTGGACCTGACTCTTATAAGAAGAAAAAGAATATCTGAAACAAAACTCTAGAAATACAGATATGGATTTGCTTTAGTCATATCAAGTAATTGCAATCAGGAGTACCACTCAAGATTACGCTGGGAATGGTTTACCAATAAGCTTTTTCTTAAATTCACCCTCGGTGCAGCACATGCGGATACCTGTTTCGTCCGTACTTCTCCATGCGTGTTTCGTCTCATTTTAATGTCATACACGTTATTCTGACAAACATAAAGTGCTATATTAAAAAATTGTATCGTTATATTTTGTACCCAATTATTTAGAATTAATCTTGTCTCCCTGATATATATTAAATAATTTATTAAATTAAAGAAAACACTCGTGCCCGAATGGGAGTAAATACTCATAGCCGATTGAGTTGACACAAATTTATTCTTTGGAAGTGGAGCTTCGGCAGCACACTATAGCGATAAAATTATTAATTGATAAAATGTATCTGTTGAAAGAGATAAAGTTATGAACCTGCGGGCATGCACATTCAGTATATGAGACTGCCCGGAATTTACCTGCCTTTTACCTAGATACACTTCAAATCATCCCCATCACGTTGCGCCCTTTCTGATGATGTTTATGCAGTCTGAATACAACTCGTCATTATAGTTGTAAAATATCTAAAACGAATTCCACCATTTTTCTCTCCCCTCCCCTTTTCTGTTGCGTTTTAGTTCAATCTCAAGAGAGAGAGAGAGAGAAGACTTGCAAAAAACGAAATACTAACGTGGGAGTTACAGCCAGGGGCCGAACGGTCATCGTTAGTTAACGCTCGACACTTATTGTGTGTTTTTTTACAGCTTGTTCAGGACAATGGAGCATGCATAAAATCAGTATTAGTGTGATGCACCAAATGTTCTACCACTTGTGTTTGATCTTGAAGTTAAGGCGATATCGGCGTCTGCAACGCCAGTTATTTTAATTTATTTTGGCACAAGTTTACCATATCATGGCTTAGGATTTCACAGATATTCAGTCGTATCACCTGTTCTTCGAAATAAGTTACGATGCATTCTTCACTTGTCATGTGTGCTAATATTATTGCCTAACACATAGCTGGAAATATTCAAGCGCTTTTATCACGCTAGCAATGAAAACGCGTCCTTTTCTGTCCCCGTATCTTTACAAAGCGAGCGTCCTGCCTTCTGCTATTGCAAGCAGCGCAATTCACTTGAATACTGTGCAATTAAGAGACATAAATATTCTTAAAGCCAGTAAGCCTTTGCCGCCGACTCAAAAACACCTAAAACAAGCTGAAGGAGGTTGTGAGCCCACTAGCAAAAACATACTCTTAGGATATAAGGTAGTTCAACTTAATTCCAAAATCATTAAATCTAACTCAGTATGTTGTTTACTTGTGAAACATCATGGCATCGTCCGCCAATAGATACCATCAGTAATTACAAAAATAATAAATGGCTACGTTGTTATTTTACTAGTGACTACCCACCATACATCGCTAGTTTCATTTTCACAGGTAACTTAAAATCATCCTTAGCTAACGTGCCCTAATAATACACATAGTCCGCCTATAACGCTTCTATAATACCCTCGCGGTGCTTTGGATCTTGAGGTTCTAACTAAAATAAATTTAAACTGTTTTCAATATTTCTTATCTTCCTGCTTTGCATTATTACCAAGGCATCAATTGTTGATGAGCACGTAAACTAAACAAATAAACTAAGTAATAAAATTATTTCCCCTACGGAATACACACATCAGGGCCAGTTGCCCTTTGGCTAGTGATTACACATCAGCAGGGGTTACAGTAGAATTTTACTAGAAATTACACATCAGTAGAATGTTCATATATGAAATGTGCAGTCACATATTGTCTCCAATAGTTAGTACGCACATTTCTGTAACTAGTACTTCAGCTTGATTTGTTCAAATGACGCTAGCAGCTCATTTTTACTTGATAGAAAACCTTAATAAGAGACACGTTCCAATGTGTTTTTTCTATAAAAAACTACAAAACTGTACCTCGAAGCATCAAAGAGAAAAATACAAACTCAAAATTACTCCTGTACAAAAGGACAAACACTCCACGTAAATCATTCACTTTCCACAACCCCAAGCCGAAGGGCGGAATGCCGCTTGCAAGGGGGGCTGAAGCGGTGGAGTAAAATATGATAACGCTCCAAGCCGACCTCGCCGCACAAAATTAGCGTTTTCTCTATGAAGTAAACACACTTTAAGAAAAATGAAAAAGCGAAAAAAAAATAAAAAAAACAAAAAAAAAACCGAGCCGCGAACGTGACGAGAAGGGAGCCAAAGAGGGGGCTACAAAAGGCGGGTGAATATCGGAGTCTTCGGAAATCGATTAGAGTCGGCACTCTCTCAGGGAGCAAGCGTTCTGTCGGAACGCGTGCCCAACAAAGGGTGCGCGGCCCCACTCAACGACAATGGAAGAATCAGCGCCAGCCCGGAGCGGAGGAAGCGGCAGGCACGAGACGCTCCAAATACACTTCGGGGTTTCTCTGATCGAAGCGGACAACGTGCTCGCTCGATGGAACGCCAATGGCCCGCGGTGTTCGCCGTTCGCTTCTGGGTCGCTTTTCAACGGCCATCTGCGGTATGTTGACCTGACAAACAATCAGTCCTTCTTTATTTGTTTTGTTTGTTTCGTTCATACTAGCTTTTTGCATAAGGAAGGGCTTCCTGCAGTCAACATGTTATGGCAAAAGGAATTTTTATCTAGACCGGAAAACTGTTCTACATTAGGCTAGTTTTTGGCATGGACATTGTGCACTATACACAATTGCAAACATGCATTTTGCATCTACTCACTCTTGGAACGCGTTGGAAGGGTGAGTAGAGACGAATGCAGCTAGCTTAGCGCGTGCCCCACAATCATTCGATCAGAGGTCGGTGTTCTGACATCCCTGCGCGCACTCGTGTCCTCCTCTCTCTCAATTACTCGCCGTATACGGTTGCTCCAAGTGCTCCGATTGTCTTGACAATTCACAATATTTCGCAAAAAAAAAGGTGCTGACAGAACCGGACAATGCCGAAGGGACGTGGCGGCTTAGGCCTCATTCACACATCCGTTTTTCCCCCGTCCCGGTAAGGGCGCCGGGCGGCGTTCCCGCCGGGGGAGAGGGTTTTCAGGCCGGTTTGGGACCCAAAGCGCGCCGACGAACCGGAGTGCGCCGAAAGATGACGTTCTACGTCTTCGGCAGTGACGGGAGACTGAAGGCGCCGGAGTCCCGACCCGCAACGGGCGAAGACCAATCCAAAAATAGGAAACTTTCACTGAATCTGGCGGATTTTCAAATGTTGGGTAACCATGAACACGGCCTCGGGAGTGGGGACCGATCATACCGTGCCCCAGCGACGAAGTCAACGAAGCTCTTCTCCTGAAGGAACGGGACGACGTTCGCGTTGTGTGATGTTTACGGCTCTTGAACAGCGGGCACAGACAATTTTGAACTCACCGCTCAGCTGCTGATCAAAATCGTGAGACCCGTCCGTTCCTTTGCGATAGACGTAAATGCGATTTCAAGGAAGAACAGCAACATAAAGAAAATTCGATGGTCGATCATCAAGAAAGAAATAGGACGTAAAGTGTGATTGATGTGAAACGTGCTCACAATGGGTCTTGTCGTTTTTGTTTCGAAACGTAGAGACAAATCATATGTTTTAAAACATGCAACATCTTTATTGCCAATCCAAACGCAAGCCCCAAGGAACAAAACAGTTGTGACGGCGCTTACTGACGCCGATCGTCCGCTACACTTAATGATCGACGTCGCCACAAAGTAGTTACAAAGAGGGAGTTAGAAGATTGGTGGTAGAGATCAAGGGAATTGTGAAATTGAGCACGAAATTAATGGGTTATACCGCTGAGAGTCATACGGGATACAAAAGTTCGATGCAAAAATTGAAAGCTGCAGAAAATTTCCTAGGCTAGGTGGCGTAAGCTGCCGCCCATTATGGAGGGCACAGCTGCCAGCATTCATCCATTCATGTAGCCACCGCCGGCAGCTCTGTCGCCGCTGATTCAAACACTCCGCCGTCCCCGCACCGTCCCGTTTTCGGCACGGCGCCGACGGCGCATGCGCCGGGACGGGGCGAGGAGCCGGCTGTGTGAAAGAGGCCCAATCAGAAAACGGAAAAGAGAGAACAGCGTTTGACTATAGACCAGGATGCAAAGTGGAATCGTTCTCCAATGACTAGGAGCTGAGTGAGGGAATACGGTTCGTCTCCATTTAATCAGCATAAAAAAATCATAAAAAAGATAAAAGAAAATAAAGCCGAAAGGATTTTGAAATTTGAATTAGTTTACAGGGAAGCCCCGCACAAAAACAGCCCCGTTTTTAACTCCTTACCTCAAAACTTCCGTGCTTGTTCTTCTATAACCTCCGGTGTTACTGTTAGTGCATCTTCGCTGGGAGTACGTAGAGCGAAAGCTCGCACTTCATAACTCAAGCGCAATCGGTTCAGTCCCCAGCCTTGCAGATTTCGATCTGAATGAGCAACCTGCCGCCATGTGGTCACACACCACTACTGCGCGAGCCTCGTTAAAGACAGCTAACAGTCGTACAGGGTAATGTTATGGGTACATTTCTGATCTTCAGCACCTAACAGTGGCGCCATATTTTGGGAGACCAAGATCACGCGGTCTAAACACCTAACGTTTAAATCGCTTTATTTGTTCCTGTTGACATAAAGGCTGTCTACAATTTCGGTGCTCTTACATTTTGTCTGGCACCTTTCTTTTTATTTACTTTTTGACAATTACAAAATAAACAACATGTACACGCCACATCTACAGAAATGAGGCACCACGCTTATGATGGCTGTTTTGTACAAACCCGAGATACAAGCGATACGACCTTTCAGGTCGGAAAACTAGAGAAAAGTTTAACTTAAGCCAGCTCGTTTGGCGGCAAGATCGCCACGGCTGACGATAATGGCTGCGCCTCGTGACCTGCGTGCCTCCCGTGGTTTAAGCAGGTCTTAAAACTTCCGGGCTGCGTATTCCCGGTCTCCAAAAGTTGCAACCCTCAGCCGAACCCGACAACACTTAAACTGCGCGTGACTTTACTCAACGAGGCTGTAAAACCCAACGTTTGGTTAAAGACGTCGCCTCATTGCCGTTCCAGCAATTCTTGGAACGACAAAACTTTTCCTTTCCTATAACTGCAACACTTCCCCAAGCTCTTGTGTCTGTACGCCTTTTTCACGCATATCCTCTAGGATCAAAATGCCGAGTCAGCGGGTTATGGACGCCGTCTGATATTCCGCAAAAAAAGAAGGAGCTAATGCGTCTGCTCAGGTGCAAAAGATGGCAGCGCGCAGCAGGCGATTGCTCAAAAGTTTTATAATGTGACTTCTGTCCGTGCTTTTCTGTTAGGCAAAGAGAACCGCAAACTCGTGCCGAAGCGAAGAAAGAAATAAACTGCGAGCATTGAAACACTACCAGTAGCCAGAATCCCAACCGATAGCTGCGTTCGCAATGCTAAAACATCGGACTACATACAGACACTGTCTGAGGCATGTTCGAAGCATCATCATCATCACCATTATCACCATTATTATCATAAACATCATAATAATAATTACCCTCATCATAACCATCATCATCATCATTATTATTAATATTATATTATTATTATACATATGAACAGAGCCTTCGAATATGCTTGAGGGGCGTCTCGGCAGGTGATTCCGTCATCGTAGCTGCAATGAACACCGTGTTTTTTATTGTTTACTTTTTGTGTGTGATGTACAAGGAGTGTGATTGCTACTTAGAGGTAAGAAATTCCCTAACAAAATAAAGTTGCTAAATAAAAAAATGATAATTTACCAGGCCGCGAATTCATCGTATTTTCTGTGTTCCGAAAATATCTAGCGTGCGTAAGGCGTTCAGCGCTAAACATGCTGCGTGTAAAAGACGCGAGTTTTCCGCAGGTTCGTATGCAGCGCTGAGCAACCGGGTCAATTCCACAAGTTAACCTATCTGACCTCCTATGATGTCCTTCCTACCTTCCTCAGCGGATGAGCCATCCTAAAGTAACGCGCTTAGAAATGAAAAAAAGAAGTAAAACACGACGGAAATGTAAACGAATCAGGAAAAAAAAAAGTATTGTTTTATGATATCAGCCTGAGCCCCTGAAACTCGTGCCTTTTTGTAACCTTAAAATAATTGTAATCCTAACCGGCGCATGAACACTGCAATTCGCTTTACGATTCCCGCAGAGGACGTCACGAGTCCTCGAAGCTTGAAGCCTTTTAAGGTGTGTGTCTTAGAAGTAACGCCAAGGCCGTCAATGCACAAGGAACATGAACCGAGCAGCCGTTGGAAGCCGATGGCTGTACAGCACTAAATTAAGCGGCCCTTGAAAGCGAATGCCGGTGGTGCACCCCTTCGCGGCACGCTCTTTGCGCGTTCGCGGAACTATGGTCGACAATATCTTGTGGGAAACACAAAGCGTGAATTTTTTTGAGGAGCTTTATCGAGCTTGATCTACTGACGTAGCCGTCTTGAGGGGCGACGAGTTCGCAGCGCCCTCAAGTGATGCGTTTGAAAATGCTCGATCGGGACGAAAAAACTCGTAGCGCCCCCTACGGGCCATCAAAAGGCGAAACGAAGTACAAAAACGAGCAAGCTGCTGCAGGGGTTCGGTTTCGGTAAAAATTAGGAAATGTAACGCCGCAGCTACCAAAAGCGCACCGGGACATTACGAGGCCATGGCGTGCGAGCTGCACACCGAAAGTGCTCGTTGGAACCCAGAATGTTCCGGAACTGTCATTATTTTTTCTCGCGCCCTTCGCGACACCATCACGAGCGCGAACACGTCGTACCCCGTTGGTGGTAATGGGTTCGCTCGGAGCAGCTCGATGTTGATGGTTTTGCGGCATTTGTTTGCCCCAGGCGGGAGATACTGTTTCTTAAATGGCCAGTAAAGTTTAATTTTTATTTATGTAGGATAAGACTAAATGTTAGTTGCGCAAATGGTATCAAGTGATGTAACAGCTAAAATCTCGTGGAGAGAGAAGTTAGGCACTTTTGGAGAAGATATGAAACAAAAACAAGCGGGGCACACGGTCAAAACGTCATTAAACAATTGCCAGCGACCTTTATCTCTAAAGTTGTATAATGCACGAACTTCGTTTAAACTTATTTAGAACACATTAAACCGTCGTTTCGGGGAGAGAAAAGCCTGTATTTTTATCAATTTCCCCGGCAGATTGAGTGGAAACCTGGGTGCATATATCGTATGGCGCCAAAATCGCCTCGACTTTTGCCAAGAAAATGAATGTGTGCATATGATGAATTCTACGTTTTCAAAGTTTATTTCTCGCAAATTTCGAAGGATATTTTTCGGTGTTTATTTTTTTCTGTAAGTGTGGGGTTGGTGTGGTGTGAGGATAGTTATATAAGATTCGCAATTCTCCGGAGATCGGAATTTATTTTTATCGTTTTTCCCATTTTTTTAGACTATATATATATATATATATATATATATATATATATATATATATATATATATATATATATATATATATATATATATATATATATATATATATATTGCTTGGACTGAAGTGCACCCTAAATTCACAAAACATTCATCTGTATCTTAAGATATTCTGCTGCTGCATTTGGCAATTGCGCCCTTCCGATTGGTAGTGATATATGTCTCATGAAAACACGTGCAAACAAGTGTTACTTCAATAAACTTGGGAACTTTGCAGACTTGTGCCTATCTCAAATTTTCTACTCAAGATTCTGTATTTTAAATACTTTTTTAAGGTTCTTAGTATCTTGCAAATACTTTCGATCGAGAGTACTCTATCTTAATTACATTTTTGACTATCGCGTACTCATTATCTCAAATACATTTTTGACATTCCGCCATTTTTCGAGTTTTTCGGTATGAAGTGGCGTGGGCGTGGCACGAGCAAACGCGAACATTCTCTCGAGCAACCAAATCCCGGTGTTAGCTCCGATTAGCTACGGTGACTTTGATTGAGCTCCTGAAAACATCGTTTTTTGCCGATTTTTATTCATATTTCAAATTTCAGCCCAAAGCTCGTACAACGAAGGTTTTCCCCTCGCCTTCCCAAAGGCGCCTTTTGTTTCCTAAGGTTTCCCCCAAAAAATCCTCAAACAAAAGGGGTGGTTTTACAGAAGTAAAGATTGCCACACTAAAGCTCGACGCAGACCAGGAAACGACCTACGACAATATTGTAGACTTCAGCTTCAAAAAAATAACAAATAGAAGAAAATGAGAAGTGGACTCAAAAATAAGACTTTTTTTTTTGCTTGTATATTTGACAACGCTACTGCAAAACGTCGAGTTTTTTTCCTTCTTTATTATTATTTTTTTTTTGCTTGTTAGGCGCGTATTCCTCTCGCGAACACTGTCTGTAAATGATCATTGTTAAGCAGAGAACAGTTAGAGGAAATGAACTAAGAGATGGATGATCACTCAAAATGTCAACACAGCGTCCCCCAACGTTGAGTGCGTTTCTGAACGCAACCTACTTGAAGGTGCGACCATTTCCGTGGCTATTATGCCGGTTCTTTTTATTATTCATCCACTCATATTCGTATCCCAAGTTCGTTTATACTGAACTCAGGAAATATAAATTGTAGTTCAACGATGTGTTAAGGTGCGTCGCAGGACGTGATATTCAGCGACGTAACTATCGGCGAGGCGCTCTGTCCCGTTTGTTGTCCCCACACCTCGGTGTTTACCCATCACAAGGCCTGTGCACGTGCTTACAGGCCTTGTGGGAATGTCCATGACGTTAAGTGCCGGATATCTCCCGAAATCAGTCGTCAGAGGATGCGAGCTTGACCCACTTCGGCTTTTGTGATTAGCTCAGGACCGTGCATGCTGCATTGTTCATGCAGGCCGGAGTAGTAACAAAAGAGCCACTCCTCCCCCTCACCGGAGAACACGAACTCTAGCCGAACGCTTACGCCGCATTCGGTCATGCACTCTAAAAAGTGCCTGTGCCTCTACTTACTTTCAAAACACTCGAAGAGCCAATCTATGCGATCTAGAAAATCAACTCAGCGAATGATAAGCCGGAACCTAAGTTTAGACCTCAAAATGAAGCCTCCGCTGTGGCATTACGCAATGCAAGCATGACGCTTTGCATTGCGTAATGCCACAGCGCGCAGACTTCATTTTTAGGTCTAAACAGAAGTTCCGCCTCATCATTCGCTCAACTGATTTTCTAGACAGCAGCGATTGGTTCTTCGAGTGTTTTGCGGGTAAGTAGACGCGCAGGCATTTCTTAGAGTGTGTCAGCCGAGCGCCTGGTCAATGTTTTTGTTGTCCCCATCCGTGTAGTTCTAAAGTTAACCGCTTGGGGCGCCACAGTCTCATCTCCTCCCCAAAGCGACCTTTCTTCTTGTCATAGAGATGTTTTGTAACATTATCAGGGATATGGCCACGCGCGTTGCAGAGCGAATGCGTGTCCGAATGGTTGCCGCGCTTGGCTCTCGCGCGGAGGCTCCGGGTTCGATTCCAGGGAGCGGACTCCTCTTTTTATTTATTCTTTCAACTTGACATTCTCGCAAGTTGAAAACCTTGTCTGATCGAGCTGCGAATGTTCTACGCGCCGAACGTTCTATGCCGAATGCTCCAGAAATCCACACTAGTACAAAGGGTTCTCCGTGTGGCGGTAATGTGTCAGTCTAGCCCCAGCGTTCGATCCTGCTGTTTCGCCGACATCGAAGCCTGCGACGCTAGTCTTTCTCTATTTTCTTTTGGGAACAAGTTCACCCCAATAAACGTTTAGTTTCTTCAGTTATTCGCCGCCTCAGAATTTTTCATTCGTGACAATATCCTGCTCATAATATGACTGCATAAAATAAGCGTAGGATGCTTTTTTTTTTTTTTGCCGTTTTGTGTTGTTGCGTGTTAATAAACCATTCCGGTAAACCAGATTTGCGCAGCTGTATAATTGTCGTTGTAAATGACGTCGTTACAAATTAAGCAATGCGGAAGTATCTTCAAAAGTAACTGAATTACATTTCTAAGTATTTGTACTCTACTCAAGATACTTTACAGTAAAAGTAACTTGAGTAGTATCTTAAATACTTTATGAAGCAGGTAGTTAGTAACTTAACTTAAATACTTTTATCGAGTATTTTGTCCAACACTGGATTTTTGAAATAGTCATACGTCTGTACTTTGTTGCTGAGGAGTATAGAAGACTCGCATGCCCTTAACCCCCTATGAAATCTACAGGATCCCATCATTCACAGTCATAACAAAAATAAAAAAAAGATACCCTTTTCCTTACAGGAAGCAAAAATGACATTGTGAGGACTGCTGGCCGTAACAATGTTTAGTTATATGTTTAATTCTTTTTGCGTGCCGCGCATGTACGTTGGTTCGTTGTACTGAACGAACCAGACGAGATAAACGGGAAACTATATATTGCCAATAGCCCGATTTAAAAAAAACAGGTAAGAAAAACTCAAGTGGCCTCTCCAAGACCACTAACCCTGTGCTCTAACAAACTTAATTCGTAAAATATCTTCTTTTTATTACCAATGATTTCGCCATCGGGACCTCGAAGTTCGGAGTTTCTCGGATGAATCTGAGTTTTTCTGATTTATCCTGAAACAAGCTATGGATAGGTCACGTGACATCCATTGTCCCGCTAGATTTAGCAGGGAAACTGGAGGTGTTTAGACCACGTGACGTCATTTTTCTGCTAAATTTAGTGAGGAAGCTAACTTATTATGTAGTTCTCATGACGGCAGCTCAGGTGACAGCAAATTTGCCGCTAAATTTAGCAGGAAAAGTAGATTTTTCTATAGGTTGGCGGGGAAGCTTAATTAGTGACATTTGGCACGGAAACTTAATTGGTGACATTGATTGACGGCACCTGACCAAAAAGCCAATTCTGGTTCCCTACTAAATTTAGCGATAAGTGCAAGCACGGATAGACAGACGGAGAAATGGGATTGGGGTTCCGAATAATTTCACACTTTAATACAAGAGAAACAAGTGAAAAATATTTTTCAGTCTTGTGCGTTCGAAATACGCAGGCGCTAAGCTTGTAATACCCCTGTTTCACGGACATTGCACGCGTCCTCACACCGAACACCTTTATAAAATCGCCGAATCTGCTAGCGATCCCAAATTTGCACTTTACTCTCGGTTTGCGCTGGTTCGCCCATTTTGTAGAGGCCTCCGATTTGAAGGCATTTGGAGACGTCCACGAAACAAGCATATAAATCTTAACTTACAAAAAAAAATGCATATTAAAAAGAAAAATCACGACTGGTGCTCAGTTCGACGGCACGAATATAAAGGCTCGAGCTGAGCCTTGATTGAAAGGTCTACAATAGCCTGGAATATAAACTTTCATCGACAACGGATATACGGAACGTAAGTTTGTCTGCTTCTTTTGCAGGTGTTTTAGCGACGTCAGAACGCCGAGCTTTGATTGACTTTGATTGAAGGATAATGAGTATACATGAAAGCAAGCTGCCTACAGGTCTACTCACTACCCTTCAATCACAGCTTGGCGTTTTTGACGTCCTCACAATCCCTGCAAAAGAAGCAAATGAACTTGCGCTCCGCATAGTTAAGAAACGCAAGGCAACGTGGCTTGTAAGGATACCGTGCCTGGAACGCGTCTCCAAATGGTGTGTCTAGCGTCCCATTCCGCCCATGCATTGAAAGCGGTGCCGAACTGGACACGAATGACGTCACGAATGCAGGAGTGTCACGCTGTCGGATGTCGCGATCCTGGTGGTTGCTCGTAGATGTTCCGGCCAAAATTTTGTTGTGTCGTCGCAGCGTCCTAAATCACGGCTCCACAAATTTTCCGTGGACTGTGAAGTTGGAGAGCGACCCGCGCGCAGCGAACGGGCGTTTGCCACATCCAGTGCCTGTTGCTGGAACACCGCCAGGATCGCGACCGACGACAGCGTGACACGTGTATGACGTCACGAGGCGGAAGTCGAGGGACCACCTTTTTGTCTGTTGGCAAACACACCGGTCGGAGACGGCTTCCGTGTCCCATAAAACTAGGCTCCCGCTTTTTTGGTTTGTATACTTTCTTCTTCGGCGTTTCTATCGGCGTATGACGGAATCCGACGCACAGCGCAACTTCGTCTGCTTCTTTTGTGGGAGTTGTAGTGCCGTCAGAACGCCGAGGTCTGAGCTGCCTTGACCTTCCCGATATTTTCAATCAGAGCCAATCAGAGCGCCGCCTTCTGACATCACCACAACCCCCGCAAAAGAAGCAGACAAACCTGCGCTCCGCATTGGTTGCCAAGTGCTAGTAAGACGTTAGGGAATTGTCACGCCCCAAGTTTCTTAAGGTTGAACACTACCTGAGCATGCCTACTTCTGAATCGCTCTCTCAATCGGCGTGAAATTCGCAGGTGGTGCTTGTAGCCATACAGAAAGAGGGCATGGAAAGTTTTAGCCCTGGGCACCAATTTCACGAGGTTCTATACCCCCCACCAAACGAAGGTAAGCATAGCTTTGCATGGAATCTGCTCAATGAATCTAACGTTGAGAAATGGTGTTGATCATGCACCACATGTCTTTCTGGTGGAACGCAAACGGAAACACTTGTTGCCGGTTACTAAAAAAAGAAAATTACAAAAAGTATGAATTTCTTCAGGTAATATATATATATATATATATATAGCCAAAAACTGGCTCCGCCAATTTTTGGCTTTCGGCGGGTTCCTAGAAACTTTGATTCATTGGATTAAGTACGGTTCATTCATCTGCACATATTCGTTCATATATATATATATATATATATATATATATATATATATATATATATATATATATATATATATATATATATATATATATATATACTCTTCCTGACGAAGGCCGGACTCCGGCCGAAACGTGGAGGATTAAATCGTCCGTTGTTGCTGTTTTTCACTAAGGGTTTTTTTCTTCTCAGTTTTACTTATATACATATATATATATATTTACATTTGCCAAGTTTTGCAAATTACAAATATTCATAATAAAGGAACATGAAAATGCAAAATTTAAGTTCATAGTAACCGGCTCGATAAAATTTCGGCATATAATCCGCAAATAATAAGTCTCTCAGTAGTTTCATACTGAAACGATAGTTTTATTAAGTGGGATTTGCTACCAAAAAGTGAAGCTTCAAAAGTGAAGTCCAGATGACGTTTTAAAAATTTATTTTTGCGTCTTAAATGTCAGAAATTCTTTCCAGCAGTGTACGTGATGTCTTCATCAAACTTCTGATAAACTGATATTGCTTTCAGCTATTCTTGCTTGTAAATGACGAGTGCTACGCAGTGCAGCACACCTCACCAACATATAACGAGTAATTATTTTTGACATCGTTTGTCAGTGCACATTGACAAGACTTTGTGAGAGTGTTCCTTGTTATCTATACATGCCAAAACTCTGCAGTTCTGAGTATGCATCTTTCGGAAAGAATGTGCAATTCAAGGTAGTGTCCCCCCTTAAGCATTCGCTGACTAGGGTGCGGTTTAACGAAACGCCTTTTGATTTCTGGTAAGCTTGGTCCCGCCATGCTGGTGGACAGCGTCCGCCACTTACCGCCTTAGTTCGCGCGTAGACGCTCATTTAAATACGTCGTTCTTGCCGTCTTGTCTGGCGCTGATGAAGCGCACGAGCAACGGGGTGCTGTTTCGTAGACTACAGAACTACCTAAGTGTACGACGCAGGGAGGTATTTGGGGCGCGTAAGTTCATGTTTTCTCCCCCATTTCGTCCTTTCGGAGTGGCCCCGGAGGCATCTAAATGGATCCCGATTTTGGCCGCGGGCGGGTGAACTTCTCGATCGCTGTCTCGTCCTAAAGGGGCACTAACACCCCAAAGGTGTTTTTTTTTTTGTTTTTTTTTTAACGATGCAAGTTGTAGTTATACACGCACACAAAAACACCAAAACGCTTAAAAAAAATGCTCCCCCGCGAGCGAGCGCCTTCTTATCTTTGGCGCTGTTCTCTCCCACTTTTCACCTCCTCGCTACCTTTTATTTGTTACTTAATCGACTATAAAATTTAGAAGCTTTGTAAGCAACATTTTTTATCATATTTAATAACGGCATTTGTAAAAAAATGACCGTATCTTCACGTGGTGAATGATGTTGATTGGGGCGAAGCTCTTGTGGTGCTGATGATACTGATTTTGTTCATAGGTAGTGCTGATGGTGCTGATTTTTTTTTAATTTTTATTGCTCATGGTAGTGCTGCGTTCCGGCTTGCGTTTCGACTTCATTAGCCAATGCATGTAAAGTTTAAGGCGATTATATACGCATTTGAGCGCAGCGCCCTCTCCAGTATAGACGTTGAGCGGCTACATGCAACGTTTCGTCCATGACATCCCCAGCTCTTGAGTTACTACCACATCTCAGAGCCCCCTACTCGTCCCGCAGTCGTGGACGAGTGGTTAAGGCGATGGACTAGATATCCATTGGGGTCTCCCCGCACAGGTTTGAATCCTGTAAACTGCGCAAACATTTTTTTTTTTCTGAAGAAGGCAGATGGGATGGCAATCGATGTGAGCACGGACGCCGGACAAGGCTAGACCCTAAGGAGCTTCGTCCCTAAAACATTTTTTTAACGCAATTGCGAACGCACTAACGGTGCCATTTCTTCTGAAATATCGAAAATCGGAGTTCGGAAGAGATGCTACCTCGTGGCTTTTTATCCTTCCTCAGAGACCATGGCGGCGCTCGCCACCTGTAGCAGAGCGTGTAGCAGTGAGGATGGACGGGGAGTCGGGTGTTTGGTACATTTACCTCTAACCATGGACGTTTTGCTTTGTATGATGTAACCTGCTTCGGCAAATTCGTCGGAACGACCGCACGCCTCAACCGAGGTACCATCACTCTAAAGACGCTTGACCTGACCTCACATACGCCTGATCGACCCGCCGCGGGGCAACCTTTCACGCAGCATCGGTGTGACATGGCCCCTCATGTCACTCCTAATAGTCTAATGCGCGTCCATTTCGACATCACGTCGTTTCAGAGAATTTGATATCGTTGAAAAAGCCCTAAACGAACTTCAAACTCGAAAGTGATTCGCTGTCTGCTCACAGCGACAGGCGCCACGCGCGGAAAAGGGCGGTTCATCGTGGCCGAACACGATACTTCCGGTTGGGGTGCTTCGGAGGTGGGAGAGAAACTCGAGAAGTACTTGTGCTCGGGCTCGTTGGTGAGCGTTATGAAGCATCGTGTATAGAGCTAAAAAAACAACGGACACAAGAAAGAAGACAGATACACACAGACGCCTGTGTCTGAATCTAGGTTCTTGTGTCCGTTGTTTTTTGCGCCTTACATCACGCTTCATGAAAAACTCTAGTTACAGGACGACCCAATCTTTGACGTCACTGCACTGGCGCGCATCGCGGATCGCGCGGGAACTTCAAATTCGGCTTTTCGAAATTGTATTTTTACACCACAAAACGTTCCGAACTTTCACATTTTGAGGGTAATATCTAGGAATCATTTTCAATCGTTTCGGATAATAAATAAACACGCTTTTGACACGTCAGTGCCCCTTTAGGTTCAAATGAAAGACTGTTATGTATTATAATTGAACACCAATCGATGCACTTATTTTTCCGACTACTCTGGCTAACGCAGTCGATCACGATGCAAAAGTTGTCAAGCTACCTGGAAAACACTTCCTTCGCGTATGGAGAGACATAGGGGGAAAGTTCATCAACGTGGCGGCCGGTTAGATTTTTAACCGGAAGTACATCACGTGATACCCTCCTAGAGTGGGTTTCGTGAGTCGGTGCCTATATATCACTGCTTTAATTTAAGATGTTATGGAAAGATTTCCGTGGACGAATTCAGCTAATGGTGCGTCTGTAATCTTATGTGCCACCATACATGACACGCTGATTGCCGAAGCGGTCGGCATAACTGACGTAGAACGCTGATGTTAGATATCTACATTTTCTCGCACCTTATACAACCGAGGCTTAGACTTATGAGTTTTTTTTTATATTTGGGATTCTAAATGCGTTAGCCTTCACTGTTCTGGGGCCTGCAGCCATGTCGTTAGGACGGTCGCGAATTGGTTGGGACTGGTTTTGCTGAACTGGACTGGTGTCGTGAGCCCGCGGCGCGGTGCGCGGTTCCTGCTGTGCTCTTTCGCTCCATTCGTTCGCTGGTTACGTCCACTTACTCTCTTACAAGAGAGCAAGTGTCATCTAGCACGCTTCCAATGAGACAACACCGGAGCGGGAGAGGAGGGAATCGAGCGGCCGTGGCTCTTGTGGCTGTGGCATAGCGCACGCGACAACGTAAACCCGAAGCGCAAGCGACGACACCGTTTGCGCGGACTCGCCAACACCCGGGAGGAAAGATTGGCCTTTTAAAGACAACAGCATACCTGCCAAGCCAAGTTCGGAGAAATCAAATCCGGGAGAACGGGGAGGGGGGGGGGGGGGGGGAGGGAAGGGGAACATTATTATTATTATTTTTTTTTTTTAGTTAGACAAGAAATTCCGTGAAGAAGCACTCTGCGCGAATCACACTGAGTGTGATTCGCGCAGAGTGCTTCTTCACGGAATTATGTGCAAGATACGGGCTCAACAAAGCCCGTATCTTGCACATAATATGTCACTACGATAGGATACAGCTGGGACTCGCTATCATTACTGCCGTCTGTTGCGACGGCGAAAACTCTTTGTTTAAGCGCGGTCACAATGCATTTTTGGGCATGATTAGCAATTTCGCCGACAATGGCGGTTGTCTTCGTCCTGGCGGAGGCATAGCTTTTCGCAATATCCGAAGTGGGAAACATCTTGCGGAGCAGGGGACCCACGTGGTCGGCGGCGGCCAGCGGGAGGTTATGTTCAAGTAAAAATTCGGTAAACAAGCACTCCGCACGGACAACGTCGCTGCTGCTGTCTTGTTTGTGAAAGAATTGTCCAAGCTGCTGCTGCTTCTCTTGGCTGTGAAGTTGGCTGACGTGCTTCTGCGATCGGACGTGGGCGACAACATCGCTTTTGCCACCATGGGAAACGCTTATGTCGCAACTACAAACGACGCAGAATGCGTGATGTTTGCTCTTCCGTGACTCCACAATGCAACCGAATTCGGTTGTATAGCTCTTTAAGAATATCTGCAGATACTTTTTGCGTTCGCGCTCTTTGCTTAAAGCCATGACTGGCAAAGGCCAAGAAAACGTCGCACGCCGAGGGACGCTGTAGCACGGCACTAGCGACAACAAAAAAAAAAAAAGAGAATCCAAGCCAACTAGCTTGCATTGGATAAAGAACGATTAAGTGCTTGGATAGGATAGGATTGGATTTTATGCCAATGTGGCCAGGCAAAGAGCAGGACTCGGATAGAAACGGGGGCTATGCCTAAAAACAACCCCCTACGTGTAAAAAAAAATTTGGGGTCGAAGTGCGTTTTTCGGAAGATTTCCCTGTCAATCGTACAACCGTACGAAATTGTCAAAATCCGGGAGTCTCCCGGGTAATCCGGGAGACTTGGCAGGTATGCACCAGTGTGCGCACGGTAGTCGACGATCATAAACACGTGTGGTGAATGCATCCGAAACTGCTAAAACCCGGGAGAACAGACTGCCTCACCGAACACGGCAGTATGCAAACTCTTGCGATGTGGGAATTTCCATTCTTCGCTCAGCCGGTACCCCTAAACAAAATGCTAACGCATTTAATTTTCCTATTTTACATAAAATTTCATTTTGAAAAAATAAACAAAAAACATGAATTGTGTTATGATTCTCACTGCAGTCCATCCTACAATAAAAGGTTCTTGTATATTTTTTTGCCTAAATCCTCAAATAGATGCGTAGAAAAAAACAATAAAATAACACTAATAACGTGCGCAAAATGGGGGAAAAAAAGCAAGAGATGTTTGGGCGCCGAGGTATAGCGGAGGCGCATCGTCGAGTGGAAGGCAATCATTGCCTTCCACTCGTGGCCGGATAAAGTGGAAAGCAAAGATTGCTTTCCACTTGTACCTTCGCTAAAAGTGTCCGCTAAAGTGGATGTTCTCTTTTTTCTTTTTCTTTTTACAAGCGCTTTTATGGCACCCTACCAATCTTGTATCCATCTTTGGTGCCGACAACCGCATGCTTCAGGGAGAGCTAGCCCTGATTAATGAAACGGAGCTTAGCTCTGGGGTATTTACTGAAGGTCTTCTATGTTTGCCGACTGGCGACCAAGGGAAATAAGCTTGTCTCTGGATCAACCTGAATGCAGCTGCTAGAGCAAACATTGTAAACAGAAAGAAGAGTAACAAAATATATAAATAAAAAAAACGCGCTCAGAAAATGTGGCACTTCATTTAGTCTGTGAGAAACATATAGTGGATTCGTTGAGCTCACTGAAAACAAATTCCGATCACAAAACACCGGCTGTCACTTTGGCGATTTACATGCATACACACATACGCGCACAAAAGAGTGACTGTCTCAAATTCGCTCCGTAACGACATGGTGTCACCTAAGGTAACAGCGTAACTGGAAGTAATAAGCGTGCCCACGTAAGGTGACTACGGAGATTACATGATGCCCCGGTGTTACATGCCGTCCCGGTTTCAGGTGAGGTAACATCACAGTGCCAAGTGACCTCATGATTTCACGTGACTTGGCGATACGATGTCTCCTTAGGTGGTGACCAGCATTTTATGTCAAGTTTTTGCGTTCTCTTCTTAATATCCAGCCCTCTTAGCTAAAAAATAACAAGGGAACACGGAGTTGTAAAACAGGTAGCATTCGAGACGCTGTAGCATCGTCTCTCTTTGTATGGATGCCCCTCGCCCGAAAGGGCCTCACTACGGTCGCATTGCAGGCGCTTTATCGCGCCCACGGTCTCTGTCAACAAAATGTAAAGCCTACGCGAAATAGGATATAGGCGAATACTGGCAACTCCCGCTGAGCGCGGGCGATAGGTGATCGCAGCGCCCCTGGTGAGCTCGGAGTCTCCACCAGCAGACCAATTCCCGTGAACGCATTGGTTTTTCCTACATATTAGTGCGAGGTGACCAATGAAAGAAAAAAAAATGTCACGGGTGTTTACTTGACGTTCGAACCATCGCCTATTTTGCTTTGCCTTGCTTGGCTCATTTTTTGTTTTACTTTATTTCCTTCGCTTCAGCGCTTACTACCGTCGCGTCGTCTGCTAAGCTATCTCCAGACATCTGGGCCGTCTGCAACTTTGTTTTTATTGTTCCTGTATTTTTTTTTTTTTTCAATTTCGTCTGTGATAATTTTTCATTTTTGCTTTCGATTTAGTTTCTAACCCGAAATCTTCATATGTGTTTTTTTGACATTTAATAAATATATTAAAACGTGTAAGCTCATTATACATCCTTATTCAGATTTTATTTGAGTACGCGGTCACTTCTGGTATGGGTCATCGTTTGTTTATCGACCGGCCGCCTTCGTTCATACACCAACGCATACTTAGAGATGGCAGGCATGTCATGTGTTGCCTACCACCGCAAAAACACGTTTTTGAGATGAGGTGGAAAATCCCTCTGCTTCTCGAAGACCGAACAAACGTGAGTAATTAAGTTATTTGACATTAAACTGGAAGCGATATCCAAGTCTGGCTTCAAAATCGCCACTGACGCCTCAACACACGATTATGACAACTCAACTGAGATCGCGGAGAATTTTACGGACGACATGCCAGAAGCACAACTGAACACCTAGTCCTTTATATGTAGCCGGGTGGGCAGCCAGCCAGATCTTACTCAGTCCAACTGCAATCAGGAAGATGGACCACCTTGAAAGACATTCTGTTGAAGAACAAGAAGTACTCGCAGGCGAAGATGACACCACTTTTCGACTTAGCTCGTCACCTGACCGATAACATCAGCCGTGCCTTCGACAAACATTTCACTGATGTATTCTACCAAACAAGAGTTCAGCTGAATGCACACTTGAGGCCGCTGATCGACACTCGAAACAAAGGCAGTGTGCAAGGATTGCCTGGACATGTACGTCAACAAGTACTTGATTGTACTTTTGAACAGCTCGGAAAGGGAGATAGCGGGAGCTCCTTGTTTTTAGTGCGTGTGTTAAAATAACCTTATATTTATTTTATTTGCTTTTCGGGGAGTTTATAGCGCAAGTGCCAAACCACGGCCTCCGAGAAATTTCACGCTTTGGCCGTGCTCCTCAGGCCGTAGCATTCGCTGTTCCTGTGGGACGATTGGTGGCGCTCGCAACCAAACCAAACAATACAAACAAATAGCCGCGAATTATCATCATCATCATTATCCTCGGTCATCGGAACTTAAATGCGTCGTGAACTTCGCTCCCCGCCTCTCGCCGCAACACAAAGACCTACAAAGGAAGAAATTGAACGAAATTTGGAGCTTCATTTTTTCAAAGCGACAGCAATAGATTGGCACTGAATCTCGCATTTTGAAATATTATTCAGGAAAACAGCGCAAATACCGGAAAGCAAAACAAAATTCCGAATCAACATAAATCAACTCAACTTTGTCTATTCTGCTGATGAGAACAATAAAAACGCAATTTTGATGCCGCGGGATCACATTTCACAGCGCGCTTCGAGGCGAGTTTGTTTCCGTTTCTGGTGTGGTTTTAAGGCCCGCACGCGGGATCTGTAGAAGTGCTCGGGCTCGGCGAAAATATCTCGGAGGCCGTGGCCAAACAAACTTAAGTGCTGGCAGTATGCAGTCTCAGTTCTGGGCGCTGCGGCATTTGCTTGTAAGTGAAACGTGCGCCTGCATAGCTTTGATCTGCTTTCAATGTACAAAGAATTAAGATTCGTTTCACACTTTGCGCGAAACTTTGTCAAGCCTACTGATGCGAGCGCGTGCATAAACGCTAGAGGAAGAGGTGTACTCGCGCCTGCTCTTTCTGAACGTTGTACTAAGAAACGATAAGGTATGCGCATCGGTGCCCGCAATCAACGGTTTGACAACAAAAACGCGTGTTCTTGCGTACAGCCATTGCCTCCTCTATACATACAAAGCCTGGCAGATCGCACCGAGGTGCTGTCGCCGAAATTGAAAAGGTAGAGCGGCAGACAACGCACTCTTAGAAAAAAGGGGCACAAAAGGAGGTAACAGACCGCCTTTACCACCCTCCTCCCGGTTAGCGGGGAAGCGCTCCGCTTGTTACCTCCTCAGGCGCAGCAGACACTAGCAATGCGTTGCTACACGATGAAGTTCGCCGCGAAGGAGCAGCAACGCGGTAAATATTACCTCCCAAGGGGTAGACCTGTTTCGGTGCTGCCAGAGCCTGGGCGCTGCGATTGGCTGTGGAAAGGCGCAAACGAGTTCGCTACTTGGTCTCCTCGTATTACACGTCATTCTTCGCGCATGCGTGGGAGAGCGCCTGCCCGGTGCCGAGCGCGTTGGCGGTTCAAACAGACTCGGAATGCGGAACCCAGGAGCCGGAACCCGTACTGACGTAATCACTTCCGGCTCCCGTATACGGGAGCTGAAGTCACGGTTTGATTTGAACGGCGCGCCCGGCGCGCGGCACGGGCCCCCGTATATACGAGAGCTGACGTCACGGCGGCTCCCCAGGCAACCAATCAGCGGCTGTCGTCAAGCCGGGTCGTCGCCCAGGGGCCCGGGCAGCCCGGGCGCGCGGCGCGGCCGGCGCGGCGCGATGGCGTCGTCTCAGCAGGATCCCGGCTACGAAGCTCGAATTGCCTCACTTCTGAACCTTTGTGTAGTGAGGTGCGTCACAAATGCAAGAACTATCAACTGGCGTCGGCTGTGAGCAGTACCTACGGAGCGTGAAGAAAAAGAAGCGAAAGGCCGTCCGCGAGCTCCTGAAGCCTCGAAAAATGCCACCATCGTGAGACAGATGTTCGAAGACCCCGACGGCCGGGAATTCTTTGAGTGCTTCCGAATGTCACGAGCCAGGTAGGGTGTGCTGCTTGTTATTTTGGATTATTTTCATGTTATATATCAAGTGGCGTTCCACATGGGCCCGCGCGTCGCTCGCAGGAATACTCACCTGGAGCGTGCGCTCCCGCAGTGGAAGCACGTTTACATCATTTTTAACGCGGCAGGATCGCAAGAGCAGCTTTTGTAAGAGTTACACGCTTGTCAAATTTTACTGCGTCTGTGCTATAAAACAAATAGCAATGGCATGCACATGTGGAGCTCGTACGACACTCTCTTTCGGTCCACTAAATCTGGTCACGGTGTGTTGTGCTCCTTCGAGTGCATGTATGACGGAAGCCCGTTGTGCTTCCTTGTCCTTTGTGCTAGCTAGGATGTGTGCTTACAAGCTTTCTACACGAAAGCTCGCGCTGCAGAACCCAGAGATCTTGGGTTCAATCCCCACCCCTGCCCGTTTCGATCTGGATGAGCATTGTACCAGCAGACTTTCGTGTTTCACTACTGCGTGACGGGTGTTAAAGACCCGAGGCTAGCGGTCGTACAGTACTGCCTAAAAACTGATCTACAGCGCGTAGCAGTGTCGTTGACCTCTTTAGCCTTTTAAGTGTCAGATGTAGCTCGCACGCACAATGGTTGCAGCTAGGCACGTAGCCAGGATTTTGTTTCGGGGGGGAGGAGATTTTGTCGGTCGCAGAGTGCCCGAGGCTGGTAAAACATTGTGTATAAAAAAAAATGAACAAATGAGTTCCTTCATTACAATTGTAGTGAACAAGCATGCCCTCAAAGCTGGAAGCTTGGCACATTTGCTTATTAATAACATCCCACTGCCTTTCCGGTCTCTTTGCAGCACCAGCCACTGCCTGCCTCTACAAACGGCCTTTCTAAACGCCACTGATATTTGCATTGAAGATGCCGTTTCATCGGGTTGAAACCACCTCCCGTGTCTCCGAAACCGTGTCAATAAATTATTAAAAGCAGTATCAAGTTCTTTCACTTGTCCCGGTCCTTGTGGTCGCTACGATACCTGTCTTAGATCCAGTGGTACCGCTGAACTAGCTAACTAGTCCATAGGCTTTCTCGGATACGTCAAACGCAGCGGCACTCTTCTTTGCAGCCTGATCTGCTTTCCTCGCGTCGGAGACGGGCGGGAAGTTCATCGCCGGAGCTTTTCTAGCAAGCAAGCACGGAGCGACTGAGGCATTCGCACGCGGAACAACGTGAACGCCGGTGGCAAGGGGGGCGGAGGAGGGAAGCGCGCCGCGCTGAATGGCCGCGGAGAAAATACGGAAACCTACGTCATGACCCGGGAAGGTAAAAGTTGAAAACATTTCAACTCTTCAATCCGGGTGCCGGAAGCCGTATTTACGTCACCACCCGTGGAGAGAGCGCTGACGTCACTACGGGTTCCGGCGCCCGGGTTTTCAGTCCGGGTCTGTTTGAACCGGGCTTTAGCGGTCTTTCTTCTCGAACGTTCGACGCAAGCGTCCCAGCGCAGGAACGTCTTTTATTGTTCTGTTCGGCTCAGTCTCTTCTTACGAAGTCACCGAGAGCGCTGCATTAACTTCAGTCGAAGATCCAAGTCGTGTGCGCCGTATGTAGGTAAGGAAATGTTCTGCGCGGGCGACTAAGATCCAAGTCGTGTGCACCGTATGTAGGTAAGGAAATGTCCTGCGCGGGCGACAGTCGGCGTCGGTTATGACCGCCCCGGGAAGGCGACCCCGTCTTCCTTAGACAAAGGGTTGGCGGACAGGTTCGCATGTTTGAAGGCGTCGAGCGTTCGATAAAATTAGAGTGTGCCGCGAACGCAGGCACAATTTAGACCATCGAACTTCATAAAGAGCAACAACTGGAGTGACTGTCGCTTGCACTAGCGCATATTTAAAAGGTTGACATACACTAACCAGTGGCGTAGCCAGGAGCTTTTCCCGGTGTATGTGTGTGCGGGTGGAGGAAGGGGGAGAGCGGCGGTCCGGCGGGCCTGGAGCCGGGCGGCCGGGCGACAAGACGCCTTTTGAATCGGGGGTCGCCTACGTTTAAGGTGTGAGGGGGTAGGAGGTTTTCTCTTTTTGGGGCCGTAGGTATCTAACGTCGGACGTTAAATCGAGGATCTGATCAAATATTTGAAAATCTCATAAGGTGGTTGCTGTCTTTTTTTTTTCGCAGAGCAGTAGTCGATCAGACATTCATTGGAGGCGCGGGTAAACAGGCGCGATTAATTCTCGGCGTCGTTGATATTTGCAAAAGTCAGTGTTAAGTTCTGATTTTCAATATCAACGTTTTTTGTTTGTTTTTCAATTTATCGAGGTTCAATAAATATTTTGGTAAAATGTCATGTTACCTTGATATGCCGAATAGAAATGTCTGAGCTAATTATTCTTGCGCTTCACAAACATTAATAGTAGTATATTACGGAATAAGGTCATCAAGTTCTTACCGGCAGCGAGACTAGCAATATATTGTCTTCACATTTTCTTTGCGTGTGATCAGGCATTTCTAAAAGTCTGATTATTCAGTAAGCGAGTTAGATATGGCTCAAGTTTGCATTGTTTGAAGTTGATTGAATATTTATTTCGCCCACCGGCAACGTTGTAGGGTGATTTCGTCGAGGGTACTGGATGCCTGCTACCTTGGACGTATCTCGTGACAGTTCTTAACACTGTTTACTGCAGGTAAGCGTAGTCCGATATTTTATTTTGATTTTCTTGTTCCCATTTGTGCACTTGAAATGGGGCTCTTGATTTTTATGTTCATTTTGTGTGTGTGCTGTTCGTTCATTTCCGAGAGAAAATTGAGGGTATGATTCGAGTAAATGAATTAGTATAAGACACACAAGGCGCTTGAGTGCGTCTTTTTCGGTGTGCTCTTTTTTTTTGCGTTTTCGTCCTTGTGTGCTGTTCTTCTCATGTGTAAATAAAACATACATTCAATTTTAATCTGGCAGAGCACTTCGGCAAAAATATTTGCATATTTACCGAAGTTCGGCAGTTAGGGGAGGCGATTTTGGGAGTCTGCTGTGATGCTGAGTAGCTAATATGGTGTAGCGCACTGTGGTGTATGTTCTTCCTCTGTCCTTGTCTTAAAGTGCAATCATGTTTTTTTCACGTACAATACCAACTTGCCCAACAATGAGCACTTGTATATACTAACCTGCTACAGTAGTTGTACCCCTTTGACTAAGATCTGTTAGTCACCTAAGTAAATCGGGGTGACGAATTTAAACATGACCGGTGAATACAAAGTGCTTACTAATCTACGATTACCACCCGCCATGTGATAATTTTAGTCAATGGTGGTTAGTCAACAGTTAAACTGGTCACGTTTGGTAAGTATGGTTGATGGTTTATAATGCTGGAATCAGTGGCCCATCAAATGCTCCAAATGCGTCTTAGAAAAATCTAATATTTCTTCAGAGCTTCTTTAACCATATTTTTTTAGTTCCAGGCAGGTAGTGCAATCTACCCGGTGGCTGTCAGCTGAAGCCTAATTAATCCTGAGGTGCCCAGCTGTGTGGCCCTGAAGGGAAACCTCGAAGCCGCGTCACCCTGATGAAGCTTCGCTATTCGAAGCAGTGTTCCAAGCATTCACTGTAATTTGCCGGGTAGAAACTGAATGTTTATGCACTTTTTTGTGATAATTCTATTGACTGTCGCAAGCTAAAATCCCGAAAGTGTTGTTCCAATAGCCATTATTGCGCTTAGACCTTTTATAAGATGTCTAGTCATGCTATTGATTCTTATGTCATTTTGTTTGTGACAGCCACAATAAAACAGTGTCATTTACTTTCAGAACTAGGCCGTCTTCATCTATTATAAGGCCCATCCTTGAAGCATGTATTATCACACCTGCGAAGGTTCATGGTACCTTTCTTTTGTGGGGTAAAAGTGATTCCATTAAGTGTACATTTAACCTGTATTAAGGTGGTGAACCGGGCCAGTTGGTTGCTGTTACACATGATGGGGAAAACAGCTCGGAAAGCGCGGACTACGAAAAACAAACACGTCAGGACAGCACTGACCTGTCGTGTTTGTTCTTCGTAGTCCGCGTTTTCTGAGTTGTTTTCCTCATCGTGTACATTTAACCCCAAAGTGGATCATAGTTGCCTCCATAACGGGGTAAAAGATGAATCTAGGGTCGTGTACTATTGCCCCCAGAATGGGGCAACAGTTCCATCTATATGGAGCGAAAACCAGCCCCCTATAGCAGGTGCTCTTGTCTCCAAAAGAAGGCAAAAGAAGCCCCCTCAGTTATGTCGTCTTACCTCTCAAGGGGGTTGAAGTTACCCCCTAAAGGAAGTAAAGGCTGACCTTCAAAGGATGTACTTTTAACACCAAAAGGAACTAAGCTTACATCCAAAAGGAGGAAATGTTGCACCCTAACCCAGGGTGTAAGTTTGCCCCTCGTTGCAGGGGGTAACGTTACCTCCAAAAGGGGTTGCCCTGTGTGCAAGTCGGTTACCCCCTTAAAGGGATACTTCAACGAAATTTGAAATATTCCCGTCGTGTTCAAAAATAGGTCGAATATGATCCATTATATCCGTAAATGACAATCGCACGTTTGTATTTTGAGCCTGGTGGCTGTATTTTTCGTTATAAACGGCCCACTCTGGCAAGCGCTCGGAGAAGGCCCAGCGGAGACCACGTGACATCCAACGCAATCGTGACGTAGGTCGTCTCAAGACGAGCAAAGCTACGGGGAGGCTGACGTCGAGAGGATGGCCTAGTCGTCCTAGCCACCGAAGCGGCTGCTTTTGTACAAATTTTGAGTGACGGGATAATCTTCTATAATCTTGTAGGGGGACAATGGCGACTTCTGTGACACGCAAAAGGCATTCTCGGGAAGAGGGGAGTTCCTCCTGCCCCTCTTCTCTCGTCGTGGCCGGAGGCGAGACAACCTCCGTCACTAGCTGCCAAGGTTGCTAGACGGGCATTACAAGCCAGGCGTTAGCGACATCCACCAGGTGCTCTTTGCTAATCGTTTAATTCGTTTTAAAATTCCTTTTCGTGACTTTTTTTAACAAGATATTGGTATGTTCGATTTGATGGTGCTTTTTTGAACACATATAGACCAGTGTCCGCGCCAATTCCAGGGCGCCGCCATCTTTATCTACGCTCGCGCCACCACGCGGAGAAAACTGGCAGGCAGGAGGGGGGGCTGCGTTGGCGGTGTTGCTTTGGGGAGCTAGATGCGGCAGGCTGTCCGAATGCACCGGCACATCGTGAAAGATGTCTTCACTAGAAGCCTCCGCGGCCCGTTCTTCAATAGATAAGATGTCGTGAACGTTCGAGAACCTATCTCGATCAAGAAAACAAGAGAAAACCTTTCTTGTCTTAAATGTTCTTGGTGTCTGCTGACCCTTGACATCCGCGTTTCAGTCCGGGTTCATTGCGTAGTAAATATTTCGCTACCGCTTCCTTGTGACTTTCAAATGCTTGATTGTTGGCTTCTTGTATACATTACTTTCGTGGCACGTTTGAGACCGATTTTCGTGATCTGCTGGCCTTTCTGCGGCAGCGCGGCTCTACCGAGCCCAAATAAGTGAGAGGCGTTCACTTGATCGGACGCCGTTTTAGCTAATGAAAACGAGACAACGACGTTTCATTGCATGACTAGCGAATGGGTCTATAAGCTCCATAGACAGCTCGGATTCACTTTCTTTTGTAATGTGCCGCCTTGCCTGCCGCCGCGAAGCGGCGTAAACGAGGGCTCCGAGTATGTTAGCATGCGTCCCCCTCCCCCCCCCCCCCCCCCCCCTACACACACATGCACACGCTGCGAGCGTCTGGGTTCGAAGCTATTAATTGCCAGTTCTGAAGGATGGTACTTACTTGAAGTGGGAGCTGGAATTCTACGAGATACCAGGAGACACTTACTATCGGGCAACGAAGCAGGGTGCCTGTGGGGGTGGAGTCTAGGAACGCTACTGATTGATATTTTGACAGGCGATCAGTTATGATAATAGACGAAACTTCGACTCGTTTGTTCAGAAGTTTGCGGTGATATTTTATTAGCCCTCGTTACAGCACACCAAGGATCTTAGGCAATGAAATTCACATCACGCAGGCTCGTCCGTCGTAGTCAAATGAGCGCAGTCGACGGCGAGGTGTAATGAGCTGCTAAGCTTCACAAGGAAAGTGCGCGTGAGAAAGAGTTTTGAGGCAGTCCAAAACACCGATCCAGCAGACGCACGTACGTACGTTTACTCCGGACTCCATGAACCCGACGGCGCAAGATCAAAGCTATCAAAGAGCGCCGCCGCCATCGCCACTCGGTTTTCTCTGCACTTTGCGCGACAACGGCACTGCAACGGAGGGAACTCGCCTCGGCGTTAACAATCCGCGAAATAGATTAATTTCCCACTCTTGAAGCCATTCCAAATGATAAATGAAAATACCTCGGCGTTGTAGAACATCTGACAACACAAATGTGCCGAGCGCCTGCTCGGCATCGCTGTTGCTCGTGAAGGCCTGCTTATTTGTAGTTGAGACGATGATTCCACATCTTCCGTGCCACTCCTGGTGCTTGCAATAACTTCGAAGGGCAGGGGAATCTTCTCACGAGGACGTTGAAGACACTCAACACCGGAGCCACCAAAGCAATCGCACAAACCGTCGCCATGTTTGCTTCTTCGTCACTCGCGGCGCGGTCAACTCGTCGCGAGATGTTTTCTGGCTCGGCTAAATGGAAACCAACAGCGGCAAAGTGGCGTATGGACACACGGCTGTCACCATTACGGGCACTATACTAACATACCGCGGTAAACAGGACTGATGCCCGCGAAACGGCAGTCGGCACACCAGCGAAGAAGCCCTTAACGGGAAGCGGCGGCGCTGGCCGACGCAGCCCCCCGCCCCCCCCCCCCCCCCCCCCCCCCCTTCCCTGTGAGCGTCTGGGTTCGAGATTATTGTTCGCTTTTGCTCCTTGCGGTCGAGGCTAAAAAGAGCACTTCCGGACACTGGTCTACAGACCAAAAAATGAGCGCCGAAATTTCGTTGTACTATCCCTTTAAGGAGGGTACTACAGTACCCTTTTTTTAAGAGTGCGGATGAGAGGAGAGTCAGGTGACGGGCGCCCCGCTGCGGCGAGGCGCCTAAACACACTTCTCCCGAGCGATGGGATGTCCGCTCGTGCTCCTCGCGTTCCTCGCGCTGACGCTTCTTTTCTCGTCGGGTTTGAAAACTATGTTTCGTGTCCTCGCCACTGCAAAGCTGTGCGCTGAAGTCCACGTTCCCCGAGAATGGCTCTGTGCTAACAGATCCTCGCGCTCCAAATCTGCGACCGGGAATTCTATGACTTGTCGTCGAACTGCCAGGTTTTGTGAGTATAGAGGAGGCTATGGTACAGCAGAGCAATGAACGCGCTCTTACTCGAGTACAGGTTTCGCGAAAATCAAGTTTTGTTTTTGTTTTATTTTCGATGTGCTATTTTCAGTGCTCTTTTGTATAGTCTATACTCTCTTCTCACTTCCCGAAACGTCAAATACATGCGTGCTGGGCTGTGAAGAAGGCACATTGAATTGTTGATTCACGAATATTTTTATCGGAAGGACAGATTCGATGCGAACTGACTCAGTGGTGAGGTAATTGCGTTCCTTCTGTCTTTCAAGTGTCACTTTCAAGAGTGTGGCTGCTTTCCGGAGCACGCATTGGCTTTCCTTAACGCGAAACATAAAAGTCATGAAAAGTGTACTTTTTCTTCTTGCCGCTAACCACTAGCGAGCCGCTGCTCACCAGCGTTTAGAGGTAAAAACATAAAGTAAACGTTTAGCTCATGTCAAATAGCCTTAAATTCTACTTTTAACATACCTCAATATTACTAAAAGTGCGCTTTTAGTACAATTCATTTTGCTAAATGTGTGCTTTCGTTGTACTAGAAAATACAAGTGTTTGCTTTTAGTAGGCTAAACGTATACTGATAGCATACTGTTTTGTCTTATAAAAGTGCACAAAAGTATGTTTTGTTTACATGCACTAAGTACACCAGAAGTATCCTTTTAGTGCATTTCTTTTTACCGAGGGGGACGCCTGGTAAGATAGCAACAATACGTAAACATATGGAGATGATAGAACGTCGAAGGCCGGAAAAGCGCCAGGGACAAGAGTAATTCGATGCGCAAAACCGAGTCGAAAACGACAGCAGCTTTCGCTCGCGCGGAACGGCGTGTTGTTCCGAGGGGGACGTCACCGCGAGACTCTCAGCGTGCGTCAGGCGTCGGCCGCCACAGTAGCCCAGTGGCGAGGAAAAAGAACTTCGCTCGCTCGGAAGGATTCGCAAAGCGGGGAATGTAAACAGATGAAATGTTTTGATAAATCCTGACCCGAATGGACGCCTTTGTCCGCGGCGTTGAATAAAAACAATGAGAGAGGGACACTTCTGCGCATGTTGGCCATATGTTCCCTATGTGAGTTTATATCCCCCGCCCCCCCTTCTTGCAACCAAAATATCATAACAACTTCTACGTGTATTGCCCGACATAAAGAAAGAAAACTACTTTTTGCCATCACGGAATTACACATTAAGTCACGAATTATTATTATCAGATCCATAACCGTTTTAATTGTATTTCTGTTCCTACAGCATGCTAAATTACTATAAAAATGCCTAGAAACATTAACATGCCGGTGAAACATTTCTGCTTCTGTTATAAACGTAAATAATCAAACAGTGCACAATATATAAATTTAAAATTGAAAGAAAAACATATTTTTCAGATTACTAACACGAATAGCTTCATTCAGGGAAATAAATACATCATCGTAAACATCTGAATAATCAAGTAGATTAGGTATACTTGAATTTTACCAAACAGGAACACTACTGTGAGTGATCAGGGTGAACGTCTTCCACCGTAATTTTCGCTCTGCTTGTGAAGATGCTTTGATTACAGTCATATAACGTAGCGCGTGAACGTGCGACTTCGAAGCGTTTGGCATGCACCTGAACGATTATCGTACCCTGAGAACCAGAAGCGCCCAATGAAGTGCGACCACCATGCAGGGCGTGGAGGACATGCTGAAGCGCTCGAAACATTAAGATATCTAAAATATGGCGATTTTTTGTTCCACTGCGAAGCAACAGTTCTACCTCTCACCAGGACGGGGAATATAAATCAAGATGATTTAAATAGTCATTTAGATCAGACAAGATTTACTATAATGGTATTTATCGAAACTTTACCGCAAAGAGACTCCAGTAAATGTGTTTAATTACCGTTTGTCTATTGTTTGATGCTTTCTAACTTCCTCTCTTTTGTATTTAAATCAGTGATGCGTCAACTAAAAAAGGTTTATAAAATGCTATACACGATTAAAAGCAGTGAAGTTCTGAGCAAAAGCTTTGAGCTTTCTTTCCGCCTTACTCAGTTGCGAAACACCCTTCTGCAAGCAAATCAGTACACTAAAAAAACCCCTAAAAAACCTTTATTACAAAATAAAAAAAACAAGCGCTTTTGTTTTAGTATGACTGGGTTTACATACATCAAAAAGTTGCTAATTAAACTGCACTTTGTGTTCAAGTAACTCTTTCGCATTGTTTTCAGTGATCGGACGAATTGATAAATAAACCTGCTGTGTTGAAAATAGATCTAGAGATGAATCTTTATTCCCTCGCTATTGAGATTTGAATCAAATTAATCCGATTGAAATCAAGTAAGACAGGTATATTTGATTCTTTATTCCGTTATTTTTTTAACCTTTCTTGTCACTAAGGGAGGCTGAACAGTGTTTGAATTCGGACACTTCGTGAAACTTTGAATTTAGGCACATCAAAAGTAACGTGTGTGAAGTTTTCGTTTTAGCGCAACTAGTTAAAGAGCCGTATGGATAACTCGAAGGTTCGCCGTGGCTCCGCCCCCTGCTGCCCGCAGAGCCCGCGTCAGCTATGTAGAAGGCCATAGTTTTTAATACTATACGTCACCTTACGAAAGCCAAAGCTGAGCAAAGATTGTGCATGAATGCTACGTCGAAGCTCGGCTGGCTTCGACGCAGCATTTATGATGCTACGTCGAAGACAAGACAAAAACAGCAACATGTTTATGTTGCTGCTCTTGTGGCATAATTCTAATCTGTGTATTGATGATCTGCTTTAATTTTGTAGAATATGTAGATCGCCAATGTTTTCATGAGTGATTGTTCAGTCGTTAAAAGTGAATACTCATTGAAGCATGGGCGAGAATGTACGTGATATGGAACACTGGCGACAGATCGTATCGCTCGTGTTTGAAACACTTCACTGGTTCCAGCTTATTGTATTTTCCAGGCTATAGTCCGCGAAAAATACATTTCTAGAAGTTGAGATTTTAGGCCATGCGGACTATCTACGCGTGCGGTCAGTAGAGGAATTCTGTTTTTCAGCACTGCGAGGACGCTATTGCACGGTGCGAATGACCGTGGACTGGCGTCCTTGCAGGACTTTTGTGTATTCCGCCGACCAGGGAATACCACCTGTTTGGTGGCATGAAAACAAAAAAAAAACGCGAGGACATTATTTCGCCGTATTAATAAACCGCAAGCAGCTTTACAGGCGTGTGTACAGGGCCCAGCGAGGCTGCCACGCAGTTAGTGCATAGGCATTCGGCTCCAGGGAGAGTCTGTCGAGAAGGTGGGCATGAGTACCGAGCTCTAAGCGACCGGTGTCTGCAGCGAACATATTAATGGCAAATCAATATGGTACGCCCCTCGTATCTGTGCGGAGCACAAGTTCGTCTGGTTCTTGCACAGGAGTTTCAATGATGTCAGAACGCCGCGCTCTTATTGGCTGATTGAAAAATATAGTGGGTAGACCACCAGGTATCTAGCATCGAGGTATACCCACTACCTTTCCGATCAAAGCCAATTGGATCTCGGCGCCGTTCTGACGTCACTGCAAATCCTGCGCAAGGAGCAGACGACTTGCTCTCCGGATTGTCATTGACAGCCTTCAAAAACGCAGGGCATGGCTTACTTTGCCCGGGGCTTCTTGCTTCATGATTGGTTCTTCGGCGTTCTCATCGGCCAATGCGGCAATCTGATTGGCCAAGCGCAGGAGACGAAGGAAGGAAAGCGAAAATCTAGCCGAAGTCTTACGTCATCGGCAGTGTTGCGTGACCTTCGCTCGCTGGCTAGCTTTTCAGCCCCCTTCCGAGGGGCCAACGATGATGTAACGACGCATTTTATTTGTACTTTTTTTTTTTACCTTTAGGGGGTAAACATTGGAGGTGAAGAAACAAATACAACCTGAAATGAAGGAAGATAATCCACGGGAGTAAACGGCGGCACACTCTAAAGTGAAAGATAAAAAGCGGCATAGACGTTCGCGGCTTACCTCCCTGCAATTCATGCGCGTTTCTTTTCTTCCGTTTTCTTTTTTCAAAATAAAGACGGTTTGCTTTAGATTCTTTTTTAATTTCAGAACGACTACAGATTTCAAGAGGCAGCAAACAATAAAAGTATTCGTTCCTAACTTGTATATTTTTTGTGTGTCTTTTTTTGTTTTAGAGCTTAAATTTTTTTTTCTTAATCTATGCGAGTTTCGTGGAGCTTAGGTCGTGCAATCGTTAAGTTGAAAAAAACTTTTGGATGTTTATAGTGTTCATAGAAGTGATTCCAAAACATAATCGCTTTTCCTGGTCGATGTGCCAAAAGAGAAGCGTGTTCCAGGATCATTCCATACCCCAAAAAGTGTCTCCCACGTCAATATTACGCTAGTATTTTTGTTTTTTGTCGACACATTATTTAATATATAGAAACTATATTTAGTCACATTACTAAAAAAGAAAACACTTTCTTGGCAGTTTAGTGTTTCCTGAATGGGTGAACGCTGCTCAATAAAACATAATGCACGAAATGCGCCTTCGAGCATTTCCTGCATTATGCACGCCAATGATTCATCCTGAAAAGTATTTAGTGTAAGTAAAAAAAATGAAAGCCGTTTATAACTCCCTGTAACGCCGAATTAGAGCGCAGCTCTTGAGGAGGAGGAAGGGAAGGTACGGAGAGGAGGCTATGCCCCTTCTCCTCTCCTGCGCGCCTCCCGTTTAGGGGAAAATTTTTCGCTAAATTTAGTAGGGAAGTTTTTCCGCTAAATTTAGCGGGGAAATTTTTCTGTTAAATTTAGCGGGGAAATTTTTTCTGGTCAATTTAGCGGGGAATTTTTTTCGCTAAATTTAGCGGAAAAATTTTCCGCTGAATTTAGCGGGGAACTATTTCCGCTAAATTTAGCGGGAAAATGTTTTCCGCTATATTTAGCCGGACACTTTTTCCGCTAAATTTAGCTTGGAATTTTTTTCCGGTGAAAATAGTGGGGAAATGTTCCCGCTAAATTTAGCGGGGAATATTTTCGGCTAAATTTAGCGGAGAAGTTTTTCCGCTAAATTTAGCGGGGAAGTTTACCGCTAAATTTAGCGGGGAATATTTTCGGCTAAATTTAGCGGAGAAGTTTTTCCGCTAAATTTAGCGGGGAAGTTTACCGCTAAATTTAGCGGGGAATATTTTCCGCTAAATGTAGCGGAAAATTTTTTGAACTATATTTAACGGGAAAGCGGGGAAATTTTCCCGCTAAATTTATCGGGGAAAATTTTCCATTAAATTTAGTGGGGAAAATTTCCGGTAATTTTAACGGGTGAAATTTTTCGCTAAATTCAGCGGGAAAATTTTCCGCTAAATTTAGCGGGAAAATTTTCCGCTAGATTTTACGGGGAAATTTACCCATAATGCACCGCGCGGTTACGCCAACGCCGACGGCGACGCCGCTCAAGCCGGAACTGGGCGCCTAAGAGCTGCGCTCTAAAAAAATACGTTTTTGGTCCCCTTCATACATACACTGACACAAATTATATTGTGTGTTTCTCTAGAGAAAGGGAAGTGAGCGAGCCCCAACGGGCAACCGCTGTCTCCACTGCCATTCACAAATCTATCTAGTGCTCTAACTCAAGCCTTCGGACTTCAACGTGCACCACAATGTAGTGATACACGACCGCACGCCAGTACGGTGCCCATTCAGATCGAAACGGGCAGGGGTGGGGACTGAACCCAGGACCCCTGGGTTCGGCAGCTCGAGCCTTCTTCCCCCGCTATCTGAGCTGCGGTGTTCCAACACGTTCGGTCGTCGATCCTCCGTGGTCGGTAATCGACTCCCCCTTGTGTGCAGGATGATCAGTAAACAAGTGCCGCGAGGTCACGTAGGAGTAAGCCTTACTTTTCTCATTCTGTTCAGTAAAGGCTGAACTCCATGGAGCGAATATGCGACGAATAACTGACGAAATTCGCCCGGCGTCACGCTCGCTCGTCGCGCGATGCGGCAGACGCTAGGGCTGATGCCACGGGAAGAGTGAAGAGTCGCCGGGCGAAATTCGTAGATTTTTCGCTGCAATTAACCCCATGGAGTTTAGCGTTAAGACGTTACCATTTCCAATAAAAATTGTCTCAATATATGCACGGATGTGGCAGGCACTTATAGAAATATTCAATATCCTGGACCTTTTAGCGCATACTGTTGGACCGATGTAGCTGTGTTAACTTGGTTTATTGACCAGACAACATTAACTGCGTAACATTATTAGGGTACAAGATTTTGTTTCGCGTTCAAATATCACCGTTCTTCTGTATGTTAGCTCACCTCTTCTCCGAACACGAGGAGTGAGAGCTTGCGCTGCAGTACTCAGGAAAGACGCACTGGCCATATTTCCAATGTATGCACAACGCGGATACCTGATGCCGCTTTCTAAACATCCATGAGGCGAAGTTGCAATTTTTTATTATACTAAATGACGATTTTGCGACGTATTGGGCAGGGGATTCAACTGTCGTGCCTCTAGCGGATAACTTAGAAACTTACCCGTGGGGGACCACAACAACGATAACAAAAGCCGAGCGCGGCGTGAGCGTTCGGCTGTGGGTTGTGTTCTTCCCTAGCCCGTGGAGGGGCTCTTGTGTAGCCAGTCTGGCCTGCTTGAGCAACACACAATGCGCCGTGCGTGTGTCCAGCATCTGCTCAGCACATAGGCCAAAATAATTCAAGCTCGATTCCTTCGACCACTGCTTTCAACACAGATCAGGTTTGTCGCGTTCCGCCAACGTTACTCCATTTGTTGTCAAGATTTACTACGTTACATAAAAAAGATAAAGTCCACGGGATTTCTGTTGGGTAACACCAAGCTGTGGGGAAAGTCAACCGGAAAAAGCGCCCCCTATAGTTTCAACTCCTCGCCAATATAACACTTGCGTTACAAACGAAATGTCTGACCTCAGGCAACAGCCCCATATCCGCGTTTGTCCAAACGCTGTCTGGGTGTGTCAGGTCGGGTTACATTTCATTGGGGTTGAATTCATTTCATTAATGCCCATCCACTCGAGGCGTTTTTGTCTGTGTGTGTGTACGCCAGTGAATGAGTATGTGGGTGTGTAATTGCACGTGCACGTGTTTGTGTGTCAGTGGGTTTCGTCCTGAATATGTAAAGCATCGAACGTTTGTTCCTTGACCAACCGTCTAAATATTCTACACATCACGCTTCATACTTTTGTGGGCCAAGACTTTTGATGCGTTCGTTTGTAGCAATCATAAGGATTGCGTGAGACGTCGTGGTACGTAGTAGTTCAGCGGCTAGCGATATGAGCTCGCATGCGCAAATGGCGACGAGGCAGTACCGACAGCGCCGTATAGCAGGCAGGGAGTGGAGGATCAGAACGTCAGCGGAGGTGTTTAAATGTGTCTACCCACCCGCCACCCGCGATACCACCCCAATTCTGACGTACACTGGATCGACGTGCGACAGCGCATTTTGTATCAAACAACTGTACGTTCCTAGAGAAGAAAGGAACAAAATTATTCGACAAAACATTAAAAAAAAAAAAAACACTCAGGGGGGCAACGAGGACGACGAAAGAAGGAAATGTGGCTGCGAGAGCTGGTAGCGGTTTATCGTTGCTTCGTGGCGAAACGGCGAATTGGGGATGTACCGAAAAATGCGACGTGTCTGCAGAAAGCTACGCCGGAGGAACTAAAGTCAGTGACAGGTTAAGAGAGTTCAGGGTAAAGTCCTCCAACTTCTTTCCACTTTACGAGTGCGAAGGCTGGAGTGAAGGAAACCTCTTCGCCAGCGTTCGCTCTGCTAAAGTGCAAAGGGTTGAAGGGAGCTTTACTTGAACTCATCACCTGTCACCGACTCTAAGTAAAAAAATAAATAAATAAATAAAGTCGGGCGGTTCAATTTCCCCAGCGCTTCAACCACCAGAACGGTTGACGCAATCGTCTGGTTAATGACGGGAGGGTTGGACATACACGAAATAAAGACGTCACATTCACGCCGAGCTCGGACGCAAATAATCGCGGCACTCTGGTCGACGCAGCTGGAGCGAGAGGCGTGTCGACACGTGACAAGGAAGCGTGGCCTTGACAACGCGCCACGACGTAGCTGAACAGAGAGGCAAAATCAACCTAGCCGCTGGCGAACTCTTAGCAGTCTCGTACGTGTTACGAAAAAAAGTAAGCGATTACAATTACAAAAGCTTTATTGAAAATTTGATAACAGTAATCAACTACTGCATCGCAAAAGTAATTAAAAATTACAAGAAAGTAATTGATTACTTTTTACGTTACAATAGGAGGTCAATGCAGAACATAGTCGTCTATGCCGCACCGAACCCAAATCGTAACAAACCGTGCACAGGAAACGAGGCACTCGACAGCTCGTCTGTCAAAACGTCGCTGAGCGCGTTGGCATTCGAATCCTTCTCGTATCTTGATATTTTTGTTTAGTTGTTCATGTGAGTAAAAATAAAATGTGCAGCGTTGGTGTAACATAGAGGAGTAACACAAAAACAAAATGAGCGACTTTTTGTAAAAATAATAAAAAAAAAATCACGTCAATAATTTTAGTTTTTTAGAAAGAAAAATAAGTGATTGCTTGTAACTTAGTACGAAAATAGTAATTGAATTACAGGAAACGTAACCGGAAAAAGAAAGTAATTAAAGAGTGATAAAGTTACAATAAAATGCAATTTACTACAAGTAATCAGTTACTTGTAACTCGCGACGTACAAGTCAGACTCTGACACAGTGGCCAGTTTCAAAAGGTTTTTTTCGATCCCGATTGCTGAGGCGACTGCAGTAAGACAGTATAGTACGATGTAAACGAGACACGAAGAGCACACTCACGGGTATCCGGGAGTAGGACGTGAGCCACACGTATCCTTCCCCGCCGTGTGTCGTTCCGGGCGCCTGCTGCGGTTTGGGAAAGAACTCCACGCTGGGCACGTTGCTATCCTCGGCGTCGTCGTCGTCGACCGCTTCGCGCGGCTGGTCATCGCCGCCGCCGCGCCGATGCCTCCGCACGCGTCTCTTGGTCCTCGCCAACGGCACAGTCCGGTCTCCCCGCGACCCACTGTCCACCAACATCGCTCGCAGGACGTCCACGTCGGTGGTCAGGCGGTACGTGAGGTAGAAGTCTGCCGTCAGGCCCAGGTACACGAGCACCAAGGCACCGTACAGGGCCAGGCTCCCGGAGCTAGAGGCCGACATGTCCGTAGGTCGCCGTGTCCTGGAGGGAGGCCTGCGGGAGCGACTCCCGTGGCAGCGCAGCACGTGCGCGACTGACGCTGCCATCGGAGAAGCGCGGCGCCGGGCACCCGCCGCTCCGCCGCGGCACCGCACTTGGCGCGCGCCTCGGGATCATTGGGGGCTGCGACATCTATCGACGGAAGTTCGCACTTGTTGTTTGGGCCTGCGGCCGGCGGCTATTCGCCGAGCAAGTGTTCTAAAAAGCGTTTTCGGCGCATTGGAACACTTAAGGCGCATCGCCACCTGCGTTCGAATCGCAACCGCGAATCGTTTCCGCTCGTTTTCATCATCAAACACACGTGAAATTATACTGGATCTTTAAAAGCAACCGCGTTCGCGACCCCTTTGTGAATGCTGTTTAACCGCCAGTGTGCATTTGGCGTGAAAGCGGCACGTAGACTAAAGGGACATAAAATAAGAAGAATTCGCAGAGAACTGGTGATGACGAGGCAGACAAGCGCGCGCCTCATTCGATGGGATCAGCGGAAACAAAAACATGTAGGCGCATGTGGCGCTCAGGACTCGCAAACACAGAGCTGGAACCGAAAGTTCGCGAAGTGCGTGTTAAGTTTGTAAAAATCCTGCTTATTAGTTAAGGTGATTTTTGTTACGAAAGTTTATCTTTCCAGAGTAGCGGCGGCATTGTTTTTTTTAGCTTTCTATGTTTGTGTCGGCGGGGCCAGAGCGGCCGCGACGCGGGAGCGGTCCCCCCCGCGGTCGTTAAGAAGCGTCTTGGGTTTCGGCAGCCTGCTCGGACCGGGAGCGGGACAGCCCGCGCTTGGAGAGGCTTGTAGCTTTTAGCCGAATGTCCCTGTACATAGAGGTTTTTGCCGCTTAGTATCAAATTGTCGCCTTTTACCCGTTGTAATAATTTAGCTGTTGGCGCCAGTCCGTCTGCGTAAAATGCAGGGGTTGATTCCAGAAAGAATTTGGATTTGGCCGTTGGAAGTGCTAGGCTGACAGCTTGTCGACCATTGCAGAACAGTGTACCACGTGGGAGAGGTGAAATTTGAAGGGATTGGTTGGACCCTGAGGGGAAAGGAGGCCCCTACGAGGCTACAAAAGGATCCCCGAGAGGGATTCTGGGGGATTGGCTTCGATTCGATTTTGGGAGACTGGGAACAAAAGTACGGGGTTTAATTTTGGGATTTTCACTCATTGTTGAGTTGTTTTGTTTCATAATAAACGTGGCCACACTGGCCACCGTAAAGTCAACCAACATCGCAATGTGTTCAGCGGGATCGAACAACTTTTAGTTTAGTTTTTTTTTTTTATTATCAACTTCCCGGGGGCTGTCATCGGGCGAGCACCGTACGTCATCGGTCGTCACCATCCGGACCAGGACGCGCCCACCCCCACGGAAAGTTGACTGTGCGCCTCTTGTACTTAGGCGACAAAAACTCCGCGTTATTGTCTTGAAAGTCCAGCTGTCACGCTCTTTTAAGCTCGGCTCCAACTTTGTCTTCGGAGAGTATTTGCACTACAAAATGCGTCGCAATGGACTGATCTCGCAGCCAGTTTTATTACGCCACCGCTGGAGCCATGCATCGTGGGAGCTGCAACCATTCTGCACGCGCGATAACCCCACTGATGTTCTGCGCAAGCAGAGCCCGACGTAGCACGAGCTGTCTCGTGAACTGGTGCCTGCCTCCTATGAACTAGAGTTATGCCGGCGTCGCGCATGCGTGGAACGAGATCGGTTTATTTGCCATTGGCCAAACGCTCACTGTGACGTCTTTATTTGAATTAATTTTTCTTTCATCAGCGGAAATCGGCGCAACGTCAGTGTCACCTTTGGCGATGTTGGTTTAAGCATGCAATGACTCGAAGCTTTCATTGTTATTTTCACACATACCGTCGAACCTGCAGTTCGCAACTGATGAAAAGTTGTCAAAGATTGCAACTCATGACGTCACGTCGAGGAAAATACTGGTCGTGACGTCGAGGAAGGGAAACTTAAAAAGGCGCCACCAAAATATCGCGTCGATAATAGGGACCTAGAAATCTAAAAAAAGGGTAATATATGCAAAAAGTGGACGAACTTGGGTGCCGCATAAGCCGTTGTAATCAAAGGCTTTTGACCGGTGCCGTTTTGAATGTTCATGCGCATTGCTAGTGATTTTACTCGCTCTACAAATCAAGGAACAAGCGTGTGCTGAGTAATTAAATCACTCGCTGTGAACTAATACCCATTAGAACAATGTCTGCAGAGATTATCCTAATGTCTGTAGACATTATGTCTACAGATTCACAACGCTGCGGATCTGTAGACATTAGAAGGCAATGTGGTACACGTGAAACGATCCTTAAATGCAAAGAAATTATTTTTGCCAATCGACGCTGCGGAACGCACAAGGAACGCGACCCGGTAGCTTCACCTCTCGCTCCCCCGCTGCAAGAGAGAGTGAGAGTCAACTTTACGAGGGAGGGTAGAGGGGGCCGGTCATTGAGGATGGTGACGACCGATGATGGTGTGCGCGCGATGGGAGTCCCCCGGGAAGCAGAATACGAAAAAAAAAAACAACGAAAAGTTGCTCGATCCCGCTGGACACACATTACGACGTGGTTGGTTTACGATGGCCAGTGTGGCCACGTTTATTTTGAAGACTAAACGACAAGTCAACGGTAATATACAAAACTTCCAAAATGAAAACCCCATAGTTTAGTCCCCAGTCTCAAGAGCCGAATTCCCCCTAGAATCCTCTCGGCAGCCCTTTTCTAGACTCGCAGAGGCCTCCTTTCCCTCCAGAGACGGACCAATCACTTCAAATTCCACTATTCACACGTGGTGCACTGTTATCCAATGGTCGGCGAGCTGTCATCCTGGCGCTCCAACCGCCAAACCTAGATTCCTTGTAGAGTTCTCTGCAATTTTCCCAGTCTGACTGGCGCCAACCGCTAAGTTATTGCATCGGGCAAAAAGCGACAATTTTACACAAAGTGACAAAACCCTCTATATACAGGCACATTCGGCTAAAAGCCACGACCAGCTGCAAGAAGGGATCTGTCCGAGCAGACTCCCGAAACCCGAGACGTTTCTTAACGACCGCGGGGGAAACCGCTCCCACCTCCCGGTCGCTCTGCCCACGCAAATGCTCCCTCCAAAACGCCGACACTCACGAAGAAAGCTTAAACAAAACAATGCCGACGCAACTGTAGAACGATAGACTTTTCTAAAACAAATCTTACTTATTCCTAACAAAATCCTTCGTTACTTAACAGTGACGGAGAGAAATCTTTATTGTCAAGCAGACACCTTGTCCGGCGCTCGACGCTGCATGTACGCCTGTGCAGCATAGGCGCACTCGAACGCAAGAAGTTCCCTATTAGTCCGCAACTGTGCAGGGATTTCATGGCTTGCAACAGAGGCATATATTCTAAAGGGGACTATGAAAGAAGTCGCACGCTTACTAAACGTGCTTCGGTCTTCTTTACAATGCCTCGAAAAAGAAAGGAACGGACTGTAGAGGACGTCGTTGAACAGAAGTGGCGGCCCACTGAGGGCCAACGTGTTCATTGTGCCAAGGAGACGTCTGAAATAAGAAAACAGTGTTTTCCTAGGTGCAGGGAAGCGAGGAGGTCGAGTTCCGCTACAACCAAGTGCCGAGTGAGGGATCGAGATTCGTTTCAATTTAATCAACGGAATGTGGCCTTCATGAAATAGACGTCGAAAGGCCATCCCATTACGACGTTGTCCGCAGCGAAGGACCGCAGAAGCGCAGCCTCAGTTATTAGTGTCTTCCCTTTATTATGTCTTCCCCGGTGAGTGCATTGTCAAACAGCTAAATTTCGCGCGGTTTAAATGTGCTGTCGTTTCAGCCCTTGCGAGAGCGCACCTTGGAATAAAAATAACGTGGTTGCGTAGTTCGAACGTTCCAGTAAATTATATACCCCCAAAACAATGCTCTCGCCGTTAACGATCGTATATATGACTCGTAATCGACTAACAGCACGGCTTAGGGACGATTGCATTAACATCGTTTACCTTAAAGACCGAAGACCAGTTCGCGCTTTCCACTTTTCCCTCGCTTCCTTCCCTTCCCCTTTCTACCCTGTCCACCGTTGCCTGTTTCAAAGTGAGGAGGATCTTCTGCCGTGCAGAATCTCGAGTCTGGTCGTCGGCCTTTAACCCTAAGCGGTTTTTTCCTATTCTGGGCACCTACCCGAGCTGGGGGAGTCGCTGCCCCACGGAATACCACACCGTCTTGGAATGCCCAGACCTCCGGGCAGGGACACCATCCTCACTCTCTCGCTCAAACCAAGCTCATGGGAGGCCGCCCGGTCCAGCCCAGATTACGTGGATTAGTGTGAGCTAGTTGGCCGTGACCGCTGGGTTGGGGATGACAACGGGGCCCTGGCGGGAGGCCTCCGACCGGGACCCGTCGGTGTTTTAACCTCTATTGGAAATAAAGCTCCAACCACCACCTCAACCACCGACATAGCAATCAAAACTTAACTTGCACGGGTTTAAATTCCGGTTGCACCAACATTAATTCGGGTTTACAATCACGCTTCCATATAAACTCTGGCTTTGCGTAGGGGCTGTATGGAAAGACCGAGCGAAGATAGGGAGAGCTGAAAGAGACGACTACGAATGGTGGAGAGAATTCACATGATGGGTAGACAATCTTTTTGCATCGGTAGTCATCGCCAGCGGCTGTTTGTCGCTGTTTCTTGGGTGAGTTTGCTACAGTAACGAATCAAACATCACCTAATTCAGTCGTTGTTACGCAAACTATTCAAACGAAAGTGTCAGGCTGGTGTTTACAGTCTGTCTTTTGTATGATATATAAGCGGTGTGACCCCGGCCTACAACGTATGTCATGTGCCTCTAAGCTCTATTTGAACCAAATTTTTACTTTCATATAGCTCGCACACATCTCCCAGTTTCAATAAATTGGTGGATGCTCCATTTCTCCTGATAGTTGCTGAGTAATATGTTGCAAATAGATAACACACGCATATGGTGTCCCCCAAAACCACATTCCCTAAGGGATTATGTAGCAATTAACACGTAAAAGAGGATGCAGACACTGGAAGCACAACACAAGCTGTAGGGGAAACACACAAGAAAAACCAATGTAAGCAATTCAATGTTAAATATGTTAACTATGCAGTGCTTTATCTTTTTTTTTTTTCTTTTCCTTGAACTTTCTATCTGCAGAGGGGAACTTAACAACTTATATCACTAAAACGCCTGCCCGGCATGTCCTCTGCTTCCACCCTCTAATACCTAACCGTATTTAGAAACGCCTCTTGCATTTTGGCACGTTCTAACTGCCGACCCCTAACACAAGCCTGTGGTTTGTATCCTTTTCCCCCTGCACTGTCACCTTCCTCCTTGTGGCCTCCGGTGCTGTATTTGTCTCTCCTCCCGTGGTCCACTTGTTCCGACTATGTGGCTGAACGTCGGTGCTGTCTGCGCTGGCTGCTCATTTCGGGCATTGTTCTGGCTATCTCCTACATCCCACTGCCGGAGAAGGCGCCCCCCGTCCGCACTCGGGTTTCCCACCTATACACCAACTCATGTTTGGATGGATGGATGGACGAATCCGGCTGAGCCCTTTGGATCGGGCGGTAGCTTACGCCACCTAGCCGTTTTGTTTTACCATTTAAGCTTAGAATATTTAAATGTGAAATCTATATTCACTCCGCACTGCAAGGAAAGTGAGGCTATAAAACCCCCTTGCCATTAGTTAATAAGAAAATACCTAGTTTTCTCTCGCTTTCTGCCACCATTCACTTAATCTTTGCTTGGTAATCTCTACAGTCTTGAAATCCTCTCCCCCTTCGCTGTCTCTAGAACCCAAAGACGCCGCACATGCGCGATGTGGGCGTGAGCAAAAAGCTCGCCGTCGCCTAAAAACAAACCATTGGACTGGCATGTTGTCGGCGTCGGTGTGAGTGCCCGCGCTCCTTTTCACTTTAGAATGGTTGATTCTATATCTTCCTGGCAATGTCTGACTACTTGAGCGGTATCAGCGAAATTAATGAGACTTGTTACACCACTAAACTCGGCGTGAATAATGTAACATGGGGCGATTCATTCCACGTGGACGCCGCAGAATGGACGGGGAAGCCTAATTCACATGGTAAGGTTCTGCCCGCTATTTTCAGTCATGACGTCGCTCAGGCTGCAAAAGCCTGAAGCGTAGCTGAGATCTCGACATCGGTACTGAAAATCGCAAGTAGAATCCGACTGAGTGGATCAGGCATAACAAGTCGGTGATGGCCACTGGTAACAATTACCAACATTCCCTTATATCTACTGTTTATACCGAGCCTACTTATCCGAAGCAACCTTCAAACTTAAACGTCTCTTGAGGTCTGCACTTCTTATCACAATTACCGGGTCAACGTTTGGTCTATGGTCCCTTGTCGTTTGAACGAGCAGACGACAAGCAGAAACGTTTGAGAGAGCAGACGACAGCTCGAACGATGAGGTAGCCGTTTGAGCGTGATGACGCACTGAACCTAGTCCGCAGGTGGTCCGTGCAACTGACGGTTATTCCGCGTTCATTTAAAAAAAAAACAAATAAATCTGACGACCACAAGTATCCATGAATTCAATACAAAGTGCCTCCCGCCAAAGTAATCGTGGTCCAATGGCGTCAAAACGCCGTCGAACCACGATTGCATGGTCGCACACCATATAAAAACTAACCTTCACACCGTTCCCGACTCTTTTGGTACAGCCCCAGTCACGGCATTTTGACGAGAAGGCAGGTTTTTGTTCGGTTTCTTTCAAAGTAACGCAGGAACGCAGATGCCCCATTGCGGCTTCCGCCCACAGTCCCAGACCAGAAGTGAGTCCGACGCACCACGACCGCGCCATGACGTAACAGAAATGAGTTCGTGTATATCTGATATATCTGACTCTCTTTGCGTTTAAGCTCCTCCAGTTCCGTCTCCACTGCCTCCCGCCTTTTCCCTTCTGCTTTTACTCATGCGTTTATCTCCACACACCGCAATTCCAAATGCCTTGCTACGCTCTCGCTCTTTGCCATCAGCCCCCCCCCCCCCCCCCATCTTCCCCCCCTCAGCTCCCTGATCTCGGCCTCCATGGCGCCGCCATACACTTTCTTTCCGAGGTTCCTCCATCAGCTCCTCTACCGTCCATTTCTCGTTCAGCACTACCTGTCTTATGGCGCCTTCACACTGGAAGCGGATCCGCAAACGCGAAGCGGATCCCACGTTCTCAACCGCAAAGCGGCTAGGATCGAGCGGTTGGAGCGCGTTTTTGCCAACCGCTTCGGGACCGATTCCTTCCAACCGCCTTCACGAACCTCAAAGCGGCAACCAGAGATGGAAAAATTACTTTAAAGAAGTAATTAAATTACATTACTAATTACTTTTCTAAACATTTCAAAATTGTAATTAAATTACATTACAAATTACCACAGACTAAAGTTAATGACATTGCATTGCAATTACTTTCCAAATGTAATGAAATTACTTTCAAATTACTTTGACATTACTTTTGAATACCTTGATGCAGTAACTCGTGCTCATTTTATTTACCGCATACACAGTGTTTACAAAACAAGCCCTCGTTTGCTCACACAGCGCGTGTGCAGGAACCAGATTCGAGAGAAGCGAGGCGCTGCGCATGCGCAGTGCCGACAGCAGCGCCACCGCAGTGATGTCACGTCAAAGAGCTCAGTTGGTCTATATGTACCAGAACTTAGATCTTCCTGTTCACACCGCAACACCCGTATGTGCCTCAAAGTAAACCATACTGAACAGTGGTTTTGATGGCGCACACGGCATAAGTGTAAAACATGATGAATAGCTTCTTTAGATGTGACTCAGAAAGACAGTCGACTCACCGGTTTCTTTGTTCATTCAACGGTGAAGGTTCTTACTAAAAGGGCGATATGTTTCCGTCTTCCTGATTTAGAAGTTGTAGTCCGTGTCAGTTGGTTAAGTCGGTCGATGGGAGCTTGTTCTTACAAAGAGTCGTCACGTCAAACGTTTCCCTTCCGCCTCGGACGCAATCTAATTCTATTCTCCCGAGAGCATTACACTCGGCGATAACTTTTCTTGGTATGCAGTAGAGAGGGGGACAGCCCGCGCACAGCTTTATTCAGAGCTCAAAATGGGAGAAGGAATGCGTGCCTGTACACTCCTGTAAGGGAGTCGCGACTCGCAAGAGACCCCTTCACCGGGTGGTCGTAAGGCCCCTGGGTGGTCTTCCTTCCACGGCCGCGCGCGGGTGTGGGGAAGAGGGGAAGCGGGCGCTCCCGGGCTGTCTTTGTTTTCTTTAAGCGCCGTTCACACTCTTGCGACCGAGTAAGACCGAGAGAGGCCAGACCGGTTTTTAAGCCTTTTGCGACTTCTTCGGACCGGATGCGCTGCAGCGGAGCTGGTCCTAAGAGATCGCAAAAGGCTTAAAAACCGGTCTGGTCTCTCTCGGTCTTACTCGGTCGTAAGAGTGTGAACGGGCCTTTACTTTCGACAGGTGACCGCGGTCTTCGCGAGCAGGCACCCCGCGACGAAGACGTCTCTTCCGCGAAGAGGGCGTTTTGTTTTGTGTGTGCGCGTGTTTTCTTGTGTGCTCCAGCGTCTCACAGGGTATGGTGGTGACAGTCGAGTTTCGGGCCAGAAGCACTGGTGTGGCGTCACCCTGCCTGGAACCCAAGGCTGTGCCAATGTTATGGAGCTGTCAGCCGTGGCCGTTGCAAACTTGATATACGGCCGGGTCGGCCCACAGCTGACCATTGGAGAGTTGACGCCACGTGACTTCAAAAAAGTTCGAAACCATTGGTTGAAACTTCCCTGAGGGCGAGGGAGCGAGTGGCTTCAAAAGCCTCGGACGGGGCGAGAGAGATCGATTTTGGACTGATTTGGACAACTGTAAGACCTGTTCGATGCCAGTATGCCAATGTGTCCTATTTTGTACAAATGTACATAGTTTGTGAAATAAATTGGTTCACCAAAAAACTCGCAAAGTCTCCATCGCCTTCTGACAACGCCAACGACCATCAGCCTGACAAACGTGACAGGACCAAAGTACCACCAACGAACGAACAAACAATTACACCTCCATTGCGTTGCCAAGAAACGTTGCCGCCGAGTATAGTTTACCTATTCTCGGTCATTCCTTTTAAGGATCATTTTCCCGAAACACACGAAGAGTCCAAGCTTTTGCGCACTGTGACACAAAGGGCCCGTATAATTGATAAGCAGAAGCGTCGCCAGTTGGGGAATGGCGCGAGCTTCCTAAATTGTGGACTTTCCCAACAAACGGGGGGCGATATCTGCTTCTAGGCTTATTCCCAAATAAATTTCCCAAGGGAAGGAAGCGAGGCATACCGCGAGCGGCACCTGCCTTGCTCGAGGAAGCACGAAACGTTCTGGGGCTTTGACAAGGCATTTGGAATTAACTATTTATTCCGGTCAAACCGTATGCTTTGACCATTCTAAATGGTAAACGATTACGGTTTGACCTTGTTTGACGAAAGTACAAGGCTGGGTTCCGTTTGTCTTGCCCTCAGGTTTTAAATTATGTTTAACTCAGTGGTGATGTGCCCGTCGCCTTGTAGCCTATGAGCCGTTCATCCGTAAGCTGAGGCACTGTCAGCTCAGGGATGAACGGTGGTAGCTACGTGTTTGTTGAAGCAGTAACACGTCTATAATTCGCCACGTGACCACGGTCTTCTTCATACCCACGGGCAAAGAAAGGGACGGGACACGTCATTACAAGAGGGTGTTTGAGCAGTTCTGCTTAGCTTGCAGCTCCCACAGCACTGTCAGCTTGGGATGAACGAAGTATTGGCCTCGAGATCGACCTAGAGGTGGCGCTGCGGTCGCGCTATCATCATCATCAAAGCGGGGATAGGAGAACGGCCGCCCCATAGGCTCTCCACGGTCGCGCTCGAGACGGCGTAGATTTTTGCGTTTATTTTGTCGCGTACAATCGGTGGGAAAACAATTCTAGCGGAAAAGGATGCAGTACTGTTCGGTGCTTCAGTGAAGATCGAATCGTGTTGCCGGCATGCGGCCCAAACTTATATAATTGCTTCTGTGGGTGCGTCGTCTGCTCTAGGCAGACGTTGGAAAGCATGGATCACCACGACTGATGCCTGTCTCCGGCTGAACTGGAATATTTATGTTAAATATTTGTTTCTTTTAAAATTAATGTATCGGTTCATCACCAAGGGAATTAAAAAAATTCCAACCCAGATAACATAATACTGGTACCGTGGGCTGTGAAATCGCAGTTTCTATGCTTTTTCTAACGTCTAGCTTTTGCAGGTATATAAATATTTAGAATGAAGATAGGTTAGCGCTGTATTGGAAATTAGCATGCTATTGAGTTCCTCTGCACTTTTATTGTGCCATAGTGTGGGTAACTTTCTTAGAGTCTGAACAAATGTACCCCGTTGCGATGAGGAGAGAGTGCCTCTTCTAGTCAAGATCTGCAAACTGCACGGTTGGCAGGATAACTGAAACAGGTGAAACAAACTGTTCTAATATATCTGCCGTGACTGTAATAAACGAGTATAACCGAGTAACCCAGCAATGTTCCTATTATTAAAGGCTTTTCTCGGTAGTGTGGGTTCACCCACTTCAATTTTCTTGGTGAGGGCCGCGGATGTCATGAGGGTAATATTATAAATTTCTGGCTAAATAATCTTGTATTCAAACACGGTAGACTTTGCGACCCAAAACAAACGACGCGCACTACGACACAGACAGCATCGGCCGCCGTGGTACTCTTTTACTGATGAGGGCTAGCGACCTTCACGAGACTTTCCGATCACCCTCCGCCCTCACCTAACGTATATCGGGACTGGGCAGTTCATCGATTTACTTTCAGATTATTCAAGTAATGCTTTAATTGCATTTTTTTTTGCTGGTTAATTGGAGTCTTGTGCTGGAGAAAGTCAACAAGGAGTAAAATATGCCTGGTTTAATATTTTTGGCGTCTTTACTTCTTTTGTGACACAGGCTTGCACGGTAATCCACTTCAACGTGGTTTACCGTTTATCATTTCGCCGAGGGTGATTATACTGTAACTTAAAAAAATACTTCATTTTAAAAGGCTTCCCGTGTTCATATTTATGTAGGACTCACAACGTGAAGTTTATAATGGGAATGCAATATGCCATTTATGACATAGTAAAACCAGTAAAAAATGTGTAGTTTTAACGTCTTTCACGCAATATGACCGGGGAAAAATCAACATACGTATTTATTGATTGATTAGTCTATTGAAGGATAGCAATCAGTCGGTTTAATGTTCTAATCAAGCCACAGACCCACTCAGCATTCAATGCTTTATGAAAGCCGCGGTTTGTGAGAGATAACAAAAACACGTGGGGCCAGCGATTGTATAAAAAACAACACACTAAGATTATGGAAGCTTCCGACTTAATAATAATCGCTTTGCTGAATTTCTACGCATGGCAAACGATACAACGCAACCTTTAGTAAGAAGAAACGGCAACAAAAACATAAAACATTTAATAAGGAATGTCAAGCTCAGCCTGAAACGGGCTTGCGTCGTCGAGATCTATGCTTCTGAGCGTGCGCCCGTAGCAGACGACGCACGGCGGTATCCCCGCTTTCGCGCGTTTCCAATTCCGGCCGCACGGTGGCGGCACGGTTCGATCTCGAGGCGAATAGTATCGCCGTGATGACGCGACGCCGTGAATATGTCGTGCCTGGAGTTCGTAAGCCGTTGCCTTCCAACGATGTCTACACGCAAGCTATTCTCCCTCGCCTTTCCAGCCCTCCTATGTGCGTCTGTCCAGTCTTCGTACAGGGCTTTGCGCTCATGCGGCAGTCGATTTGTTCATCTGATGCTCTTTCACAACATTTCACCCTGCAAAATAAGTTTTCTCTTCTTTCTTAAAGCTTGCAAACAAATTTGTTAATTTAGGACAAAATTAATTTCAAAAGTAATAAGTAATTTTCTCGAAATCACTGCCTGAAAGTAATTTATTACATTACTAAATTACTAGTCTAAAGAAGCAATTCATTACATTACTCATTACTCCAAAAAGTAATGTAATTGCGTTACATTAATGTCATTACTGCCATCTCTGGCGGCAACCAATCACAACGCGACCTGACGTCAGTGACTTTCGAAACAAGATGGCACCTGTCACTGGTAAGGCGTCCAAGGCGCTGTAGTATTGGCGTTACACCAGACAAATCAACGGAGGAACGTGATGTTCACGTCCGTCACTTGAATCCGCCCCCAAAAATTGACTCGCAATTTTGACGGGCTTCGCACCGGTGATTTGGTTCGGGTAAAAGTTTGTTTATTATCCCGGGTGCCACAGCCCGAGCTCGGTGCATTGTTAATCTCTGCCTGTAGAACGTCGGAACCCGCCCCTGATCGACCGAAATGTCATCTTTTCTACCCACTAAGATAGTCGCATGAACTATTGAAAGCTTTCGACTCCGTGCATGATCACCACGAAGGCCGATAGAGACGTCGTGAGCTTGATTGCGTAGCCAACGCACTACCGCGGAGGGGGCAGGGTACCTGCGCTAGCTCGACCTGTAACGTTTACTACTAATAAACTAAATAAAGGAAACTTACTCAAGGAATAAAGTGTGCGTACCAGACAATGCAGAGGTAATCCATACTGCGTTTATTTGTGCTTAATGTCAAACAAACAGTACACTCGATCGACGTGCGAGTAAAAAGAGTCCGACACCAACGAAGCCACGACCGGCTAGCACCCCGAGCACATCCCCCCGCATCACGGTTCACCCCACCGCTCACAAATTTGAAAATGATTAGGGCGACTGAGGGGGAGAAAACTGACCCTCTATCCGGAAAACAAGGTCAGCTATTCAGGCAGGAAGGGTCCACTTCGAAAAAAAAAAATTACCGCATCTCCACGTGTGAATGATGCTGATTGGGGCGAAGCTCGGGTCACTGTACTCGGGTGGTGCTTATGATACTGATTTTGGTCATAGGTAGTGCTGATGGTGCGTTTTCATTCATGTCAGTAGGAGAATGTGTGGTTTTCTTCTTTTAAGAAGACAGATGGGAAAGCATCTCAGAACCCCCTACTCTTTTTTTCTTTTTTTTCTTGATACTGATTTTGGTCATAGGTAGTGCTGATGGTGCCGTTTTCATTCATGTCAGTAGGAGAATGTGTGGTTTTCTTTTTTTTCTTTTTTTTTTTTAAGAAGACAGATGGGATGGCATTTCAGAGACCCCTACTTTTTTTTCTTCTTTTTCTCTTTTCATAATTTTTTTCATCTTTTTTCATTTTTTGTTTTGCTCTCATTGCTTAACTCACGAGCAGGGGCTCCTGAGATCCTGCTCGTGAGCTCACGAGCAGGAGCACGCCGGACGGCGGACGGACATAAGGACATGGCTAGCCCCTAAGGAGCTTCGCCCCTAAAAGGTCGGGGGCATCCTGTTCTGAGTCAGTAAGGCGCGCCTCCCTGGGCTTTGCTTCTGGGCGAAGTCGATGGAATCACAGGCGAGTTTGGCGGGCCCATGCCTTTTTTTTTGCTGCCTGAACTCGTGATGAGTCCAAACATCCCCAAGAAAAATCTTCAGAGTGCCAAAATAGCAAAATTTTGGCTTTGGATCGTAGATTAAAGTAAATTTTGGATTTTAAAACAGGGTTGCTAAACGCAAGTTTCAAAAGTTCATGCATGATCATCTAGAGACCGCCAAGCGCCTCTCGCCAACCGCTTCTCGGCCTGTTTCAACGGGGTCGCTCGCGCACCGCATCCGCAACCGCTTTGCGAACGCGGATCCGCTTCCAGTGGGAATGCGCGATTAGACGGATCCTGCAGCTAAACACTGCCTCCTGTGCCGCCCCAAAATTCGGAAACGAGGTTTTATTCTAATAGCGCAGCCTCCAACACAATGGAATGTGAATACAAGGGGGATGAGGACAATTCGTCACATGCGCACTCGTCACAGGACGATTCGTCACATAGGAACATTCGTCACAGGATAGCTCGTTATGCGGGCGGCTGGTCACATCGATGGGGCGGGGGACGATAATAAATTATAAATTTCAACAACTGCCCACATTCCCTGATGAGGAGTTTCTCGACTTCCCACTGTGACATAAACCAATGATTAGAAAAGCTAAGCTCACAATACATATCCGCTTTTCCTTTCATCATATTACAACTCTTCAACAGGTTGATCTAAGTTGCAGGAGCAATAATCCGATTGGCAGCCAAATCAGTTTTTACTTTGCATTGCATACACCTCTTCGAGAAAACCAATAAGTATCGGAAGTCTTTCTGCTGCATGTGTACGAGTACCCCTCGTGCAGTTGCATGGATCCACCTCTCTCTTTTGCGATCACCTCCAACCTTTTGAGTGTACTCTGAGTTCAAAATTAGTCGCTCTTATATGGCCTCCCGATTCACCGTTCGGGACGGACCCAGAAGCTAAAACGTTTATTACAAATTCTTCGACCTTGAGAAGCGAAAAACATGCCAAGATAAGAGGTGCATCCACTTTGTCAGGCCGAACCAACATTCAATGTTCGGGACCGAACCAGAAGCTAAAACGTTTGGTACAAATTATTCGCCTTTCAGAAGCCAAAGACATACTAAGATATGAAGTGAGCCACTTTGTCCGCCCGAACCAAATTGAACAATACATTTTTGGGGACGAACTATTGTAGGACCGGTTGGCCACGTGACGAGTCATTTTATGACGAATGTTCCTGTGTGACGAATCGTCCTGTGACCAATCGTCCTGTGACGAGTGTGCATGTGACGAATGGACCGTATGCCCTGAATAGTTGACCTCGTTTTCCGGATCCCTTGCTTCGTCCCTTCGCTGAATCGTCGTTTCCGTGTCATTTCTTTCGCGGGGCTTTAGTGTTAGAAAAATGCGTGCTTCCCAAAACCCGGCCATGGTCTCGATGTTGACGGACTACAACACGTGTTGGACGCAGTCGCCCGTCGCAAGACAGGGCTCGCTCTTGTCGACTGGATTGGCTGTTTTGTTTTACGCTTAACTGAAGTAAATGGAGCACGGATTACGTTTTGTTGTATGGTACGTACGCTTTATTTCATGAGTATACGCTTCTCGCGGAGGCGGCGTGCGTAGAAGCGGAGAGATGGGTCGACTCCGATAGAGCAGCGATCTTGGTAGCTGCCTGATCTCGTTGAAAATCCCAAGATCATGAAGATTCATTTTCCGTGCGCCTACTTCTCTACTTATCATGTAGCAAGTAACGCGACCAAAGTGGCCGTACTTGGCATGCCAGTGATAAATCGCCGCCCGTAGTTCTCGTAGCAGCAAGATTTGCTCCATCGTGTACAAAGGAGATCTCGAAGCGGGCACATAGGTGATAGTTTTTGCGAGACACACTCCTCGCTATTTTGATAAACAAACTTTCAGCCTTTCCACTCTGGTGCAGAAGGAAGACCAGCCAAACTGTACTACGATGGGAATGAAATAAAGAGCGGCCGCAAGTCGGCAAGCCGGAATGAAGAGGCTCAAAAGGTTTTCACCAGCTATGAGCGACGGCGGAAACCAGACAACCGACAAGCCGGTTGTCTGGTTGCCGCTGTCACTTATAGATGGTGGTGGCTGTCCAAAGTAATGTGTTATCATTTGTTTGGTGATGGACACGACTCTGGGGAAACTAGTCCTTAACAGCTCCGCTGTAATAGTATACCTCCGCTTGCATTCGCAGCTCCGCTATTTCTCCCCCACGCGAGGACAGGCTCTAGCGTATAGCGTAGCGAGAAAACCAGAACGAGCTACTAAACCTATCTATTGTTGTAATACATATGATACAGTGTGCATATTGCAACTGCAGTTAACGCAATTCTTATAAATGCTATCTAAATTCAATGCACGATTCTAAGAGATCTAAGTATGTAAAAATGAACCAAGCACTCAAGTTGCCATCACTGCCGTCACCACCACTAAAAACATTCGCGGCGACAGCGGTGATTTAACCGCTGCTGTCGCCGCTGTCACCGCGAACACAGAGGAGAGTTTTCGTACAATTTTTGAGCGCCACCAGACGGCGCTGTATGTAGACCGGTTAAATGAAGGAACATGAGAAATTTCCTCCCCTTCCGTTGGCGATAGGGAGGAAAGTCATTCCATTTTTGCTCCATTTTTTCAGGGTGCAAGGCGGCGAAATTTTGAGGTGGGGGCGGGAGGGAGGGGGAGAGAGAGGGACCGGAAAATTTCGGAGAGTGACTGTAGGCAAGTATATCATTAAGATTATTCGCGATTCATAATTATCAAAAGAACATGGACCATTGAAAGAGCCCGCGAACGGAAGAAACGCTGACTAGAATATATAGGACTAGAGGCCCTCAAAAAGTGAATGGTCAATTTCATATTGATTTCAGTTTCCTCAGTTGTTCTTCGTTTCGCCACTAGTCATTTGCGGCATTTAGGTGGAGGTGCGGGGTATCATCGGCCTCAGGGTTCTGCGTGGATCATCGTCCACGCAGAACCCTGAGCTTCTGCGTGGACTATCATCGACTGAACGCTGTGACGAAGAGGGACGTCTACCCGCTCCCCCGCAACGACGATACGTTATACCGACTGCGCCACTCCCTATATTTTTCGTCGATGGACCTGAAGAATGGTTACAGGCAGATTGAAGTGACGAACGCGACCGCGAGAAAACTGCTCTCGTAGCTCCTGACGGACTGTCCGAATTTAAAGTGGTGCCATTCGTACTTTGTACAGCACCAGCCACCTTCCAGCGTGTCATGGACATCGTGCTGGCAGGTCTGAAATGGCAGAGCTGCCTCGTCTACCTGGACGATTTCGTGGTATTTTAATGGGATTTCAACGAACACCTGAGACGACTTCAAGCCGTACATCAATCCATCAAGACCGGCGGCCTGTCGCTCAAGCCAACAAACTGTCGCGCAAGGTGAACTGAAGTTCCTTGGTCACGGCTTGAACAACAAAGGTGTTTTCCATGACCCCGAAAAGACCTGTGCCGTAGCTGCATCTATGCCACCGCCTGTCAAGAAGGCCATGAGAAGATTCCTCGAACTCTGTACCTACTAAAGACGGTTTCTTCAGGACTTCGCCAAGCTGTCTGCACCGCTGACGCACCTTACGAAGGGCGCCGTAAAGTTTGAATGGACAGAAGAACACCAGCGGTCATTCGATGAGCTCAAACGAAGACTCCATACGCTCTCGACTCTTGGCCATTTCGACCAGTTTGCTGAAACAGAGATCCACACGGACGCCAGTAACACCGGACTTGGCGCGGTGCTAGTCCAAATGCAAGACGGGGCAAGGCGGATCATCGCATACGCAAGTCGGACGCTGTCTAAGGTGGAAAAGAACTACTCAACTACTCAAAAAGGAGCGCCTTGATGTCTTCCGGGCAATAACAAAGTTCCGCACGTATTTGTATGGAAGTCCGTTTCGCGTGGTCACAAACCACCACTCGCTCTGCTGGCTCGCGAATCTGAAGGACCCCTCCGTGGAGCCTACGACTGCAGGAGTTCGACATGACCCTGTCGACATGTATCTCGGAAACATCTTTCAAGTTTGGGGCTTTTATTGTAAGCAGAGTGTCGAACCGAAATTTTTATCGGTTCGGTTCCGGTTCGGGTTCACGGCTTTCGGTTCAGCTCCGGTTCAGTTCCGGGCAGCGAAACATAACGGTTCGAACCGGTTCGAACCGGTTTGAACCGCTAAACTGAAAAATATTTTCCGCGTTCCTTTGGCAATAGGCACAATTTCAAGTGTGAAACGAGTAACTACGCAGCTTTTTATCTTTCCTAGAATCCACTTTTATTTTCAGGTATCAAAAATGACTTGCATCATTTAATTTCGATGAAATACTTAAAGAAAAGCTAGATTAATATATATGACTCAATATCTATTTTTTACCCCAGTTGCATATATTTTACCTGAATCTGAATGTTATCACTCAGGTGGATCGCCTAAAATTCGGGTGATTCGCACAACTTTGCGTCGCAGTATTAAAAGTCGAATCCTGCAGTTGTCCTGCACTTAGAAATTAATTACAGTGCATCAAATCATAAAATGGGCGCGCCATATATATCCGGAAATCTATAGTTTATAAACTACGTTTCACAATATACTGTATATGATGACGACGCAACCGAGCTAAAAGCAAAAATATTTTCTAAGTCTCAGGAACGTTTTAGGAGAACCCTTTTCAGTCTACCTTTTATAGAAACACTGAGCGGCAAGCACAACGCTTGCTTTCCTGATCAATATTGTTTACGCAAACGGGTGGTTCCCGTTTCGACCCATTCCCAATTCAACCTTCCCGTTTGAACCTTCCCGTTTCGACCCGGCTCAAAACGACCTTCTCGTTTCATCCTTTCCCATTCCGCCCTTACCCGAAACAACCTTCCTGCTTCGGCCATCGTACGGTTCGTTTGTATTGTTCGTTAACAGTTGACTAGGTTCAAGTGTCCAGTGTCCGTTCTCCTTGCTCACATCACTTCTCCCTCTCGCGAAACAACCTCGGAGACATGGCACCGTAAGATAAACGCTGTGTCAGAAAGCGCTCACCTGAACATTTACAAGTTCATTGACCTGCGAACGAGATGAGGCCTTGACAAGGATATCGCTGCAGCAGCTTGCAAATGGTGGTGCCGTGCGGGCCAGGTGACCGCCGCGAACTATCACAATTGGAGTGTCGCTTTTCTGATGGCGCGACTTTCCTGCTCGACCTTATCAACCAAGGTGATAGCATTTTGTGGTTTATGATTTTCGCCTGTGTACGCGACGGTTCTGTGTTTGAACTTATAAGAAAATGAAGTCGCAATCGTACGCCCGTCAGCCTGTCTGATTTATCACTTTTAAAAATATCCCGTCGGCTATAAGGAAGTTTTAGAATAAAGTACGCAAGCGCTTTGGGTAACCTAAAAATACCGTCACGATATAAAAACTTAGGCAACGCTAATTTTTGCTTACTCAAAGTGCTCGCCTGCGTTACTCTAAGACCTTATTGGGGAGTTTTCGTAGACCGCGTTTCCCCTTTCGCTAAGCCCTCCGTAACGAAGAAGCCGCTACTGCGCTTGCGCGCCTTGACTGTAGAGTTCTGGGTATCGTAGCGATTTACGGAGAGCGTCCCGTTACGTCGAGAACGCTCTACGAAAGCTCCCTGTTATTGTACAGAGCGCGAAACCGTTAGCGCGAACAAGCGATTGTTGGTTTTAGCTGTTTGTGTAAAAAAAATCAGAAGACTGCCATCAATATTATTAGTGTGTTTGAAAGCGCTCATCTGGGCCACTAACCTGAGCGGTAAAATGTGGTACCTTCTATTACTATTTCGAAGTAAAATTCGAAAAAAACGCCAACATTGTGTTCATGATAACGTTGTCGCGCACTGTACAGTGTACATTTCGCAGTTACACATTTTGGGGGCCATCTACAAAGAAACATTTAAGTGGTTCAAGTAGAAATATGTTTTGTTGAAGCTCGTCTGAAATTATTGCATATTTTAAGAATACGTTTACAAGCAAAAATATTTCACAACATAACTGGATTGCTCGCCTGCACCTTTGCACTAATTGCATTAACATGATTTCGGGACATATTCTTAAGCAGAAAAACTGCACAAACCAGGATTAGAACGATGGACACTTTTCGCGAAGAGGTTGAGATGTGTAGGGCTTTATACCAACGCGTTCAAACGCGACGAATTCAAACGTAAAATATGTCTTGGCTACGGCTTCAAATATGAAGGGCGTTTTGGGAATGGGTCGAAACGGGATGGGTTCAAACGGGAAGGTCGTTTTGGGAATGGGTCGAAACGGGACGGGTTCAAACGGGAATGGGTTGTTTCGGGCTACACCCCGTGATGCAGGCGAAGAATCATGCAGAGGAGAGTGACCTTCGTATCGGGATCAGATATGGCCTAAAATAGCACGTACCGAAGTGAATATATTTGACATTGCTTTGCGTTTGAGGTTTGTTCTTGACAAAATGCCGGTCAATTCAATTTGCCAATAAGCATCACCTTTGCTATTTTTTTTTGTTAAATAGAATAAAGTAGTATTTCATAGTCTACTCGACTTAACAGCTACTTAATGGGTCACTTTCTGACGGACTGCGTGCGCAATGATCATAGTTCCACCGCGCGCCTCTGTGGACTTTGTTTTTATCTAGCCCACAAACCCCATAAAATTGTTGTTTATCGAATAAAAAAAGCAAGAAATTTCTATATGTTTGAGAAGTTAAATATGCGTGAGGAACACAATTTCTTTAAATCAGCCTAAAGGGCCCATGAAACGATATTTGGGCTGGGATACTTGAATTTAGGTTGGGATTTTACTAATAACACATCGTTTAGTAGGCCAGAACAAAGAGCGTAAAAAGTCAAAAGGCTCATTTTCGGTACAAAAATTCGAAAACACAGCGGACTATTTCGTACCTTGTCCCCTTCGGACGCTCTCTGCCTTTTCACTGTGATACATCCGCGGTACCCAAAGCACGTCACCCGGCTCAAACGCACGTCACACAACACCAAAACCTCATTTGTTCCCTTCAACCCTAAGCTGACAGTGCGGTGAAAGCTATGCGCTTGCCGGACCAATCAGCCACCTCCCTTTCGTCACCTGACGTCATTCTTTATGCTTGAGGGAGCGTGATCACGTGGCAAAGTGTGGCTTGCCCAAGGAGAACGTAGCTTCCACAACACTGTCAGCTTAGGGGTGAACGGGGTGGGGAGAGCAACTTTTGTCTGAGTTTTGAGCGACGGGCTAATCTTCTGCGAGGAGAATAGCAGCGTCCGGGTACACAAACGGGAGTACGAGCAGGAGGGGAGTCCCTCCTTTCCTTCTTATGGAACTGTTTGGTACAATGCGCGATTTGTGAGTTGAGGAGAAAAGCTAAAAAGGAAAAAGTTGAAAAATCGTTTCGTGACCCCTTTAAGAAGATAAAATCTACAAACATTGTTTAAGTTTCACCCAAATCATTTATACATGTGTCTCTGAGGATAAAGCCGGAAAAGATTTGCAGAGCACATTTAAGATAATTTGGGGGCGAATTTACCTATGATGTATATTTTTAGGTTGATCGGCCCGTTTTTTATGTTGTCAAGTCTGCAGGCAGTAATAAAATGTTTGTTATTGTCATCAATGAATACGACTGTATGAAGTTCCCACAACCGCTTGATATCAACACGGGAGGACGATACTTGGAATTACGCCATCTGTTGAGCCTGCGGAACGTGGCAGTGTGAAACACCGGGCCGCGGGGTACGCCAAAAATAGCTGTGTGTTCACGTTATAGATCTGTAGCCAAATACACGAAATGTGCAGAAAGAAAGATAATAAATGATAGTCTTCTAACTATTACCATACACGACGACTTACTGCAAAAAGAAACATATAGAAATGCATGTTTTTAACGAAAACACGTTTGACGAAACTCCGTCTTTTTGGGTCAAAAATTTGAGAAATATAGACCTTCACGAACCAAGTCCCAAACATTTAGTGGCCGGACGTTTCAGCGGTTGTAGCACACTCTTGTAGTTTTGATTTTATAATGGTTCAACTTCATACCAAGGACGTCATTAACAAATAAAAATGTGCTCAAAATTCTGATCCTCTTTTACCTGTTATGTTCAAAATACACCAGATTTATTGTTTATTTTCTGCTTAATGTGTTGCGAGGGTCTCAGTCACTAGTTCGAACAAAAGCGATGCAAATCTCTGGTTTTGCAAATTGCAAATTAGCATTTTGCAAAAACAGCAAATTGAACAAAAGAGATGCAAATCGATTGCCCCTTTAAGTCCAGATGCAGCCGATGCTACACGCGCGAGCATGTGGTCCTGACCACTTCCACTGCAGGAGCGCGCGTACTTGGACGCTGAAAGCCCGGAGCTCGCTCTTTTAGCTTCTGCTACGCTCACACTTAAAGTGAAACGAAATATTGTGTTGAGAACTTCATATTTCACCAGAAAACTGAACTGTTTAACATGGTTTGCACGCGACATGATCGCACTATATGCTATACTTCCTTTCAGCCTAACTAAAGACGGAGCCGATGCTCCAAGCGCGAGCTCCGGGCTTTCAGCGTCCCTGTCAAACACGCGCGATCGTGCACTGAAAGCACTGCTCAGGGCCGCATGCTCGCGCTTGTATCATCGGCTGCGTCTGAAATTTAGCTGAAGCGAATTATAGTGGTCATAGATTTCGTCTTGCTGAGAAAATCATATCCCGTGGTGCCAAATGCACGCTGCAGAAGGTACGTGCTCCAGTGCAACCCCTTTATTCAGAAACAAAAATTATTCTTGCTTGGTGCAGCATCGTGAGGAACGGCGCGAGCGACTGGCACCACGAAAGCGCGCTTTCTGGCAGGATTGATTTTCCAAACGAAGTAGTTTTGCAGGATCACGCCGAATGCTCTGTGCCGAGGGTGCGGAGCAGAGGAACCTTTACAACACAGCATGGTTTTACCCCCGCCCCCCCCCCCCCCCCCCTTTTTTTATTTGACGATGCTCCTCCAGAGAATACTTTTAATTATTCAGGAACTCCCTTCTCTGTTTGGGGGTGCCGATTAGACATTTATACTTGTGCCATTTGTCAACAGTAATCCTCCATTTCTTTTATTTTGCACCCAAAAGCTGTCAAGTTTAAACAAGACTTCGAGAATTTGAGCGGCTGCAACTTGCGGCTGTCTCTCAACGGCCACTAGCATCTTTCTTTTCAGGCATTCCTGCCGTACACACTTGTAGTTCTATTTATCATCAGATTAATAAGTCAGATGTAGTCCTTTCAATCCTTCTAATCACGGACAACTTTCTCAGACAGTACAGCATGATGTCTACATGTAAAATTGTTCATGCAACAATTTTAGTACTTTCAGTATAAACACCGGTAAAAGTAATACATGGCGTTGATAGCTTGCAAAAACACCCATTAGTTTTCTTCTCCGCTCAATGGCAGACGCAGAAAAAATAAAGAAAAGAAACAACTTTCCCCTCCTCAACTTGCTATTTAGACGACGATGGAATCTGACGCTAGTTGCATACCGCCATAGTCATGCGCTGGAGTTGGCAAAGAATAAAGCGTGGGTTGAAATTTAGGCATTGTTAGAGTTCGGCTAATCTCTCTTTTATTGAACAAGAGCAAACACGAATGTTTAGTGGTGCAGATTGTCAAGAACCCGAGCACTCAACTCGGGCTTATGACAATCGAGTACGTCACGGTGTCACATGGCTCGCGGCGAGAAGTCGTGATGGCACGTGACGCCACGGTGTCAACAACGCTAGTACACCTATAGTCCATTGCAACTCATGACGGTAGGGCGAGGGAAAAGAAGGCCGGGGGGAAGGGGGGGGGAGGAGGAAGCAGACGGAACGCTGGAGATGAGAGGGGGAAACCTCCCCTTTCCAGCGTTCTGCTTGCTTCCTCCTACCCGGCCTTCCTTTCCCTCGCCCTACCTTCTTGAGTTGCAACGGACTATATTGACGTTCTGAATTTAAGTCGACTTGACGCGGTGAGTCATGAGACTACGTCGCGGGGCCACGCGACGTGACGTTATTTGACAGCATGTTTTGACACCATGATGTCAGGTGACCACATGACACACGATTAATCGTAGTGCCAATACAAAAACGCTATGAAAACCCACAATTTATCATACATTGCAACTCGGTATATGACAATTTGATCACTATACGTATAAATACAGCTGCTAACGCTTACTCTCAAGCACTCATTTTGTAATAAAAAAAAATACCGTGAACCGTTTTGAACCGGTTACCGTTATATTTCTTTCCGGTTCAGTTCCGGTTCAGTTCCAAGATGGCGGCGAAGATTTCGGTTCGGCTGAGTTCCGGTTCGGCTAAAAATAACGGTTCTGTTCCGGTTTTCGGTTCGGTTCGGTTCCGGTTCGACACCCTGATTGTAAGTGCGCTGCACCATCCTCCTTGATGAAAATTGACCGTTCTTCTACGGGTACTCTTTCATATTACCCCTAGAATAAGTCAGCGTCTATTTCCTGGTAGCCCGGAGAATAATTTCTCAGAACTTCTACGATGAGCTGCCTGCCATTAGCTGTTAACTTCTACCCTCAGCTGCCTGCCGTTAGCCTGCCATTAGCTGTTTGAAATCATGTGACAACTGCAGGTAGAATTCTGACTTCCTTATTCACCCGGCGGTTTGCGAAAACACCTTTCATGAACACCTTTTCATGGATAGACGTTTCATAAGCACACGTTTTTTCGACCTTAACGTTTCATCGAAACTCGTTACGCGAAGTGCACGCTGTAAAGAGATTTTGTCGCTCGTGTATCCCTGAGGCGCTGCCCACCCGTTCTTTGTGACGAAAGACTGCGGCGGCTCAATACAAACTTTTTGACCCACCCTGCCCTCCCGTACACGCCGCACTCCCGTACACGCCGCATCGAGGTGAGAGTGTGGTGCGGCTCATTACCACAAAAGAAAGTTAATTTGAGCTGTCTATAAAGCATCGCGTGTTAATAAAGCAATATATCGATGAAACGTCGTTCGATTAACTGATTGCACTGCCAATAAGAAGCGACGGCCGTAATAATTTGCGAGCGAAAATTCTGCCGGTTACCGGGAAAATAGGCGCTACCCAAGAAGCACGCCGGATCTTCTCTGCTTTGCAATCTTCTCAGTTGCGTAACAGCTTAGTGGTACCTCTTCATATATCACAGATTGATTAGTTTGTACGTACTTGTCAACGAAATACGGCATGTGTAATAAACTACTTGGAGGTTTGTTAACAATCCCTTGTGTCAGTTTAGCTGCCTTTTTGCAAGCACCTGGGGGAGCACATTTTTCTGAGGGATTTGCTTCACGTTTTAAATAGGTTTATAAAGTTCAAAACTTCCTAAATATGTTTTAGATTTCTAATCTGCTTTTATATACAGACACAAGGTCGGCGTTTTTATTTATTACCATCTACAGCGACAATTAATTTTTGTTTCATGTTTCCTTTGATTCCCATTAAAAGAAAAAACAAAACTACAGGGAGCTATAGAACAATGGGTAAAGAGAACCAAAGAAGGAACTATAGATTGAGTGACAGCGGACCATACAGTGAGCATTATGCGGCTACCCTACAAAAATGTCCTATGGTCGGCTATAGAAAATTCTTTGTATGGTCGGCTTTAGCTATTTGGCTATATAGCTAAAGAATTTTCTATGGCTGTCTTTGGCATTTTTAATGGTCGCCCTTATGGGCCTCTTTAGCTTTGTCTATGGCCCTATCACTTTCCAGCCATACCGCTCTTTAGCTTTTCTAGTGGTTGGCTAAAAACTTCTCTATGGCTTACCCTATGGCTCTCTTTAGCCAGAAAACTCTAAAAAATATTTCATTTGAAGTTCCCCTGACTTGTGAACGCTACATGATAGATATACATACATTTCTGAACACACAGAATATACCGAACACAAGCAGATCGCAACCCCACACAACAACAACAACGCAGCGACACCGGATCCGCACCCCTCTCTACATGTGCTATGTTCGCACTAGCTGTATATATGGCAGTCTAATTTTTGAGTCCGACTTTGCCGGTGACAAATCATTTGTCGCAAAAACACGGAAGGGCGGAGCCATTGTTACTCGTACTTAATACATTATTTGAATTGTCTCTTGGAATAGCCCCCATCTCTTAATTCAACACCCTGAGCAAAGGAAATGTAGATCATTATGCTAATTAAATAAAATCCATTATTTATCTTTTAAATAAGTTTGATGACACGTGTTGACAACGAAGTGTTGAAATACAGTACACTGGTGGTGAATATTGCAATCAAGCTATTGCTTGATTGCAGTGTAGTGCATTTTCAGTTTTGGTGGGGTAATAATTAATTTTAATTGTTGCATAAGTATTTCAATGGATTTTTTAAGCAAACAATATTACTGGTTTTCAAGACTCGTTCCAACAGCAGAGAACATAACTTGGGTCATGCTTCGTCATCGGTACTACAGAAATTTAGTATTGCTTTAATTTTCTAATCTGGAGCGTTTTTCCTATGAAAAGTAGGTGCCGGGAGTGATAAAGACCCACGAACCATGACTTGGGTATCACAACAGACGACTAAAATGAAACGGTCTTCGGTGATATAATGCGACCGCTTGAAAACATCAAGTTGCCCAAGTCAGAATTTTCAAAAACCCGTGTTGAGAGTTTCAGTAGATCGTTTAGCAGACCGCCACTGCCGCCGCGAGCATGAAGGAGGAATTTTTAAACTCCTTCCCATAAAATTTTCAATGGACGGGTAAAGAAAATTTATTGGTTCCCAGTCTTTAGGCTCGGGGCCATAAAATTTTCTATAGGCGGGTAAAGAAGATTTCTTGCTTCCCTGTCTTTAGACTCAGGGCCATAGAATGTTCTATAGGCAGGAAAAGACAACTTATTAACCCCCAGTCTTTAGACTCGTGGCCATAAAATTTTCTGTAAATGGGTAAACAAAACTTATTGGTTCCCAGTTTTTAGACAGAGGACCATAGATTTTTCTATAGCTGGCTGTAGCTGTATTTATGGATTTCTATGGCCGACCATAGAAGGCCATAGGGGGTGATAGCCCGCCATATAATTTTCCATAGACGACCATAGACCATTTTTGTATGGGTAAGGAGACCATATGATAAGCCATAGGCTGCTATAGTACAATGGGTATAAAGGCCAGTAGAGTAAGCAATAAAGATATACTTAGCAGACAAAACAAGAACCTAAAGATGACTGAATAAACCATAGGAAAGACCATAGGCGGCTACAGAAATCTGGCTAAAAATACGGATAGCGTAAGCAATGGAAATCTCTCTAGCAGACAATACAAAATGCCATAAATCAGAAAAAAAAAACACAGGAAATGCCATAAGCAGCTATATCACGCTAGATAAAGAGTCTTACCGAGAAAGACATAAAACGTCTATAGCAGACGAACAAAAAGGTAGAGCTGAAGAAATCATAGGAAAAGCCATGCGTTTCTAGAGAACTCTGGCTAAAGAGGAAGACATAGACATCTCTGTAACAAACCATACAAGGAAATAAATAAGGCCTTAGAAGCCATAAGAAAAGACATAGGTGACAATAGCAAGTTTAAAAAGACTCATAGGGCAAGCAATATGAACATCTATAGCACACCATATGAAAACCTATGGATGACAAGAATCATGGGAAAAGCCATAGGCAGCTATAGCACTCTGGCTAAAGAAAGGTATAGAGAAAGCCACAAAAACCTCTATAGCCTCGTACAACAAGCTATAGGGGACTAAAGAAATCATTGTAAACGCCTTAGGAAGCTAGAGCACAATGGCTAAAAATATCCAGAGAGAAAGCCTTAAAAAACTCTATATCACACCATAATAAAATTATAGATGGCTAAAGGAACGATAAAAATCCGTAGGGGGTATAGCATTCTTTCTAAAAAAAACCGGTCAATTAAACCATAAAAAAAGTTTAGAGTTATCCACAGAAAATGCTCCAGATTGCTGTAGCTAACCAGTGATAGGCAATAGAAAGAGCTAAAGACACAATAGGGGAGAACATAGAAGCTATAGATAGCCTTAGAAACGGCTATAGCTAACTGGGCCAATTGTCTATATCCGGCCATACAAAGGATATTCTATAAGCGACAATAGACCATATTTGTATGGTGACCGGAACAGGAGGCGTCCGTATATTAACTTGCAAATGCTCTCCATGGTTTAAATTTCTCCCTCTTGTTAATCCAGGCTCTCTAATGGGACGTATTCAAGAGAATGGGGTCGCTGCCGAGCACAATGAGCCAAAACACGTAATCGCAAGTAATAAGGTTGTGCTTCTCGAGAAAATACGCGGACAAGGAGGTATACACGACATTTCGGGCGGACGCCCTTCTTCAAGTAATTGACGCGAAAGACGGTAAGAAACGGGCAGGGGTTGGACACGCCACAAAAATAGGGGTAGGTACATTGGCCGAGAGGGAGGTGAAGGCGAAGCCGTTAGGAGACGAAGTACGCCAAGAAGACAACAACCCTCGGGTCCACTCGCCTTTTCCGCCAACACCTGCACAACCAGCCACCAGAATCGCGACATCCGGGAACACGAGAGACCGGCTTCTTTGTCGTAATTTTCAGGCAGTTCGGGGCCACTTTCTCTGCATGGCTGAGATAGGAGAGTAAACACGCCGTACGAGACGCGCTCCTGGGATCGTACTGTGTCCCGTGGCCCGCCGAATACGCCAACGGCGTTTCCAAACCACGAAGAAATTAAAATCCAGAGCGTTTAGGCAGCGCTGCCAGTGTGTACACCTTTATGCGTACCTGTGGAATTGTGTGTATGCTTCTGTGCGCTGTAACCTTGGAGGTAGTTTTGCAAGTTTGTCACTTCTACTGCGTTTCTTATGAATCACCCACACAAAAAAAGCACAAGATTACTCCACATTCACTGTGCGATATTCGTCTAGCCGCTTATAGCAAACGCACAAAAACAACGAGCGCCATGACGGTGCTCTCTTGACGCTGCTTGATTTCCTCTATCCGCTCGTATAGTATTGGTTGTATTCAGATCTATAGTAGGAGTACAGCAGCAAACGCTACATGTATTGTACCCAAGGGGCGCCGGAAAGCGCCCCTTGGGTACAGTTTGTAAGTTACGCACAACTTAAGCCGGGCGAAAGTTGCGGTCACGTCGTTTTGTGAGTACCGATGTTTCTTTTTTTTTTTCTGTTTTGTTGAACCAAATATTTTTTTCTCTAGTAAGATTATCTCGTGAATAAAGCTTCAGGTTTTTGCAAGGTAATAGTCTGGCGTATCATCATGCAGACTGAAAAACTGCTGAATGAACAGCGGTAAACGACTAGCTGTATACCCGTTGCTTTCAGCGGTATCGAGAAGCGTATGCTTGTTTTCGTGCGGACTGAGAAACGCTAGCGTCATTGTTGTCTCGCATAGGCTGCGGCGTCCCCACATGACTGCCCCGGCGTGAAACCCCTTTATACGGAAAAGTTGCGACATTCTTTGAAGAATGCTGCCTGCTGTCTTAAACAATCCAGGCGGCGCTACAGTCGACGCGCGGGTGTAAAAAAAGCAACACATAAAGATAAAAGGTGTTCGTGTCAGAGGAGGAGGGAGAAGGAATGCCTATGCTGTTGGAGTGCTGTGCATGCTATGAGCTCATGTCGCCAATCAAATAACGCCGACCTTGCAACGTCACGGCTTTCATCGTCTTTCTTTGAGCACATCCTTCGGGGCTGGTAGACCGCGACAGTGCGCTTTTAGCCTGTGTGTGTGTATTTGCGTAACTTTCAGCCTGAAGTATTGGAAGGCCGTCTGCCATCTTTGGCCAAACTAGGCGGCGCAGCAGTCGACACGGGTGTAAAAAAGAAAAAAATAAAGATAAAAGGTGTGCGCGTCACAGGAGGAGGGGGAAGATGTCGCTACCTTTTTTATTCAGGGGCATTACCCCGGCGTACTGGCGGTGTCCGTAAGTTTTGCTAACGCGTTTGGGGGAGATTCACGAACGCAACGTGCAGTATAGCATGTGTGGGGAAAATTAGCGAAAACAGCCAGCGCTTGCAAGTTCTACCCGTATGTGCTAGACCCAGCTCCCTCCAGCCCAGAGGTCGGCCATCTTCCCATGCACTTCTGGGGCTTCGGAATGGCGAGGCATAGAGTTGGACAATAGTTGTTCCAGCACGTCGAGCTTGCTAACGAGGCCCTAATAAACACGCAAAAAGCCGCCGAATATCACTTGTAACCTAGATACCTGTAGTCGGCGGACAGGGTAAGAGTGAAGTGGAGGCCTCCCCTTCCCTATCCACTTTATCAGAGCAAATTCTAGAGTAGAGACGACCTCCTCTCCAGCGTTGGCTACGGTAAAGTAGAAAGGGTGGAAAGAGCTTCCACTGAACTCTTTACCTGTCAGCAACTATACCTATTCTGGCTTCACTTAAAATCAATCAATTATTACTTTGTATTATTTCGCAAGAAAGATGGCAGCTGGGAAAACTGGAGAACACTGGTCCGACACCGGTGTTCTTCTTAGGAAACATAAATTAACAATGCATCATTTTCAAAAGTTCGCGCGTATTCTGATTTATGTATTAGAACGAGGGCGTCGTCAACATTCGTCCTGAAATCGGCTCATCTCATATTGAATGATGCGTCATCGTTTGGCGAGGACTCGGATCCAATCGCACGCCTCGTGCCCATGGATGGATGAATAGATGGATGCTAACGATTGCACCACTTATAACGGGCGGTCGCTTGCGCCACCTAGACTAGAAATTAAGAACGAGACGAATGATATTTTTCCCTCACCAATTTGCTTACCTTCTGCAATTTCGTAACAATCACCACGCGGTGTGGGATATCACCAGGATTACCTTTAGGGGTACCATCAATGTTACTTGATGAATTTTGAAAAGGGGTTATTGATAAGTTGGAATGCAAGGCTACGAAACGAAGAAGTATGATGTTTCTCCTGCCTTCCCTTTACGGTTACTGCAACCGAATAATATTGGACAGCTGTCCATGGAGTTTGATCTAAAAAAGTGTTATATTTGATGCTTGTATGAGAAGAGCACGAAGCGAAGATTTCGTTTTCTTGCTTTTCGGGTAATTCCGAACACTTTTTTATTGTTTCACTGTAATCGAATAACTCACTTCGAGAAAGACGTCCTCAGTCTGTATGCCGCAAAGGCTGATTGAATAAAACTATTATTGGTCTAATTCAAGTGTTTAAGGAAGTGACTCACCCCAGTCATTGTGTTTACAGCCCTGTGTGCTTACGTAGCTTAGTTTAGCACAAAAAAAAGAAAAAACGGCTAAATAGGTCTTTATTTTATGCATTCTGCTTTTATGTGCACTTGTTTTGGCCCTGAAGTAGCTTGTTTGTTTAGTTGAAAGCATAAATACACGTTAACCCTTTCGCGTCGTCCTAAAAAGTTAATACCGGATTCATGAAGAATGTCTTATTTTGAGACAATTTTTCTCAGAAGTTTCTGACCTACGAAGTTTTAGAGATGTGCCCGAATCGGTATGCTTGAAGGGGTTCTTAAGAACAGAAGACTCACGAGGAAGAGAAGAATTGCAAGTCAAGAAAAATAAACTTTATTGTCTCTTAATCAACGATAGCTTCGAGACCACGGCAGAATAAGCCTTGCCTGCACGACGTGCAGTTCTCTAATCGGAGGCAAAGCGGAATTCGAACTGCTGACCTAGCACTTCTTGGCAACGCGTCAGCTGTATTTCTTCCTTTTTTTGATTAGTCGCGAAAACGTTTGAAAGGGGTATTTGACCCTTCTCGTATATTTTGTCTTTACTCACGCTAAAATATCAACATTTTGTTTCTTGTATTCCTGAAAGCTCGTAACGGTGGCTCAAATTCTAATTAGGAAATTTGGTCGTAAGAAAGATTTGTGAATCTGACCACTAATATTTGGCCTCAATCCAATATCGAGGCTCAATGAAGATAAGCCGAGGCAGCGGGCGTCAACCAACACTGATACGACTAACAAAAGCAATGCCTCAGAAACGCCCCTTCACGAGGGGGTAAATTAGAGCGAAGCGTACCCCCGGCGCGTCAGTAGAAAGAAATAGCTCCAGCGAGCATCATGTCCGACGAAAGGGTCCCCGAAGTGCCGCAGATCACCGAGCAGGAATCGACAACTACGCAAGTGGCGTCTCCACCAAGCGCTTCGACGGCACCGTCTGAGACGCAAGCGGCGTCCACGGAGGAGCAGTCCGCTGAGTCATCAACAGCGGCTCCCGAGACCGAGGCGCCAGCGGTCGCTCTTCCAGAAATTGAGCCATCGACTAGCATCGGCACCGAGGGGGGAGTCTTCAGGGTCCCGGAGGTTCCCCCGGTCAGGGAACCTGCCACCTCGGATCCGATGACTCCCGACGACGACCTGGACGACGAGACCTACGTCCCTTCGGAGGCGTCCTCATCCACCCTCACCAGTCCCGGAGACATGGAGACTATGCCCACGCCCGAGCGAGAGCAGTTTGCGGCGCGGGACGAGGACGTGCGCCGACGGCAAGTCGCGGGACTCCCCACCCTCCTTCTGCGGTCGAATGCTCCGGAATCGAGCCCAGGCACACCGTCCAGTGGATGCTCTTCCCTCGAAGGCGCGGCGGGCTCGTCCGGTACGGCGTCCGCCATCACCACTCCGATGGACGACTTTCCGCCGACGCCCGGTTCCCCGTCCATGTCAAGCTCGATGCCTTCCCCGACGGTGCCTCCGGTCGACCCCGTGCCTGTAACTTCCGAGATGCACGATCTCGGGACAGCCGAATCCGCCAAACGACGCCGTGCGGCATTCGCCAGGGCTCCAGAAGCAGCAGTCGTGGCCGAAACCAAAGACCTCGGTCTATCGGCGGATTTATCATCGCCAGACACGGTACCAGTTGCTTCCGATACTCCCGAATCTAAACGCTGTTCTGTTGATCCTTCCAAGCTCTTCTTGGACCTCCATAAGTTCGAACCTCGAAAGGACCCTCCGCCCGCGGACGTAGAGTTCTCTCCGATGGAAGAAGGTAGCGACTCCGAGAGTGAACAGGCGGCCTCTGACAGTGTCGCTTGTGAAGAGCCTCCGGAGCAGGGCTCTCGCGAGTCTGAAGAGAAAGATGACAAGACTACAAGCGACCTCAAGGAGGACTGATGACGGCCGCTCTAGTGTGCACCATTTCACTGGCATACGGGAATGCCGCTCTGTTATGAAGACTTCTTGCACGCTCTTCCTTTTCGCTTCCACCTCTGACCCTGCCCGCGCACCCGTGACGTATTGCTTTTGTAAGTGTTCTGTACGTTAATAAATTGTTATTTCCAAGCAACGCTTCTGCTTATTTTGTTATTTCGTAGCATTTTTAATGGCGTACTGCACCTTGCTATTATGTACACTGGTACGTCGTCGGTAGTCTTCATATTTCTTAGACTGTTCCAACTGTCCTCCAAAAGCCATGTTTGTCTGCTTTAATTATTTACTTCCAACTCGGAGGCGGAATTAGCTTTTAGACGGCCAAGACATTCATTGTAATTCACCCCTCCTCCGCCGGGGTCCTCGTAAACATGGGAAACGTTTGTGCAGTTCGCTGTACTGTTCAATATAACGCGAGCGCTGGCCAAAACAATTACTGCGTAAAAATGAAAACAAGGATGCTGCAGAATATAAACCGGGGTTTTTGAGACGGCCGGCACACTCGATATAAGTTCGCATTGTCATTTTTGTTCTGTCAAACTGCCTCCGAAGCTTTGTTCTTTTGTTTTGTTTTTTGGTGTTTGGTTTAATGTTTGACGACGACTGCATTGCTTTTCTTATCCTTGATATGATGGAGTGACCCACAGTAAAAGGCGGTGTTTACCTTGGGCTACATTACTCCGCTGCATGTAGAAACATTGTGATACAAACGCAGCACGAAGCGTGAGAAGAAAACACTTCTGTTATCGCCTCAGAAAACATGGCATGACACTCCAGCATTGGCTATAGCGGTGAGGCACGCAAAAAAGTCTGGCATAAACCTTTTTTTTTTTTTTTTTTTTTTACGAAAAAGCAACGAGACCCGTTGAAGAATGCGACTTGCAAGGAACAAACCAGGTGGCGCTACCACTGATGTCAATGCGCAAAAATAACCAAGTGCGCACCATAGAGGGGTCCGTTTTGTTCGCGCTGTGCGCACATGATCATCTTTCAGATTGCCACCCCCCGTATATCAATTTCCGAAAATTTTTGCCCTCGTGTCTAGCCACCCAAGTCAGCTGAACGGTCTGGCTTTTTGTATTTACGCCCCTATTTTTTTTTTCTTTTCAAAGAGCACAGGACGAACACTCTCGTACCTAACCGTGATTACATAACCTAGAACTGTTTGATTGATATGTAATGCGAAAAGTAAACTGGGATAGGTCTTGAATATAACGTAAATCAGGAATTGGAACTGTTCGTATTTCTACGTACTGTAAACTCGTTCAAGGAAGATTTAAAAGCGTCGTCTATGGTGGGCGAGAGCAGCACCGTCTGTACTCAGCGCCAACTCCTTCGTGCTACATTGTCAAGGCTAGCCGAGCGTACGGAGTGCTCCCCCTCTGTCCCAGCTATTCTCGGAGTCAACCTTTTTGTATTCAGCTATCGTAGCATCCACAGTACTTCGACTCTGCCGTTTCAGCTTAAGTCCAGACGCGACCGACGCTCACGAGGTAATGAAACCAATCAAGCAGCTTCAAAAGAGCAAGTCACTACGCCTTTTGTGTTTATGATTGATGGCATGCTTATGACGCTCTCCGATTGATCCCCTCAGCTCTTAGTGGCGGCTGCATCTGGACGTAAGGTGCACCATAGTATAGACCTTTTCATTTTAGTAGTTGCCTCACCGGCGGATAGAAGGCGCTGACGCACTCGGCGCCATTAGGTTGCTTCGATTTGCTTGGTTTCGGTTTCAACGTGAACGCGGCTATGAAGTTGTTTCCCGTTGTTTTTGGTTAATTTTGTGATACGAATATTTTCCTTGTGGCACACAACCAATGAAACAGTGGTATTAAGAGACTTTGAGAACTACGAGGAATATTTTAGTCTTAAGTGCGGGCTTCTTTTACCAACTCCTTTGATGTATCAGACTATGATCGGTTGCGATAAGCCTGACTGAAGTAGAGGAAAGATTACCATCGTCTACGGCCATACCCGATGACACCGGCTTCCAGAAAAACAAACTAATGAAGAGACTAACACGTGAATGTAAAGAAGCATATCGACAGCTTGATTAGCAATGTGCAGAATTAGACAAAACAGATGAACTCGCGAGTTTACTACTCACTGTTTGGTTTAAAAAAACACGCAACCTTTAGTGAACTTCGCAGACTGAAAACGTATCGTGTAATGACGCAGATAATTGATATAAACAAGTAGTGCCGCCTTGGCCTCTTTTTTTTTGGCCCAGTACTCGAACATGCTTTGACAGGCCCAGTAGGAATCTTCTTAAATTATCAACCTCGCTAATGTACTGATAAGCAGCATTTCGCGGCATTGGCCCCAGGAAATACACTATTTTGATATGAACATTTCCTTACTCAAGATATCATATCAGTGACAGGCCCGTCAAATTAAATCGGGCACTTGTCTTCCGTAATATTGGTCAGATAAAATGAAATGGCGCAGGAGGAGAAATACCTCGGAAAGTTTGGTTGAATTCTAGCGCTAGACACCATTTCACGGACCTGTGTGAAGAAATATTTATTTGTTAGAACAGATTCGCTTTGTAAACTTTGGCGTCGCCAGCCACCAAAAGTAAACCTCTATTTGCCATCGACAATCCCGAACTCAAGTGATTGTAACGCGGACGGCTCTTTTTTGTTTGTTTGTCGTCAAATACTGCGGACTTCAGATACTGGCAAAAGTTGAAACAGCTTACGAAAAAAAAAAGCGTCGTCAACCCAAGCCGCGTTTTGGATTTTCAAATAGAAACGACGTCAGTTTTTATGCACACTATTCTAAAACTCGCCACTGTCTGTGTTTTGGAGATTTATGTTTGTCCTTTGTCCCTCTTGTTCCCCTTCTCCAGGGATTATTTTCGTCATGTCTGTGGCAGTTTCTTACACTGGAAGTCCCAACCTTTGTGGCGCAGTAAATTAAGTGGATGGCACTGGTTATCTAAATATAATCAATATATCACTTAAATGAATGTTGGAATGGGAGCCAGCAAGGTAAACAATTTCCTAAACTTCATAAGTAAATCGACCAACCGAATGTTTACGTCGCAAAAAAAGATTGAGAAGCTCATGCACATGTAGGTGTGATTTTATGAACAAACAAATCTCCTGATGTTGACATACCATTAATTCTAGCCTCTGTTAAAATACAAGTTAAACGTTCGTTGTCTATCTCCTCCGCGAGTTTCCTCAGATAGTCAAAAGAAATTGTTCTCGATATATTCTGAATACCAAGAACGATACTCTCAGGAAATAGAGATATTCGCCTTTCGCTGATTATTCTCGACGCCTTCCGATCCTAAATGCGCAATATAAATATACGCGCTTCTTAGTGGGAATGTTCCGCCACTATTAGTAAACAAACCTCAGTTGTCATAAGGACCTTTGAACCTTCGTGATGTCTGAGTCGTCGAGCTGACGTATCGGTCAACTCCGAAGTAAGGCAAGAAAGCGCGGTGAAGCGCGGCGAAAAACACGAATACAACGCACTCGCCAAGGCGTGGAGGGGAGAGCGGAGCAGCAAGTTCAAGCAACCTAATGGTTGCCGCGTCCGTGATTCCAAGGTGGCAGCGCCCATGCGGAGAAGGATGAAAAGGTGTATAGTTGAGCGGGAGCGTGAGAATGAAAGGGTACATCAAGACAAGCATATCTACAGCAGGGCGGGGCTGCAGTGCTGTGGTCATTACTCTGGCGTTGGCAATGAAACATGAAATAGTTGACGCAAAGTATTGAGTAATGAAAGCCCGCGTGCCCTAATACTCCGACGCTGTGAAAGGGCGACCGAGTACAGACACAGATTATACACAAACACTGCCATGTCAGCATTCGGTTGGTCATCCAATGGCTTTGATCTGGACACGTGACGAAGAAGTCGATGAGGAAATCCCGCGCCATGACTGGTGGCGCCAAGGTCAAGCGCGGCGTCGGCCAATCACGGCCGCCGAATTCATCAGCAACCATTTCGCCAAGTGTTCAGATTAAATTCCCTGGTCTGCCATTGTGTCGAAGGACGCTCTGCGCCAAGTTCGGACCAAAATGCCCCTTCAAATGCTAGACATCCGGGCTCGCATATACAACCGACGATATAAATAGAAATTAGCGCCCGAGTAAATTATTGAGTGCGTGAATTTATTTAACACTATAATATTTTATATTACCCTGCCAAAAAAAGAAACACGCAGATTTTACATTAGTCTCGACAGGGTGCAGGATGCGTAGTCCCCTGAAAGTCCAGTTTCCTTCTCAAACTCAAATAATAAAGAAAATGGGTTTAGCGTGAAGGGAACGTCCGTTCCGAACAATGGGGAGTTTTCGCAGATCGTTTTCGCCGTCCCGCAACGCTCTCCGCAACTCGCTACGATACCCGGAAGTCTACAGCCAAGGCCATCAGCGCGCAGGCGCAGCAACGGCTTTTTCGGTGCGGAGGGCCTAGCGGAGGGGGAAACGCGGTCTACGAAAACTCCCTATTTAGCCACCAGGTAGTTTCAGAATACCGCTTCTTGCGCCCGCTCCGCTCTACGGAAAGCGTAGACGCAATTGAGCATGAGTTGCCCACTCTGGGATTTAGCGTAGTGGTCCGAGTGAACGCACTCTGCTTTCCACCTCGTTGAGCGGAATGCAGAGCGCGTTGCCGACAACTAGAGTTTTACTAGATGAACACTGAACGAAATCGTTGAAGCCAGCAAAGCCTCTAAAGTCGTCAAAAACAAAGTTGGAGCCAAAGTTGATGCGGAGCGAACCGTTTGGCCTATCCCGACGATGTCTTCGCGCGTTTTTCGCCGACGTCTAATCGGCGCGCTCCATGAACTTTCGACTCCAACTTCGTGTTTGACGAGTTTATGGCTCCAACAATGTCTGCTATCGCTGACTTCAGTGCCTGGGTTTGCGGGCCCATTAATTCAGGACTCGATTTGTTGTTATTGTGACGGTGACTATAGACCTTTGCATTGCTTGTCACTTGGGCGAAAAATGTGGCGTCCGATATATGGCATACCCCACAGCAGATCTACAGCGCATGCTCAGAAGGCGTTTACAGCCCAGCAGACAGAGATGGCATCGCGCAGAAGGCGATTTTTCCAAATGTCTATAGCAGACGGCGGTGTGGCGAGATTAGGTTAGTCAATCGACTCTTTCGCCATGCTTTCAGTGTCCGGAAAGTTTGAAATAAAGACAACACGCAGATAAGTGGTTTTCTCTAGTGCCTAATATTTTTACGAGACTTTCACATAAAGCGATTTGAAAATATGATATTAAATGATATATAATTTAATATCACTCAGATATAAGAACTTCAATATTTCAAGTAAAACTACTGAAACAAATATTAAACTCGTGAATGTATGTTGAGTACATTTTGAGTTTCGCAAAAATGTAATATTGAGTTATCATATATTGCACTACAAACAAAACAATTACAATCGTTTAGGTAATTAGCACATATTTGTATTCGTAGCGAAATTACTACACATCTCTTGGCCATCTCCTTTTATCGCTGATCCACAACAAAAGAACGATACAGAGTGTACAAATACCGCCTTATTATGAGCCTTCAATGATTCTCAGGTAGCTTAGTAGTTTTTCTAGTCGTATAACATACACTTCAAAAGAGTGTAAAATTATATTTCTATTAATGCTAAAGCACTGACTGTTACATGGAACAAGCTTACGTCATCAGTTTGAAGCGCGAAAACGGCACCTAGTTTCCCCGATCGCAAAGGAGCGAAGTAAAGCTGATGGACTGCGCCTTCGGTTCCATTGGCTGGCGCGCGTCGACGGGGCCCCATTGGCCGCTGCTCTCGCCAGTTTCCACGACCGCTCACTCCATGGCGGTGCGTGTCCATCAGCCCAATGTCAGCGTGCCCAGGTGAGCATGCGCGCTGATCGGCGACGAAAAGTACGCAGCAGACGAAAAAAGGAGCGGACGAGATGCTTGCATGCTTTCTCATTCACAACTCATAAGAAGTGCTTAGGTGTACCTCGAGCTTTTGTACTTATTGGTCGTTGATATTTTACAAATCAAATATGCCGCAAGTATACTTTAGTACTTCAGTTTAGTTTATCGATTGTATAGTTTCTATATAACTCAAGTACATGTACTAGTTTAGTATTTACCAGTGTGATTTTATTACAGTCTACACGTATCACATTTGCAAATTTAAAGCATATTCTCAGTAGCCTGTCCAACTAAAATATATTTAATGCGTACCAATTCTACTTGCATACCAAGGGCATTCGGAAATTCAAAATTTTAAAAATAACTGTCGCCTTCCGGCAGAAAAAGGTGGCTGGAAGATTTCTGTTATGAAACAATACACGCCTTAGAAGGAACAAGAAAGAGAGGAAAATAAAGGAAATTGGGTTAATTTATGAAGTAAATTCGTTTATCCACACTGGACACAAAAGGGTACGTTAAAAGAGTACAACCTACGTCACTGCAGCAAAGAGGAGCCAGCGGGATCTTGCTTCTTTGGTAATGCCCGCGGTCACTTCAACGCGTGTTTAAGTATTTTCATGCCAAAACCTCCTGATCTGGCGATTCCCATGGGTGATTCGTTGGGGGGACTTACGTTTCTAAACAGCTAAAAGTGTGAACGGTGGTCGGATGTCGGATTTTAATCCTGCAGATTATAGTCCGTTGCAACTCAAGAACGAAGGGAGAGGGCAAGACGGGCCAGGGAGGAGGAAGCAGGCGGAACCCTGGAGAAGTAAGAGGGAAACCTCCTTCTCTCTTTGGCGTTCCGTCTCCTTCCTCCTCTCCGGCACGTCCAACCCTCGCCCTTCGATCTTGAGTTGCAACGGACTGTGGTACTTTCTCGATTCGCAAGCTACCTTGCGGGAAGCTTATGGATGGGAAAAGACCTTGTGCGAAAGCCGGGGATCAAGTATCAAATTTTAATGGCACAACCCAGCCTTGGGTAAAACTTCGCTCCAATGTTTACATTTTGCATACTTGCGTTACTTCTCTCGGGGTTTATATTACAGCCTAAGTATAAACCACGAGCATCCCGGATTTTTGAAGGGCAAGTCAGTTCAATCTAATCTGTGCTGTTTTTTAGATCATACTGTTCCATTTCTTCGTGACCATGCACAATTCGATGCAATATATTTCGATATGACGAAGGCTTTCGATAAGGTTGATCACAATAATCTTCTTACCAAACTTGATAGTTATGGTTTCTGTCCAACGTACCGCCATTGGTTTAAAAGTTATCTCTCATGTCGTGAAGATTATGTTCGTGTGTCAGGGCTCGTGTCTGATAAATTTTTGTCGCCTTCCGGAGTGCCCACGGAAGCAACCTTGGTCCACTTTTATTCTTGATTTTTGTGAACGACATCTCTCATAGCTTGAAAAACTCTGAACTATTACTATTTGCCGACGACATCAAACTTTTTCGCTATGTTCGTTCGTACTCGGAGTGCAAACTCCTTCAGGATGACGTGTTGGCAATTTCAAGGTTGCGTTCTATGAACCATCTTTTGCTTAATGAGCAAAAGACAAAAATAATGTCGCTGTCTAGAAAGCGTCAGTCTCTTGTGTTCCCTTACACAGTAGACAGCAATGCCTTCTCTTGAGTGTCAGTAATTCGTGATCTTGGAGTTTTTGTTGATTCGTCTTTAAATTATAATAATAATGTTTCAGCCCTACGTAATGCCTCTCTTAGGAATCTTGGGGTGATATTTCGTTTTACGAGGCAATTATCTTCTCCTGACTGTCTTGTGCGTTTGTTTTGCTGCTTAGTGCGTACAAAGCTGGAGTTTGCTTCAATTGTTTGAAATTGTATCAACCACACTGCATCATGCTCTATTGAGCGTGTTCAAAGACGCTTCATAGGCATAATTTATGACAGGCATTTCAGGCGCAAGTGTTACTACAATGTACTACCTAAAAAAATAGGGTTGCGCAGCTTGCTCGATTGAAGGCGTTGACATGATCAAACTTGAAAACAGCGCAAAAAATTGAACAAAGGACGAGTGAAAGAAGTGCAGGGACAAAGCGCTGACTGTCAACTAAAGTTTTATTTTCAGGCGAACCAGAAAAATAAACACAGAGCATAGGAAAGAACCAATAAAGACACAAAAAGTTATACAACCCAACCGACAGGATTTCTACCACGTCATCACCCTCACACATCCTTGCCATTATCAGGGAGAATGGCAGGCATGTGTGAGTGTGATGACGTGGTAGAAATCCTGTCGGTTGGGTTGTATAATTTTTTGTGTCTTTATTGGTTCTTTCCTATGCTCTTTGTTTATTTTTCTGGTTCGCCTGAAAATAAAACTTTAGTTGACAGTCAGCGCTTTGTCCGTGCACTTCTTTCACTTGTCCTTTGTTCAATTTTTTGCGCTGTTTTCACGTTTGACGATGTAAAACCAGCTAGCCCAACTTACCGCCGCGTTGACATGATTTTATGTTTTTCCATAAGGTTGTGAACTGAAGTGTTGATTCGTCGCTTTTGTTAGGTACTGTTTGTTTTTATGTTCCCTTGCGTTCAAGTCGGTTTCAGAGCCCGTTCTACCCCCGGACTTTACATGAAATGTAAAGTCCGGGGGTAGAATGTCTATACCAATCTGGATAAACATTTTTAGTGACGTGACAACTTTTCGACGTACACTGGAGTCAGTTATTTGTGTATAATGTTAAATCTATCTGGCTGTCTGCCTTTAATTTCCAATGACGAACTGTGTACCACTATTTAGGCTATGTGCTATTTGTGGACACAACAAAATAAAGATTATTATTCTGTTTGTTGCCTTTAACATATGGGTATAATCTTCGTCGAAATGTTTGGCTAGAGATTTGAAGTTCTTCGAATATTTGAGCATTTGAGATTTTGAGTTTTCAAAAATTGTCAAATGTCTTGCAGGACACATTTGAAAGTTTGAAAATTCCCGAATTTCTGAGCGCAAAGGGTCAAAAGTTCGAAAATCATCCAATGTTTTAATGTAATGTGATTAAAAGTTTAAAAATCTGGGAAATTTTTTTAACAATTTGGTTTGACCTTTGAACATTTGTGGCTTTCTAGTTGCTGCTAAAAAATCGACAAAGATGCACGTTGATCTACACGTTCGACGCAGTGCGGTAAGCGATATGCGCCTCGTGCCTTTCTCAAAAATGCTCCCCTTTCCATCAATCCTTAGCCATAAGTTCCGCCTAGCGATCAATTTGTATTTGATGCTTCTATGTATGAACTCGCAAGTGGCATTCTGTTTGCATATCACGAGAAATCCTGCACTTTGCTTCTACCGTTTGCTTCAAATAATACATATATAGGGTATGAAATATTTACTTCGAAAAACAACTTAGAATTGCATTAGCTGCTGACACAGATCCGGATACACAGGATTCGATGAGCTAAGTGCTTTCCTGCAGCAGTGTGAATAATACAGTCCCATAAAGAAAGAGACGCGCTACCATCTGAACTGCTAACAGGAAAAGTATTGTTTAAGCGATCATAAGACGTCAGGGAATACATTGTCTTGGGTAAATATCTTAGAAGTACCGGATGCGCTACAAATGGAGCGTCCTTTTATCTTTTTGCATTCCGTGCCTGAATTCGGGATTCCGCCCTATGACGAATGTGAATATCGACCGTAAAATATATTATGACGCTGTCGCATGTATTCACTTCATACTTCCAGTTGGAAGGATATATTTCCAAAACGCAAAAATCGTTATGGGCTTTCTCCTGTTTCCAAAACACATCAGCCATTCCAAGCAATTTATGTATGTTTCTTGCATTTCGGGGGTTGTCGGCATGCCACAACTAAAAAGAAGAGAGCAGTAAACATGGATAGTGACATTCCTATGGTGACAGTTCTCATGGCAACGCAACAGGTATTTTACCTCTTCCTTCCAAATCTCCTCACAAAGATTGGAACTCCGAGCGGCAGTGTTTCGGAAACATGTGGAGATACGCCTTTTTTATAGTAATTGCCATTGTTGTTTTACAATGTATGGTCAACTCTTCCCCTCTAGCATCAAAAACATTATTCTCGCTCAAGCCTCGAGGACACCTCGTGATCGTGCTGTCTCTTACCGGAAGCCACGATAAAACATCAATGAATTTGATCACCAGGCTAAAGTTTCCTGTACAGACATGGACACGCTTCGAAAAAGAGCAAGTGGAACAGCTGAAACGTTTTACTGAATCCGACACGCGGGTGACGGTCATCACACCCGTTTCGACGAAAAATCAGCGCAAGCACATTTTCAGAAGTCTGGGGAGTGAAATCATCTACCTCAGCTTAGTTCGTCTGCTATTCATCCTGGCACCGGGGGAGGTTCTGCCTTACCAAGACTATCCAGACATAAGCTGTGCGCTGATTTCGCTGAACACAACAGTAATTGATGTTCCTAAATTCGACTTTTGGAATTGCACGGAGAGATCTGCTACATCGACTCATGCGCTGTTTGCTGCGAGACGGTCAAGACTCTGGACATCACTGAGAAACAGATCTTTTGTCGCTGGAGCCTATGTTAAAAGAGCATCCGGCGAGACAATTTCGGACCCTCACAAAAACTCATATAGCGTGACTTTAATGCGATGCTTGCACAGTCTCAACGTGAGCCTCCTGCTGCAGGCTTTCACTGCTGGAAATCCAAAGCACGATTACAGCATTCAGAGCATACTCGAGAAAAAAATCGACATCAGCCTCCTGAGCTCGGCCGTCGACGAGAAAAGAAGTTGTCTGGTTTATGTCGGTAGCGTTATCGTAGATACCTCCCTCAACTTCTACAGCGCTCATGGTCGGGTGCGCTTCAGTTTCGAAAGGTTCTGGTGGTCCATCGGTAAGCTCATATCTTTTGTTTTTTTCAGTGCTATCCTGGTAGGAATAGTTTACCATCGTCACCTGCGGGTCCTGAAGCATCCGGCGAGTCTCTCCAGTTTATGGCTGTTCTTTCTTGCCGCCCTCATTGGCAAGAGCTCGAACCTTCCACCGTGTTCAAATCACACAGTCTGTAGAATGCTTTGTGTTTTCTGGATCGCCGGAATGTTTATTGTTGCGAACTACATCCAGTGCAAAATAACATCAGACACGAGCGTGCCGATGTACTCCAGAACTATCGAAACAACCGAAGACGTTGAGGCGTCGGTTAGAGCCGGCACTGTCTTGCCCTGTGTATTGAAAGGGAGGTTTGCTCATTTCAAGATATCAAAAAGCACCGAAGGGACCCTTGGACGTTTAAACCGGCTGCTGGTGAAGTGCGGCGAATCCTGCTTCTGCAACACAAGCAGTGACCCGTGTGTGGTGATGGCAAGAAGGGGGACGCACATCTACATGGTGACAGAGACTCATACCTTCATGTCGGGCATACCAGGAATTACTGTCGGCAAAGATAATTTCGGCTCTTTTTTTACCTCCTTCTTGGTCTCAAAAGCGTTCCCCTACATTGGCGAACATCGTAACCTAGTCATGGCTATACGCGAAGCCGGGCTTTTCAACGCTGTCTGGAATCAGGTTTACTGGAGCAAACGTAACATTGCAAAAAAAGTAGAGGAGCAGCCGAGTCGAAGCGGAACCGTGAGTGCCGTTTTTCTCTACACTGGATGTTGTTGTATCTGCACCATTGCTCTGTTACTCGAGTGCGCTCTGGCAAAGATGAGCAAATGAATGCAGGTAACGTGAATTCCCGTAGGAAAAATCTGTGTCGCTTAAAGTATGCTTTTACCACACTTCAGAAAGCATGATAGTTGCTCTAAATTGGCCTATATTATTGCGCTTTTAACAGACTTCAGAACGACATTTCGTCGTAATATCAAGGCAATTGAATTATCCTGTCGAAGTAGGATGGCTTCTACTTCCTTCGCGCTTCTAGTATACATATATGCGGCATTCGAGTACGGTTTTGAGAGTAGTTAAGTATGCATTTCAGCCGTATCTTAGTATGCTTTTAAGCAGTGTTTTAGTATGTATTACGCAGCTTTTTAGACTCCTTATATTAGCCCTTCAGATATAGTCTGGAGAAGTCTAGAGATATTTTAAAACTTTTCACTCATTGTTTCATGAGCAATTTTATTCTTCATTAAAAACCAGTGCACTCTCAATCTGAGCGCCAAGATCCCTTATAACAAATACCCGGGGGATCAAGGCGCTTTGAAGGCTGAAGGAAAAACAAATGAACTTACGCCTTCAATATATTACAACGTGTTTAACGTTATAGGGATTAACTGCCAAAGAAATTTTGACGCACCAATTCGGAACGTGTCCTATATCAGATAAAGTCAAGGGAACTCCAACGTCAACTTGTGACTTAAAAACAGCTTAACATCATCAGGAAAAAGAACAAAAAAAGATGGTTTGCATTACCAGCACAGGAAACAATTTTATTTATCAATAAGAGAAAGAAAGGTGACCCCAGGATTTTCCAAACAAACTCGCCAGAGAATTTAATATCAACCATAATAGATTTGGCGACTACCACGTACATAACTAGAAACCCAAACGTACATTTGGGGGCTGAAACCATAAAAAGCGATCTCTTGTAGCAATAGATCACAATTAACACGGTCGAACGTTTTCGACATGTCGAAATGAACCACGTCCGCTGTTCGCTACTGAAAACGGGGTGCGCTGTGAAATTTAATAATGAGTATAAGTAAGATTCAACTGACCTTTCCATTACAAATATCTGCTCAACTTCGGGTATAATTTGACTTAAATAGGAGTAAACGTGCTAAAGTACAACTCTTTTAAATGCTTTCGCGAAGCCACATAACAATGACAGGGCTGTCAGTTTTTACCAATTCGGAGCTAACAGATTTAAAAAGAGGCGCCACTGCACAAAATTTTCAAAGTTTTGAAAAAGAACCTTGTGCAAAAGACAAATCAAAATTGTGTATTAAAACAGGAGCATATATGTGCAAGAAAACTTTTGTAATAAAACCAGGTATTTCATTATTGCTTGTCGAAAGTTTAGGTTTCAGCTATTTTATAGCTTCTAAACTATCTTCAATGCAAACAATAATAAAGACAGATAATCAAAACATTCAACAATAATCGCACTTAGAAAGCTACCCAAATAAAGAAAAGAATAGCTCAAAATAAATTTTCGAAAAAAGAGCCGTTATATCGACCGGACGACATAGATACGCGATATAGTAACGAATGCAAATATCCGACTTATTTTGACGTACGTGTTGTTTAATAAAGCGCCAAAATTTCTTTGGATGATTTGAAGTTATACTCAATTGAGGCAGAGTCGATTATCCTGTTCATAGAACTTTTTAATCAATCCAGGATATATACTGAACGCCTGATACCACATATCCAAGCCCGTTCTTCTACTGACGATCATAGTGAATCACTTTACAGGACATCTTTTTTAAATATCTTGAATACCAAGTGGGATATTGAGAGGTGCGCATCAACCGTTTTGAAATAAATATGTCGAGTGTATTTTCGATGATGGAGGTTAAAGGTTTCTTTAGGTGAGTCAGTTGTATGGTTAATTAAGACAGCCCATCAGTCATTCTGCTCCATATATCGTTATAAGCCTAGAGAATTCCCCCAAGAACAGCAATATGCAACTTAATTTCTTTTACATGTGGCCCACATCACAAGCAGAATTTGGTACAAAATGGAGGATGACAAGAACCTACTGGTACTAAAGAAATCGAAGCCCGAAACGGAGGCGCGAGCGGGGCATTAGATGAGCGCGAATCTAGTACATTTGCGTCATAACGTGCAAGTGCATTATACTGATAAAAATCAAAGAAATTCACAAACGAATTTAACAAAGATGTTTTCCTAGAAGTAACCCTTGCTGAATAAGCTGGCACATTCGGTTGACCAGTCAGATTCACGCAAATTAAAATCACCTTAATCTGGATTCGGTATTTAGTTAATTAAATTTTATTTTTACATTTTTAATGGTTCTATGAATTCTGCATCGTCAAAAAAGGAGAGGAAAATATTTGATGCGAACAAAAAGGTTAAAACCTTCACAGGTCGATATTTCGGTCTATGCATACTCATCATAGATACAAATATATTTGCTTTCGGGACACTAAACTGAAGATTTAGCAGCAACTAGTGTTCCAACACAAAGATTAATGCCCGTTTGAGCCTAGTGTCTGTCTTGACAAAACACAACGTAGTTTGGGAAAATGGCTGTTATTCGATATGCCAGCACAGCGTCAAATCTCGGTTAAATAAATCACATCTAAACAGCTCAGCAAAACACTCTGCATGAACAGAGATGACTTAGAACGCAAGCAACGTGTGTTTCGATAATATAATTTAAGTGTTTGACTCCTTCACAACCGTTGCAGATTCTTTCATGTGCACTCGTGAACTGCACAGTTTGCAAAACAATTCATGAACGATCCCTTTGGCCAAAGTTCTGATTTGTTTATTATTTGGGAAACAAATTGGCAACCTGCGAAGTAAAACGATGAATAAGAATGAAGTTCTGGTTTCAACCTTGTAACTCCAACACACCGGCTTTAAAGGAATGGGGTGATCAGATCCTCAATTTCTGACACAGATGTGCTGGGATCTAACGTACAGAAAAAAGCGCTTTCATCCGCAGTTGGTGAAGCACAACCAGTACCTACTCAGACTTGACTGTCCCCACTGATGTGGAAAAACGTCGTTTCCGCATTTGTGTAAGCAGTGCCTCCCACACGGCTTTGGCATCGGACTCTGTAGCAGCCGGACGAGCATCTTGACAAAGAGCGGGAACTTTCGAAGTAAAGGCGGGCACAACGGCATCCGCCTTACTGATGTCACGCTCCGAATTCGCACCCTCAACCTAGGTTGACCGCTGTGCCCCTCCGGTGCTCGACATAGACCTTGCAACCGAAGACTGACGAAGGCAAGTGCATGGGGATATTCATAGATGTCTTGACTCTATGCCCAGAAAATAGTGTCACCCGCGTCGCCGAGTGAGTGCGTGCGTGGCCGCGTGGTTACCGTCCTTGGCTTTCGTGCGGTGGCCATGGGTTCAATTTCTGGGAGCGACGTGTCTTTTATTTATTCTTTCAATTTAGCGTTCTCGTGAGTTCAAGAACCTTGTCGTCTGATCAAGGTACAAATATCCTACGCGCCAAATGTTCTTTGCCGAATATTGCAGAAACCCACGCCGGTACATAAGGGACTCCGCTTGGCGATCCGGAGTCAGTCTCGCCCCAGAAATCGATCCTGCTGTTTAGCCGACATTGACGCTTGTGACGCTAACCTTCTTCTATGTTGTTTTAAATACACTCTTGCCCCAATCAAACGTTTAGTTTCTCCAGTTATTCGCCGACTCATGATTTGTCATTCGTGACACTTTTCTGGAGTTGTGTGGTTTTTTTTTTTATATACTTATGATATATCAATGGTAATTAAACCACCAGTACAAATAAATTTGTTTGCGGATGATTGTTTGGTTTATTCGCCAATTAAGATATCCGAAGACCAGGCAGCATTGAATGACAGTTTGGACTCTACTAAGCAATGGTGCTTCCAATGGCAAATGGAAATTGTCTTTAATAATAATAATTTTTATTTTATGTGTCTATAAGCAGCGCTGGGCCTTTTGTGTCGTACACAGGAAATGCCGAAAAGATAAAAATTATAAGCACTAAGAAAACATACCTATCCCAAAAAAGCACTCACAAAACAAACATAGAACACATAGCGACATCTGACAAGCAAGATAACATAAAAGAAGAGGCAAAAATACAGCAACCCCAAAAGAGCAAAAAAAAAAAAAAAACGCTCAAAATTGCAAACCACTGGAATCATGCCAGCAATATACTCTCTAGGTTACGCCGAAAAGTTGACTTGTCACTGAATATTTCTAGGAGGGAAAAATCTAACTTATTAAAATCATGCTGCATTCGTATCACGGGAGACGTGTGAAATAACGCGGATGGATAGAAAAAGTTGCGATTACGGCTCGAACGTGGTGGGGCGTGAAAACATACAGCGCTAGAGAAGACAGGACAATGGGCAAGCCCATTGACAAGTTTGTGTAAAAACAAGATATCCCGATAACGCCGTCTGTAAAACAGAGTACATAAACCAAGTCTCTTTAGCAGCCGATCGTGATTATATTAAGACTTACGTCCCCCCCAAAAAAAACGATCGAAAATGATGCGAATAAAACGCTTCTGTACACGCTGGATAGAGCAAGATGTTGTATCATTTATGCAATTCCACCCTGTAGGTGCAAACTCGAGTTTTGAGTGAATTAGACAACAGAGTAAACGAACGATACATGCATAGGAAGAAAATAGTCTTGAGAAACGTGAAATTGCTCCCAGTGTTCTAAGGGATGGGTTGAGTGTGACCGGCATGTGACGATTAAAATTCAACGCCTTATCTATAAAAACTCCAAGATCACGAGCAACGACCACTCGTTTGATGACGACGCCATTTAAGATATAACTGAACGCAAGATGTTTTCGCTTTCTACAGAGATCTATAGCCTGTGTTTTATGTTCATTAAGCAGATCATTATTAAAGCACCACGTAGCCATGTTATCGACATCGCTTTGAAGATGTGTGCATTCAGAAGGCGAACTAACCTTTATATCGTCGTCGAATAAAAGCACTTTCAAATTTTTTTACTGAAGATACAATGTCATTCACAAAGATTAAAAACAAAAGTGGATCCAAGTTGCTCCCGTGAGGCCCCACTGACGACGAAATAAGGGTTTTGGACATAAAACCTGATACACGAACACAGTTTGTACGATCGCTAAGGTAGCTCCTAAACCAATTACAATACGTTAAACATAGGCCGTAGTTATCTATTTTACGCAGGAGCCGATCATGATTGAACTTGTCGAACGCCTTCGACATGTCAAAGTAGATGACGTCTACTTGTTGATGGGCTGTTGATGGGCTTTCACTGCGGGTCCGAGGGCCCGCAGTGAAAGTTCAACCCGAAGCCCACAAGACCGAAAGAAGAGAAGATCGAGACCCGATCAAGTCGCCTCACCCAAGGCCTGTCCCCGGAATTTTGAATTTTTCCGCTCAAGACCAAGCAGTCGTCGAGGACGACGACGGATAACTAGTCGTCGCAGACCTCGGCCGCCGCTGCCGTCGTACACCTCCGACGATTTTGACCGGCGAGGGTCCTGAGGACATTGAGGATCGGCGGCAACACTACAAACGAGTGGCCTTCTATAACAGATGGACACTGTAGCAGTGCCTTCCGTCCGTTTACTTCGCTTTGGAGGCAACAGCACGGCATTGGTGTCAGAACCATGAAGCGTCGACCACCTCCTGAGAGCAATTGAAGGCTGTGCTCCGAGGTACGTTTACTAATCGAAAGCGAAGAGAACGTGTGGAAGAGTTTCCTCAAGCGAAAATTCCAGACCCCAACGAGAGCGTCGATAGCTTTGTCGAATAAGTTCTTTGACTGAGTAACTGATCCTAAGGCCTCTAAAGCAAAGAAGCTGAGTATCCTGAGGCGAGGTACCAAGCAGAACATCTTCGGAAGCCTTGTGCGATGCCCACCTACCACCGCCGAGACCTTGGCGACGGAGGCGACCAACATTAAAAGGGCTCTGCAAGCACGAGCCGCCCAGTACCATCGAGTTCCTGGCGCCGCTGCACCCACAGCGTTTAGCTACGCCCTCAGCTCCAATATCCCGGGGATCTACGAAATCATCCGGCACATCGTCCGTGAAAAACTGAAGAAGCTGGTACCTGCTGCCGAACGTCCCACTTCGCTCTCGATCGCCCAGAATGTTCGATAGAAGGTCCAGCAAGCGCTCCAGCCAGACGTTTTCGTCGATGCCGCAACGGAACCATTTGCTTTGACCAGCGCCACAGTCCCTCGTCGTCTACAGCCCCCTGTTACCCGGCAGAACTCTGCTGCACCCCGACGTGAGGTCTCTTCGCCGCAGTACGCTCGGCGCCAAGAGCAGTGTGGACCTCGAAAGACCGACGTGTGGCGCACGGCTGATGGACGCCCGGTGTGCTTCCACTGCGGCGAGGCTGACCACGTTCACCGAAGGCGCCCCTACCGCCACCTCGGCCTGCGAGGATTCGCGAAACGATCGCCGACCTCGTTTTGGAGAACGACCAAGGGACATCGAGGAATACCTCCGTCGCCCTCCGTGACCAGCGCCGACAGCCACCACGACGTTCCCGTTCTCCATCCCCCCGACGCTCGGCATTGCCTTTCCGTCGGTCGCGCCGTGGCAGCCGCGCGACCGACGCGACTTCCCCTTCCCTATCTTGTCGGGAAAACTAACTGCCGCAACGCCTGAAGGTGGCGTTAAAGGACTCTTCCCGTTTGGACCATCAGAATAAAGTTGGATTAACACGTTGCCAAACAAACACTTATTTTATTCATTTATCCAGCATACAACAAATGACTGGAACCACATTCTAGCAGATATCGCCAACTATACCCGATTATTTTCTTTTTCGCCAATCTTTGTTTACATTTCTGTTTGATGAGCCAACATGAGTCATTTTATTTTGTTTGTTTTGTTCGTAACAGATGTTGCTTACAGCTTTGCCAATCGCAGTGTATTTTTGATATTTGAATTTTTTTGCCGCATGTTTTTGTTTTGTCGTTTTGTTTTATTATTGTTCGCTTTGTCCCTCCCCTCTACAATGCTTCGGCGCTTGAGGGTATGTACAATAAATAAATAAATAAATAAATAAATACACGGGTGGAAAACACCAAGTGAAATGGAGGGGAAGGTTAGACGTATTTTTCCTTGGTTCGACTACTGTCGTCGGGTGTATTCTTCAGCTTTTCCTGGGAAGAGTCCGAAATACATTTGTTGTAAAGCTTCGAAACATGATTGGAAGAAACAAAAGTATGAAAAAAATAATCGGAAAAGTTGTACTCATATTCCAGGGAATGATGAAGGCTTGTCGGGGTTTTCCGGAATTTTTCGGATAACTATACTCAGCTGGAGGCCCCAAATTCAAAGTTATTTTTTTTATATATTTGAATCGGCAATGTTTTTATGGGCGAGTGTTTATCGGAGTTTATCAAATTTATCCGGAAGCGCAGAACCCTAGTTAAAACTTACAAGCTATCGCAGCCAATTTCGGGCATGAAGTGACAACGCGTCACTACACCACTCTCCAAGGTCACGGGACTCACACGATATTGGATTGGTACGTATGACTCGTAGTGTTGTCTGTGGTCCATTGCAAGGCAAACCGGAGTATATGGACATGAGACGTTAGGAATCGTATACCCCAACAGATGGTGAACCTGGCCCTTCATTCGTTCGGGCCAAGAAGTGGGCAGCTTGTAGAATCATTGAACCAGCGTTGCGCCTTCGTGCAAGTCATACCTATTGTTTGTAGACCCACTGCACACCGGTTGAATTTTATACCACGGAACTGAAAACTGAACAAAAGGTTAGGGCGCAAACGGGCTGGTAATGGTTGAACATTTGACTAAAAACCCCGAGACTGGGACGAGAAGAAAGAGATAAACAAAATCTAAAAGACAGCTGTAATTTATTCGACATCGAAAGGGCTTATATAGGCGTCAAGTCCTATGCAAAACACTAGAGACGGGAGAGAAAGAGAGAGAGAGAGAAACGGAATAGGAATCCCGTGCCACAAGCAGTACCAGAAAACAACCTCTACAATAGAACTGCGAAGCAGTGACCTCCTTTATACAATAAAAACAAAATGCATTTTTTTAACATTGTTTACAGCGGCAGTGCCCCCAAAATCCAAAAAGAAAGATTTGAAAGTAAACATTTGGCAGAAATCTGCCTGGTTGGGTAAGAACAATTAAAAGAGGGGGAAGGAACGCCAACCAAAAATAAAAAGGAGCCCAACATTTCGAAACCTGCTTGGTTTCTTCTTCAGGGGCGACTGTGTGCGCGAGGAGCAAGTGGTCTTCTTTTACGGCGGTGGACGTGATGTTTTCGCGATCGTAATGTGGCTGAGCCCGCTGACGTAAGCGGATGGTAAAGCGCCAAGCGACCGATTGATGTTTTTCGGTGAGGTTTAGGTGTGCCATGACTCGACGAAGAACCTCTGCCGGGAATTGGTCCCAATGTCGAGGATGCGTGTGTTGTCGAAGTCAGTGCGGTGGTCATTCGAGTCACTGTGTTGCGCAACCGCGCTGCGCTCATGATCGAACTTTCGCACGTCGTTTTTGTGCTGGCGAATTCTTTCTTTAAAGTTTTTGGTTTCGCCGATGTATGTGGCAGGGCAATCCGCACAAGGAATCTGGTAAATAACACCTTGCGCTCTTTCCTTGGGTGGCTCCGGCCAAAAGATCGTCCCCCCAAGGAAAGAGCGCAAGGCGTTATTTACCAGATTCCTTGTGCGGATTGCCCTGCCACATACATAGGCGAAACCAAAAACTTTAAAGAAAGAATTCGCCAGCACAAAAACGACGTGCGAAATATCGATCATGAGCGCAGCGCGGTTGCGGAACACAGAAACTCGAATGACCACCTCATTGACTTCGACAACACACGCATCCTCGATATTGAGACCAATTCCCGGCAGAGGCTTTTCGTCGAGTCATGGCACATCTAAACCACACCGAAAAACATCAATCGGTCGCTTGGCGCTTTACCATCCGCTTACGTCAGCGGGCTCAGCCACATTACGATCGCGAAAACATCACGTCCACCGCCGTAAAAGAAGACCACTTGCTCCTCGCGCACACACTAGCCCCTGAAGAAGAAACCAAGCAGGTTTCGAAACGTTGGGCTCCTTTTTATTTTTGGTTGGCGTTCCTTCCCCCTTTTCCAAAAAGAAAGATGTTTCAAGGATAACTGAAAACGTACACTTTTCTGGTGAAAGCCGGAACACTAGAAAACGAAGGACGCAACGAGATTTATGTGGAATTCCTGGTCGTTTGGTTTGTTGCGACCTTCCTTTCCTAGTGTTCCGGCTCTAGCCAGAAAAGTGTATGTTTTGAGTGATCTTTGCAACATCTTTCTTTTTGGTTTTTGGAGGCACTGCCGCTGTTAACAATATTGAAAAAATTGTCTTTTGTTTTTATTGGATAAGAAAGGTCACTGCTTCTCAATTCTATTGTAAGGGCTCCCTTACAAAAAATTTATATCTGGCCATATCTGAAGATTTCAGATATCGCAATATCAAAAATTGGCCACATATAACCTGATATGGTATATCTGCCAGATATAGCCTCATAATGCCAGATATAGTCTGATATCCCTGGCCAGGTATGGAAATCTCGGATCTGGCTAAGTATGGAAATTCCAGATTTGGCCAGGCATATCAAAAGGACACAAGCTTGAAATCAGCACTTTATATAATTTTATTGTCTACAATTTTGCCAAGTGCCCCGCGCCGCACTCGGGAAACTATGGGAACGGTAATCCTACAGCTCCCTAGTGATCGCTAATTTTGACTAATTTCGTGGTTACACAGTTTCGAGGGTAATTCATAGCCACCCCGAACAAACGTCCCATAAGACTCAAGGACTTGTCATATCAGTTTTAAAATTTCTCGTCAATGGCAGCGTTGATGATACTGTGCATGCGATCCACCTTTCAACCTGGCTGAGCCGCAGAAATCTCTTACGATATTATCATTCTCGTGATTGTTGTTTTAGCAGGAATTACATAAAAGCCGTAAAATCACAACCAAAACCGGGATTTAGCTCGGATTGAGCGGAGCTGTTTATAGCATTTTTAGCGTTTCTAACTTAATATCAGCGTCTTTGAAGCTGTACGAGAATGAGATATGTCTGCAGCTCATCCAGGTTGAAGGTTTGACAGAATGCACAGTAGTGACATTTGCAAGATATTTTAAAAGATATATGACAGGTAATTGGCTTCAATACGACACCTGTTCAGGGTGACTCCGGACTACACTCAAAACTGTGTAACCATAAACTGGGCGAAATTTCCGATCACGGGGCAGCTGAAGAAACAGCATCCCCATGATTCCTAGAGTACGGGCCAAGGGGCTTGGTGGATTTAGCAAATTGTTTATTCGGGCGTAATTACTTAACACTTCGAAATAATTAAGCTAAATTGAAATCCTTGTGAAAATTAACACAAATGATCCCAAACGTAAGCTTGCCAAAGCTGAAGTTTGGGAATATTTGTGCTAATATTTAGCTCGCGAACAATGGGTCACTCAGTGTTTGGTAACAAAGCACATTTTTTTACTTTTCTTTAACTTTTTATACATCGAAAACCGGTCGCCAGATAAAGGTGTATATACGCCAGTTAATGAAATATATACCTGAAATAAGGCTGTATATATGCCAGATAAGTCTGTATAGATGCCAGATTAGGCTGTATATATTTCAGATAGGGCTTTATATTCGCCAGATAAGGCTGTATATACGCCAGATACGGCTGTATATACACCATATAAGGCTTTATATAGTCCAGATAAGGCTGTATATAGGTCATATATAGTCATAAAATGTTTGATATGGCTAGATATGCCCCAGATATGATTCTCATACGGGTTGCTTTGTTGTACTGCTTGTGGCACGGAATTCCCACCCCGTTTCTTTCTCTCTCTCTCGTCTCTAGTGTTTTGTGTAGGATTTGATGCATATATAAGCCCTTCAATATCGAATAAATTTCAGCTGCGTTTGAGACTTTGTGTTTGTCCGTCCCTTCTCGTCCCTGTCTCAAGATTTTTGGTCAAAGGAAGGCTGAAATCACCCAACAGGCGTTGGGATAATTCAGATGAGATTAAAAACTGGGTAAATAACAGAACATTTTAATTCTTTATATCTTACATGAATTCATAGAGTAAACAATCCAAAAATAAATTTGAATATTTTAAAAAGTTTTTTAGACACAAAAAGATGTAGACTAGGAACATCTAGGTGGCCACTCCCTTTTACATGCTCCACCGGTTCGATCATGTTTGATGGTAAATAACTTAAGTAATAACGTTAGGAAACTTTAGAATAGTGTATCCAAAAACTTTTCGTAAGCAAAAAATAGCGTCGTCACCAGTGCGCAACCCATATCGCCTTTTGAATTTGCGCATGCTAACGATGCTATTCTTCGCACACGCACATATCTGAATATGTTAGTCTAAAATTTCCAACTAGAGAGGTAATGATTTTTAAAATCTATGCCTGGGTTCAGGTTAGTTGTCCTAAATAATATTTCTATTAAATTATTTATATATATATATATATATATTAAAGAACAAAACCCGAAAACATGGTATTTTGAGTGATTGTGTGTGAAATGTCCAATATTACACACAAACATGGGATCAATACCAAAACATTTTTTTTTAATTTTTGTCGGCGGCGTTCGCTTCTACTCACACCGCGCGCGCATGCGCAACTCTCCTCCTCTAGTCTCCTCTCCTCCTTAAAGGGATACTACAACGAAATTTCGGCGCTCATTTTTTGGTCTATATGTGTTCAAAAGAGCAGTATCACATATAACATACCAATATCTTGTTAAAAAAGTCTCGAAAAGGAATTTTAAAACGAATTAAACGATTAGCAAAGAGCACCTGGTGGATGCCGCTAACGCCTCGTTTGTAATGCGCGTCTAGGAACCTTGACAGCTAGTGACGGAGGTTGTCTCGTCTCCGGCCACGACGAGAGAAGGGGGAAAGGAGGAACTCCCCTCTTCCCGAGAATCCCTTTTGTGTGTCGCAGAAGTCACTATTGTCCCCCTAGAAGATTATAGAAGATTAACCCGTCACTCGAAATTCGTACAAAAGCAGCCGCTTCGGTGGCTGGAACGACTAGGCCATCCTCTCGACGTCAGCCTCGCCGTAGCTTTGCTCGTCTTGAGACGACCTACGTCACGATTGCGTTGGATGTCACGTGCTCTAAGCTGGGCCTTCTCCGAGCGCTTGCCAGCTAGTGGGCCGTTTATAACGAAAAATACAGCCACCAGGATCAAAATACAAACGTGCGATTGTCATTTACGGATATTGTGGATCATATTCAACCTATTTTTGAACACGACGGGAATATTTCAAATTTCGTTGAAGTATCCCTTTAAAGGGACACTGACACCCCCTCCCCCCATATTCTTCTTTTTTGTCAGGCGATTTATTATGGTTGTGGGAATACTACCCAATTAATATTTTGCTACAGAGTCACGTATTTTCTTAATAAAGCCAAAAAACGCAACTGCTCGAAACCGAAACCAAAACTCCCGCACTGCACGGAGAAGTGGAGAGGATAGAGTGAGTGGTGAAAGCCGCGTGGCTACACCCAACCATCAGGGTTTTTTTTGTTTTGTTTTTTAGATGCGGAGCATCTCTTGCTCGGGTCTATGTCCCGCGGCGTCGGCGTCGTAGTCCGCACTCACACTACGCATGCGCAACTCTCCTCCTTCCCTATCTCCAACAACTGCGCGTTACTCTCTCCGCTCTCTCTCTCTACCAGCTGCGTGCACTTCGCGTGCGTTCGCTTCTACTCACACCGCGCGCGCATGCGCAACTCTCCTCCTCGAGTCTCCTCTCCTTCAAGTGTGAATATAAGCAGCGGTAGCGCGCTGCGCGCGTTCAGTTCACCCGCTGTTGACTCCACTTCACTCCGTTCTTCCGATGAAGTGTGATGGAAGCAACAGTCCCGTCAGTTAGTGGGTTGGCGCAAGCAAGTGTCAGCACCACCCCACAAAAACTAACAGCAACGGTACGTCCACTGAAGACAAAGCTGCGCAGCGAAGGGCACGCGACGCTGAGCGCAAACGCTTGAAGCGAGCGGCAGACCCTGAACTACGGCAACGTGAAGCGGCGTCCATTCGTCAACGTCGAGCGGCGGATGCTGAACTACGACAACGTGAAGCAGCGGCGGTTCGAGAACACCGTTAATAACGATCCGCGATGCTCCGCATCACTCCATGGTTCCCCTCGAGAAGATGGTGTATTTTTTTTTTCTCCGTATGTAGTAGACGAAATGCGTTCCGGGATCCGTTCGCCCTGCGATTCCTTTGCAGTTATGTTTGTTCCGCTCGCTGTTCTGTACTTCAAGAAGAGTTGTTTTGTGCATTTAAGTGTTGGAAATTAGTAGTGAGTGCGCGTGGTGGGAATTCTCGTGATCGGCTCCGAAAAGAATGCTCCCAAGATGTTGCGTGAAGTGCTGCCTCACATGCCCTGCATCTGAAAGTGACCTTGTGCGGCAGAGTGCACAAGTTTCCGAAAGATCAGCGGGTCGGGATCAATGGCTGGCTGCAATTACTGTAGAACACTTACGCAAAGCTCGGAAAGAGGACGCTACCCGATTCATATGCTCCTTGCTTTTTGTGGAAAGTGACTACAGTGAGTTCGCAGGTGTCAAAAATGGAATACCATACCATTTAGTTCAGCGACGTATCGTCTACAAAAAAAAATGTTTTCTTCAGTGATAAATTGTTAAGAAAAGAAATGTAAACATCGCAAAATGCTTGACAAAAAAAAAATGGGACAACCACACCAGGGATCGAAACCGTGCCTGCTGAGTGTGAATCGGACGTCCTTCCACTGAGCAACTGAAGGGACTCTTTCATGCGCAGAAATAGAGCCGGTAGACTGTATGTCGGAAGTTTGCTGCCGATTTCCCTTCAATAGATGCACTCCCGGCTTGAAGTCGGGCAACACCACCCATAGCCCGCATTCCCACCTCGTAAAGAAACCGTACGCGTGCGTATTCAACTCGAAGCACGCACTTCGTGCTTGACGTTTGAGCGAGCGATGTCTTCAGCCACGAGAAGAGACGACGGCTCGGCGACGTCTTCGTGCAATCGGCTTGCTGGTTGGGCCTGTCGTACGGGATGAATATCAGTTCTTTTGATCGGTCCAAAATTTTGCTTTCGAAGGAAGACAGAATTCGCCAGTACCGTGAACGACAGTTCTGAAGTAGGGGTCCAACGCCCGTCGTCAGCTGCCATACGCTAGTCCCACGATACGTGAAACGACGCCATGTTGAGAATTATGCAGTGAACGCACAGAATGCTTCCGGTTGTCTGTGCTCCCCTTTTTTTTCAATCAACATATTTGCAGCTCTTTGGAAGCCACTAAATTGGGTTTTGTCTTTTTTTTTAATTTTTTATATTGACTGTGTGCCGTCAATGACCCACGACTTAGATAAAGTTTGGTGCTCGCGTCCAAACCTTAGAAAACGGCCCGTGACCACGGAAAAGAGAGTGAGCGCGACTCAAACCGGCCAGTTCTCGATCGGCGGTTTTCGGGCGGAAAGAAACCGAATTTCTAGCCGCAAATTCTGTTCTAGGTAGTTGGGCTCTTATATATCACGTACAAGTAAAAACCTCGGCTAGCATAAATACCCTGTTAGTGTCCGTTAAGACGATGCGGCATAGATAACTGAGAAAGCAGTGTTGTACACGTTCCTCAAAAAAAGGACCGAAAGGTCGTTCCTCGTTCCTTCTGAATTTCGGAACGCGTTCCCGTTACAAGTTCCATCTGTGAGAAAGGAACTCGCTCCCGTTACAGTTTAAAAAATGAAACTTTTCGTTACATATACGTTACATTTATATTTTTCTAATTACCATATTTGGTTATATCAAGCAAAGTATTTTTTTTATCTATCCCATCAAATGGGAACATACGAATTTATATGTCGTGATGGAAGGGCACTGGGAGAAGAAAACAAGCGGAATCAAGGTTTTATTTGTTGATATATTAAAGTTTAAAAATCTCAGCTTTTAACCAGATTCATGTTTCTGGTGAACGATTCAGACAAGGCGCACGTACTGTTACCCCACATTGCACGAGCGTTTTACAACAACCTCCCACGTTTCAATCTAACGAAGTCCCTTGTTCGAACTTAACAGTGATTGCTTCTCGATATTGTTTTCCGCAAGACGTAGAAGTGAAGGAGAGGGTATGCTTTTGGAAGGTCAGTCTTGAAAACTACAAGTAGTCCTTTGTGAAGGTTAGATTCGTTGTTCAGTTTGAAGGTAGGGACAAAGGGAGAAGGAATAAAGGTTAATTTGTGTGTGTCGTTTAAGTGAACAATGCTCGAGATACAAAAGTGCGTTCAATGTCTGGTAACCTGTGATTTTGTTGTAACTGTAGGTTTCGTTACAAAAGTTCATAAATGGCTGTAGTCGGTTTCAGATTTCTGGGTCTATGAGGATTCGTGGAAGCAAAGAAAGTAACTGAGTTTGAAACGTCCCTCTTCGTGTCTTTTCGTGCGACTAAACGTTTTGCTTTTTGTAACGTAGTCTCGGGCACTCAAAAAAAAAAAAAAAAACATTGATGTCCTTTAACTTTCCAGAAACCGACTGTTACTAAGCGAGGACCACACAATATAAATCCTAAGATAAGCAAGCATAACGTGAACGAGTTAAAAACAATATTTTCGTAATGATATAGCTTTTATACTTTTAAAATTTCCCTCGTAAAAATAGAATAAAATGACCCCACCAAACGAAAAAAGAAACGCCGTTACTCTTTCCGTTTCAGTAAAAAGGTAACGAGTTCCCGTTCGAGTTTCACCGATGTAAAATGGAACGGCGGCGTTCCTTTGTTCCTCCTAGAAGGAACGTGTTCCAGGAACGCCATTCCTTGGAACGCCGTTCCGTACAACACTGTGAGAAAGGAGGTACAGTTCCTCCGTAGAGCCCCTTTTTTAGCCTGCACACTGCCTTTCGCTGCGTAGTGAAAATATTACCCGACCAACAGGGGCGTAACAAACACCAGAGGCATCACTTGCGCGAGGGTGCAACGCTGGTTCAATGACGCTACCTAATTTTCCACTCCTTCTTTCTTTCTCTCTTTTTTTAGATGCAATTTGCTATTGTTTTACCTTCACCACACCGGCCATCGGTTGGGGCAAATACTGCTAACGTCTCCTGTTCATGTGCTCCATTTCACCTCACGACGACCCACGGACAACGCTACGAGTCATAGAATTTAAATTAATGACGTGTGACGTGACATTCGAGAGGGGTGCAGTGACGTGTTGTCACTTGATACGCCAAATTGACTGATTTCTCGTAAAGTCCACTACAATTTATTGTAACTTGAAACTAAGTATAGGGATTCCTGGTTCAATTAATCGAATCATTTTGTCAGCAGGATACCCCCATCAAAATTTCTACCCTGGGAAAATAGCGCGGTGTAGCGAAATCAACCAAGTACAACGCCCCTAAGTCCGAATGTGCCGCAAAGTTAATATTTTATAGGCAATGTCAGCCACATCACTAATGAAAAAACATTCAAGTTTTTTTTTCTGTTTAGTTTTTTATTATGTATGGGAGAAAATGGGACCAAGTACTGTCACAGTGGATGCGGTGTTTGAGTACGAGTAATTGTTGAGACAACTATCCTGCAATGGTAATTGACTGGAGCATAGACCTGTAAAACAATTATACTTCTAATTGAAAACAATATAAAGCAGCATATGCCCTTACTGATTCTGAATAACCTGCTTCCATCATGCGAAATAATAATAGAATATCGGACGAAATTAAGAACATGCAAAACCCTTCAACATCATGGTACTAAGACGTATTGAGCGAACTTATAATGAAAGGGCAAAGCAGAATTTGTGAAAAAGTTTTGAGGAACATTTCATGAACAATATTTGAGAAAAAATTAACATTTTAACAAAGGTGTGTGCTATGAGTTTTCCGCTCTTAATATCGTAGGTGATATTGCAGTGCTTCGATGGGGTGCCCATAAATACAAGCTTTTTGCAAATTGCTGTACATGTAACTCCAAGAAACAGAACGGAAGCTACTTGGCATAATAATATAAGTATGAGTCCCTCAAGTACATGGGATCGTGAATTAATAGTTTATTATTTTCGTTCATGACACCTTCGAGGAAATTAACAATGTGTGCAGTTGTTAAACCGAAATTAAGTCTTTCCGAAGTCTCGCTGGAGTACGATGTACCAGAATCTTGGTGAAGTTAAAGTCCCTTGTTTCGTTTCTAAAACAGCAATATTTGAGCCCGCAAATCTGTTCCCCCAAAACACGTTGACAGCGTTAGGGGTGGCAGAACTCTCACATGACCACCGCTGCCTTATGTCTCAAGGAAGCAAACTGTCAGCGACTTCATCTGGCAGTCATTTCCAGTAAGCAGACGATCCGTTCTAAAGCCCTGCGGCATTCTCTACGAAGCAGCTGACAGCTTAGCCGATATCGCATGCCCGCGAGCGCCCTGCCTCCCAATCAGCACGATCCTAAGCCCTGAATCGATATTTTTCCGACGGCAGTGTCTCCTGGATTAACCCCTGTACGGCCTCTCTTCTTCCTCTCTCGCCCAGCGCGCCGCGTTCCTGAATCGCCCCCGCTCTCGGTTTATTTAGCGGGCCCTAATTCACGATGCGGTGTCGGACCTCCCCGTCGTCGAAGCACGGGGTACCCGAAAGGCTCCACCTCCGGAACCCGGCACGACCCTGGAGCTGCGATGAGATTCGCGTTCTGGCAAGCGGATCACGCTGCATCCGGATAGCTTCACTTTTTAATCTTTTTTTTTTTTTTTTTTTTGTAGATTAAAACTTATGGAGTCCACCTGTGGTCTCTACGCTGACGCCGAATTTCGAGATCGTGACGATTTTCCCCACTTGACGTCTGGTGATTCGTTACACGTCGGCTGCCGATTTCTTTTTTGTTGTTCAGCCTGTACCGGTAAGGTTTTTCGACTTGCGTATGGTCGAATGCTTTGTTGCGCAAGACGGCTTTCGTTATGTCCTATTCATCAGATCTCCAAAACCTTGAAACCGTTTTCTCTTATATAAATTTACTCTGTCTTATCCTCCACGCGTGTGTTTTTACAAGCCACGACGCCATTCGGAACAAAGGTTACTCTTACTCTTAATACATTACTATTACCGTTACTGCCTTTGAACTATTACGTTGGTTCCTGGAACACTCATTTTGTTTCTCTCGATGTAAACCCTAAACTTCGCATTTATAAAAAAAGAAGGTTATGCAGAAAAGGGGGGGGGGGGGGCATTTTAGAACAGCACCACTATATTCCGTCTCACTAAAACCTTGCAGTACAGCCAGACCTACAGGGGAGGAGCGTATGCCAACCTGTTCAAGCGGAACGAGAGGAACGGGAGAGGAGGGCTGAGGTTCCCCCATTCCGCCTTTCCCTCCTCTTGAATTGTTAGGGATACACTCTCTCCCCTGTAGCTTCGGCAGTACTGCGCGGTGTTAGTGAGTCGCAGCACAGAAACATTACGTAGCAGACACGTGAAAATGGAGTGTTTTGGGCCACACTAGAAGAATTAGTTTTCTTCCCGGGAATTGCGAAAAATCTCGTCGTTTCCCTAACGTTATGTAGAGACCATTTGAAGAAAACATTGAATTTTTTTAATGTCTTGAGATTGTAGTATCTCAACTTCGAGTGAAATCTTGTTTTCTAAAGAAGCACTTTCTGCATAATGAAAAGCGCTATAAAAAACTAGAATGTAACAGGGGCGGATTAAGCAAAACGGGGCGACCGCCCCCCCCCCCCCCCCCGCTTCCAGAATCCCCAAGATCAGTGGCGTACCAAGTTGCTTTTGAGTGGGGGGGCAAATCAGACCCCCCCCCCCCCCCCCCCCCCCGGTCCGGGGGGCGGTGCCCTCCCTTTGGCGCCGCCGGCCGGTGTTTGCCCTGCCCAGTGGCGGCAGTTTCAGGGCGGGCATAACACATGCCTTGTCCCCCCCACTCTGAAAACGGGGGGGGGGGGGGGGGGGGGGGCAAGCGCCTCCCTTGCCCCCCAAGTTGGCATGCCCATGCCCAAGATCAAGCTTTTTTTATAAAAAAAGTTTATATACACCAGTGTTGGGCAAAATACCCAACAGATGTATTTAAGTTAAGTTACTTAACATCTGCTTCATACTTCTCAAGTTACTTTCACTGTAATGTATCTTGAGTAGAGTACAAAACTTAGAAACGTAACTCAATTAGTTTTCAAGATACTTCCGCATTGCGTAATTTTTTTCGACATTCAGTGACAAATAAACTTTAACAGTTGTGCAAATCTGATTTACCAAAAAAGGTTATAAGACCGCAACAGCACAAAAAACACAACATTATACGGGTTTTTTTATGCAGGAAAATAACAAGGAGCTGGATATCACTAATGCACGTTACGAAACATTTCTGGGACAAAAAAAAAAAGGTTGCTTCAGCTATGGTAACACTTCTGAGTATCGCGTCCTATAGCACACTTTAGACGCGTCGTTTAACTACAATCCATATCCCGTATATGGGGAGTTCACCATAAACGAACTTGGGATACGAAATTGAGTGAATGGATAACAAAGAGAGCCCACATATTAGCCACGGCAGTGGTCACACCTTCTTCAAGTAGGTTGCATTCAGAAAGGACTCAACATGTGGGGAATCTTCGTCGGCATTTTGAGAGGTCATGCTGCTCGTAGTTCGTTTCCTCTCCTGTTTCTGCTTTTCAAAGCTTGCTTACAGTCAGTGTTCGCGAGAGCTATCAACAAGTGCCGAGCGGTCAATAAAAAGAAGAAAAAAAGCCTCGATGTTTTGCAGTAGCGTTCTCACATACAACAAGCAATAAAAAAAAAAAATAGTGGCTAATTTTTGTCCTTATTTTTTATGTTCTTCTATTTAATATTTTCTTGACACTGAAGTCTGCATTGCGTCATGCGTCGTTTTCCGTACTGGGTTGCGCTTCAGTGTGGCAATATTCACTTCCGAAAAACCACCCTTTTTGGTTGAGGATCTTTCGGATCAAACCATGTAAACAAAAGGAGCCTTTGGGAAATCAAGAATAAAACTTTAATTGTACGAACGTTGTGGTGAAATATGAATCACAATCCGCCAATTGGGATGTTTTCACGAGATCAATTTTAGTCACCATAGCTTACCGGAGCGAACAACATGATTTGGTTGCTCCAAAGAATGTTGTCGTTTGCTCGAGTCACGCCAGTTCATACAGAATAACTCAGAAAAGGGCAGAATGTACAAGAAAGAAAAGAATTTGAGATAATGGGTACAAGATACTCAGAAATGTAGTTAAAATACAGTATCAATACTCGCGATAAAATGTATTAGCGAGATACCAAGATATTGAAAAATGTATTAGAAATAGGGTTTCTTGAGTAGAGTATTTGTGTAGGCACAAGTATGATATAAACCGGCTAAAAGTATAGATTTTGGTATCACAGTGTCACTCCATGTCAAACGTCCTAGATGTGGCGCTTGACGACCTTCGATTTCTAAAAAAAAAAAGAATTTATGGCCTTTTGCCGCAATGTCCGTACCCATGCCCTAAAATATTTCTGACGAAAAAAAATTTTCGATGCAGTGAGCGCGGTATTAACTTTTAAAAAATAGCGTGAAACTAGGTATCACTCTGTAACTGACCAAAATCAGCTTTGTTTTATGAAACACCCAAGAATATTTTTTTCTTTAATCTGCACGGCTTTCGACCTGCAATGTGGATGGGCTTGTGCAGCTTTGTTCAATTTAAATATATTTTCTAAAAACACAATTTTTGTTTTGACATTTTTAACATTTTTGTATTTTATTCAAAAATATCAAATAGCTCCGGGGACTTAATATAACTTTTTATGGCTGCCCTGCAGGTATATAATCAATAAAAGGAATGTTTAAACCGTTGAATTATATATTTATGTGGGGTTATGGGGATATTTATACAGCGTGTAGTTGGTCAGCCATTTAAAGTTGCGACGAGTCACACGCTGTAGATGAGCAATTCAGCCAGTGCAGTACAACCGCTAGCCTGGGGTCTTTAAAGGGACACTGACACCCCCCAAAAAAAAATTTTTATTTTTTGCCAGGCGCTTCATTATGGTGTCGGAGGACTACCCAATTAATATTTTGCAACAGAGTAGCGTATTTCTTTAATAAAGCCAAAAGACGCAACTGCTCGAAACCGAAACCGAAACCCGACGGAGGTCGGAGAAGTGGAGAGAAGAGAGTGACTGGCGGAAGTCACGTGGCTACACCCGACCGTGCTTTTTTTTTTCTCCTCTCCGGTAGCAGACGACACGACATGCGGCGTGCGGGAACTGCTTGCCGTGCCATTCTTTTGCAGTTATGTTTGTTCCGCTCGTTGTTATGTACTCCAAGATGAGTTGTTTTGTACATTGAGGAGTTAGAGATGAGTAGTGAGTGCCCGTGGTGAATTTCCATGATCGGCTCCGAAAAGAATAAACCCAAGATATTGCGTGAAGAGCTGGCTCACATGTCCTGCATCCGAAAAAAAGTGGCATTGTCGAAAGATCAACGGGATCGGGACCAATGGCTGGCTGCAATTCCTGTAGAACATTTACGGGCACCTCGGAAAGCGGACGCTACCTGATTTATATGCTCCTTGCACTTTGTGGAAAGAGATTACATTGAGTTCGCAGGTGTCAAAACGGAAATCCCATACCGTTTAATTCAGCGAAGTATCGTCCACAACATTTGTTTGTTATTTTTTTTTTGTTTGTTTCTTCAGTGATGAGTGTAAAAAAAAGAAAAAGATATGTAAACATCAAAAATTGTTTGCAAAAAAAAAAAAAAAAATCACGGGGGATCGAATTCGGACCTTTGGTGTGTGAAGCGGACGTCTTTCCCACTGAGCTACTGGGGCATCTCGTTTCTGATGGATCTCTTCCCTTAGTAATAATTCAGCCGGTAAACTGTAAGTTTGAAAGTTTGCTGTCGATTTTTCTTTAGCAAAAGCACTCCCGGGTTGAAGTCGGGAAGCACCACGCTTTGGGGACATTCGCACCTAGTAAAGAAATCGTACGCGTGCATATTCAACTCGAAGTAGACACGTCGTGCTTGACGTTTGCGCGAGCGTTGTCTTCAGCCACGAGAAGGGAGCGACGGCTCGGCGACGTCTTCGTGCAAATCGGCTTGGTGGCCGGGCGTGTCGTACGGGATGAATACCAATTCTTTTGATCAGTCCCAAATTTCTCTTTTAACGGTAGACAGAATTCGCCGGTACCGCGAACGACAGTTCTGAAATAGAGGCCCCACGCCCGTCGTCCGCTGCCATCGCCGTCCCCGCGAGTCCCACGATACGCGAAACGACGAACGCACAGAATGCTTCCGGTTGTCTGTGGAACTTTTTTTTTCAATCAACGTATTTGCAGCTTTTTAGAAGCCACAAAAAATGGGTTTCATATTTTTTTCTATTTTTAATATTGAGTGTGTGCCTTCAGTGACCCACGACTTTGATTAAATTTGGTGGTCGCATCGATACCTTAGAAAATGGCCCGTGACCGCGGAAAAGAGAGTGAGCGAGACTCGAACCGGCCAGTTCTTGATCGGCGGTTTTCGGGCGGAAAGAAACCGAATTTCGAGCCGCAAATTCTGTTCTGGGTAGTTGAGCCCTCATATGTCACGTACAACTAACAACCTCGGCGAGCATAAATACCCTGTCAGTGTCCCTTTAACGTGCACCACGCAGTAATGATACACGACCGCGCGCCGGTACGATGCTCATCCAGATCGGAACGGGCAGGGGTGCGGCTCGAACCCAGGATCCCTGGGTTCTGCAGCGCGAGGTTTCGCTCCACGCGCGTCCAGCTGGGTTGTGGTGCGACGCCGGGTTGTGTGTGGAGCGAGAGTTCAACTTCAGAAATTGTTCTCTCGCTTTAAACAAAAATTATTTTGATTAATCTTTCAGAATCAAAAGACAATCGATTGGTATTCCAAACCCACCATATATTGTATTTTTCCTTGGATCACCTTAGGGTGAAATAAACGGCTGTTTATGCCGTCAAAACGCACATTTTTTCCAAATTCAGCATTTGTATTTACTGAAAGATATTTAATTGAACGGGTTTAAACATTTGTATAGAATAAGTACCTAGAGGAAAGCCGGTAAAAAGTTAATATAAGTCCCCGGAGCAATTAAATGCATTTTTAATGAAATAACAAAAATGATAAAGTTTTCAAGGAAATGGTGTTTTCTTAAAAATATTCAAATAAAACAAAATAGCACATGCCCAACCAGCCGTTCATTTCACCCCTAAGGTGGTCCAAGTAAAAATACAATATATGATGGGTTTGGAAGAACAATTGATTGTCTTTTGATTTTGAAAAATTAATCGATGTAATTTTTGTTTAAAGAGAGAAAACAATTTTTTTTATTTTGAACTCTCGCACCACAACCCGGCGTCGCTCCTTAAAGGGATACTACAACGAAATTTCGGCTCTCATTTTTTGGTCTATATCTGTTCAAAAAAGCAGCATCACATCGAACATACCAATATCCTGTTAAAAAAGTCACGAAAAGGAATTTTAAAACGAATTAAACGACCAGCAAAGAGCACCTGGTGGATGTCGCTAACGCCTCGCTTGTAGTGCCCGTCTAGGAACCTTGACAGCTAGTGACGGAGGTTGTCTCGTCTCCGGCCACCACGAGAGAAGAGGGGCAGGAGAAACTCCCCTGTTCCCGAGAATGCCTTTTGTGTGTCGCAGAAGTCGCTATTGTCCCCCTACAAGATTACGGAAGATTAACCCGTCACTCAAAATTCGTACAAAAGCAACCGCTTCGGTGGCTGGAACGACTAGGCCATCCTCTCGACGTCAGCCTCGCCGTACCTTTGCTCGTCTTGAGACGACCTACGTCACGATTGCGTTGGATGTCACGTGGTCTCCGCTGGGCCTTCTCCGAGCGCTTGCCAGAGTGGGCCGTTTATAGCGAAAAATACAGGCACAAGGCTCAAAATACAAACGTGCGATTGTCATTTACGGATATTGTGGATTATATTCAACCTATTCTTGAACGCGACGGGAATATTTCAAATTTCGTTAAAGTATCCCTTTAAAGGGGTCATAAAACGCTTTTCCAACTTTTTCCTGTTTCGCTTTCCTCCTCAACTCATAAATCGCGCATTCTACCAAACAGTTCAAGAAGACGAAAAGAAGGGAGGCCCCTCTCGCTCTGAGCCTGGTTTGTGTACCCGGAGAAAGCCATTGTCCCCCTAGAAGATTAGCCCGTCGCTCAAAATTTAGACGAAAGTTTCTTTCCCTACCCCGTTCACCCCGAAGCTTACAGTGCTGTGGAAGCTACGTGCTCCTTGGGCTAGCCACACTTTTGCCACGTGAGCGTGGCAAATGTGGCTGCAGAGAATGAGGTCAGGTGATGAAACGGAGGCGGCTTATTGGTCCGGCAAGCGCGTAGCTTCCACCACATTGTCAGCTTAGGGGTGAAGGGACTAAATGAGGTCCGGTTTTGTGTGACGTCAGTTTGGACCCGATGACGCGCTTTTGGGACCGCGGATGTATCACAGTGAAAAGGCAGAGAGGTTACGAAGGGGAGGAGGTACGAAATAGTCCGCTGTGTTTTCAAATTTTCGTACTGAAAGTCAGGCTTTTGACTTTCTACCTTTTTTCTTTTGGCCCACTGAACGATGTGCTATTAGTGAAATCCCAATCTAAAATGATTTATCCAAACCCAAAAATCGTTTCATGGGCCCTTTAACGCCTCTTATCCTCACTGCACGCCGCCTGTGACGATAGCTAACACGATTAGGTCCAAAGAAAGAACGGAGCTTGCTGAAACTTCCCCTTGTCCGTCTTTCCGGCTGCAAGGGACGAAACGGTGGGTATCGTGTAATAATCGCAGGCGCCGCCAGTGCGTAGTCATAGCAGGCCGGTTTTGCCCTTTGTGCCAGAGGGCGGCCCCTCATATTCCGAAACGTGACGCGAAAAACGACGCGCGGCATCAGGCGACGTGACTTGTCCATGCGTCAGGCAACCTGGACTTTTCCATAAATATATCCTACTTCACTATGCGAAGTAAGATATAATAATAGAACAGTGGAATATATCTGCCTAAAAACAACACGGTATTTGGATTGCTATGTTATAAACATCATGAATATTGGCTTGAAGCAATTGAAAAAAATAAGGAATGTATAAACATTTTAGCATTTTTGCTAGTTTTGTTACAAACTATCTCGTTGCTGCATGTGACTGTAAGCATTCTTACTGACAGCCCTGTAGGTATACTGTACAAAAATACTAAAAAAGGTTTCATGCCATACAACTAAATATCATGCAGAAAAACAACTAAATTTGTGCGAAATTGCGTTCTGCCGTTTCGAGAGCCGTCAATTCTGCCTTGAGGTGGCAAAAAGAAAAATACGAAACATGGTGCCTTTAACGGAAGAATTTATGCCTTTTGTTCTTGACCGTTTAAATAAAATAATTTTGTTCTAAAGAGGAAAAAAACATTTTGAAGTTGAGCTCCCGCGCCGCAACCTTGCGTCGTTTCTTGCGCCTTTTCTCTGCACAGCACGCCACCGTAGAACCTGGCAAGGCGTGCGACAGTGCCACAGTGTGCGCACGCAGGTAGACAGCAGGACCTCGAGTTGTCGGGAACACCTTGGTGGGAAGAAGCCTTTTTCCACTCTTGTTACTTTATGGATTTTCCTATTTCGACTGTTTTGCGCGGCCATGTCCTCCTTTGGTCTTCCACTGTCTTGATATCAGCAGATGCTTAGCGCTGCCGGGTCAGAGCATCCACTAGTAAGCTTGCTGTTTCTTATGTACACATCGCAATCACTTTCTATTGTCAACGTCAGGACACTATTTAAACAGCAACACAAAAGCCCCGTGAACGGGCAATCTAAAACGACGAGGCGATATAGTGTTGACGAATGCGCGCCGTTGGAGGATTACCCTTCACGCCTCGTTTGTGTTTAAATCGGCTTTGAAATGGCAAAATCTTGCGTCAGTATATAGTTCCGATTTTAACCGCAGTATGCGTGACGGCTAGATTTCGCGGCGATATTGTCGCGTTTCCCTTTTATGAGAAGTCCACGTCAGCTGATGCCGCCCGTCGATTAGGCATCGCGTTTCGGAGTGTGAGGAGTCGCCCTCGGGTACAAAGGGCACAACGGGCCTGGTATGAGTACGCACTGACGGCGCCTCCCATTATCAACACCATGCCCGCCGTTTCTTCCCCTGCAGCTGAAAAGACGGACAAGGGGAAGCGGCAGTAAACTCCGTTCTTTTTTTGGACCTAATCGTGTCTGCTATCGTGGCCGGTCGCGGTTTTTGAAGTCGAGTTCAACTTCAAAATTGTTTTCTCGTTTTAAACAAAAATTACTTTGATTAAACTCTCAGAATCAATAGACAATCGATTGTTCTTCCGAACCCACCATATCTTGTATTTTTAGTTGGACCACCTCAGGGTAAAATAAACGGCTGTTTAAGCGTCAAAACGCACTTTTTTTGCAAATTCAGGATTTTTTCTTTTACTGCGAGATATTTACTCCGGCGGTTTAAATTTTTTATTTATGAATTATATACCTGCAAGGCAACCGGTAAAAAGTTCTATTAGGTCCCCGGAGCGATTAGCTATTTTTACTAAAATAACGAAAATGTTAAAATTAAAAACAAAATTGTGTTTTTAAAAAAATATATTTAAATTTGAAGTTGGCCTGATTTTTGGTCTATTATGGAGTGATACCTAGTTTCACGCTATTTGTAAAAGTGAAAACCGCGCTCACGCCAGCAAATATTTTTTTCGTCAAAAATATTTTAAGGCATGGCTACCGAAATTGCGACAAAAGGCTATGAATTATTTTTTTTTTTAGAAATCGAAGGTTGTTGGACCGCAACGTGCGAGACGTTTGACATGGAATGACCCCATAGCAACTATTGGGTCAAAAGAATTGATGTGGTCAACATTAGGGCCGTAACGTCAAAACTCAGCAGACCCCTACCCCCCTCCCCAGCCCCATGTCTATCACCCCCCCCCCCACCCCCTTTGCAAGCCTAATCCATAAATCCGCCCCTCCCTGGAGGGCCCCGATCTATAAGAGAATACTCTTCGGTGGTTTTTTCGCGAAAGATTTTTTTGTTCGCCGATATAACCTATGACAAATGCGGTATTTTGACGAAGGTAGAATGTCCTCATATTATTGAGACATATAGATTTGTCCATGGTTGAAAAAACCCCGAGACTGCGGGTAAACGACACAACACTAAAAAGTCTCTAGCACATTATAGATTTGTCCATGATTAAATGTAGGCGCATACTTAAGCAATCAAAAATATTTTTTTCACTACCAAAATTAATTTATGCGAGAAAATTTTTTTCGTCTCCTGAAGCATATTTTTTTTGCATATTTTGTGTCGCATCTCCCTCAAGATAGCTCTAGCATTTTTGAGGTGGGGGGGGGGGGGGGAGGGGGGGGAGGGGGGTTCATAATATATTGTATTTATTGATGGCCTTCAGCGCTTCGTTAGGATGTCTAAGGGAATTAAGCGTAATGTATCCGAATAGGGTATTAAATAAGCAGGTGAGAATATATCAATTATATGTTTCCTTTAAATTCGGAGAGATTTTCTTAAATACATCGGCCGAGAGTTAGACGAGTCCTGTCTTCACCATGTCTTTGTGAGGCTCGGCGTATATTAAATGTGAAAATACTTGCCACAAGAGGTTGACTAATTAACTTAAAAAAAAGTAATGACCTTTTAGGTTATTGATTTTCGCGGTCATGAAGGAATTGCAGTATTTACGGCGATTACACTTAGAGGCCAGACAAATTTAGAGAATTTTTGAAAGGTGATGGGTATTAAGATATTATTCGATTAATTTTCACGTGTTTTGTTTTCTCTCTTGAATAAACAGAGCGCTCAAAAAGAACGCCGTAAGCCCTGCCCACAAAAACGATTGGCCAAGTCACGTGAACGTGTCAATCATGTCGTCACTATCTCGGAAGCGTGTCCCTGATCGTTACGCCGACGACACGAGCGGCGATGTGACCTAACCAACTACGTCACCCTTCCAACCGTTATTGTAAGCAAAACATTATGCCCTCTTTGTCGGGAGATCATCATCATCGCCACCATCATCATCGACACCGCCGCCGGGTTGGCCTGGACGGGAGAACGCCTTTATAGAGCGCGCGACACTAGAGCGCCGACCTTAGAGCGCGCGACACGAGGGCGCACAACCAGTTGAGCGCGCGACGCGACAGCGCACACCAGTTGAGCGAACACCGCAAAATGTGTGATGTACCCGAGGCTCCACAGACGAAACAAAATTGTGCGACTCATCGGATTGAAGAATTCGTGATTTTTGATTGATTGAATGTGCCTTTAATAAAATATAAAAATAAAACGGGTATGACTCAAACATTTCTAACCAATTGTTTACTGAGATCGGAGAGAAAAGGGGGCAGGGGAGTGGGCTGGGGCATATAGGTACCGGCAAAGTTTGCAGTCGAGGGGAGCAGCGAGTCTAAGATTTCTTGACAGTGCTGCGGTGCGCCTCTCGGATATACTATAGTTTACTTTTTGATATATTTGGCCTATTATTGACAGACATTTGGGATCCGATCTCTTTGGTGGCTATTTAGACGTCCCTTGCATAAGTTTAAATGGTATTCTTACGCCCATGTCCGTAAAGAAGAAAGCTCACCGCTAAAAATGTAACAGTAAAACACTCGTCGAAGGAAAGCTCTGCGCAATTTTATCGGATGCAGATCTTTCCAGTCTTTTGACGGATACAGAAAAACCTCCCCTGCAAATCTGTGATATACAAACTCAAAGAACTGATGAAGCTAGGCCAGCTGCATTGTTTTTTTCTGCGAAAATGCACGCTACAGATATGCTTTTTTTTTTTTTTTCTCAGCTTTTTGTAACACTTCTTGGTTTGTCACGCGCAAAAATTTCGTCGACTGATTTTGCAGTGTCATTGCTAAATTCCGCGGCATAAATCCCTGCCAATTTTACATAAAACACGCGATACCCGAACAAGTGGTCGGTCCGGTGGGGCCACTCGCGCTGGACTGGCTGTGCGCTCTCGTGACGGGCGCTCCCCTCCGCTAAGCCCCTCCGCTACCCGGAACTCTCCAGCGAAAGCCATCGGCATGCAGGCGCAGTGGCGGTTTCTTCGTAGCGGAGGTAGAAACACGGTGTACTAAAACTCCCTAATGTAGCTGCGCACTAGAGTCGCGCGCGCTAACGTCGCAGCGCTCTTGAGTCAGTGTCGTGCGCTCTAACGTCGCGGCGCTCTAGTTACGCGCGCTCTAACGTCGCGGCGCTCTACTGTCGGCGCTCTTGTGTCGTGCGCTCTAGTGTCGTGCGCTCTAGTGTCGTGCGCTCTAACGTCGCGGCGCTCTAGTGACGCGCGCTCTAACGTCGCGGCGCTCTACTGTCGGCGCTCTTGTGTCGTGCGCTCTAGTGTCGTGCGCTCTAGTGTCGTGCGCTCTAACGTCGCGGCGCTCTAGTTACGCGCGCTCTAACGTCGCGGCGCTCTACTGTCGGCGCTCTTGTGTCGTGCGCTCTAGTGTCGTGCGCTCTAGTGTCGTGCGCTCTAACGTCGCGGCGCTCTAGTGACGCGCGCTCTAACGTCGCGGCGCTCTACTGTCGGCGCTCTTGTGTCGTGCGCTCTAGTGTCGTGCGCTCTAACGTCGCGGCGCTCTAGTGACGCGCGCTCTAACGTCGCGGCGCTCTACTGTCGGCGCTCTTGTGTCGTGCGCTCTAGTGTCGTGCGCTCTAGTGTCGTGCGCTCTAGTGTCGTGCGCTCTAACGTCGCGGCGCTCTAGTGACGCGCGCTCTAACGTCGCGGCGCTCTACTGTCGGCGCTCTTGTGTCGTGCGCTCTAGTGTCGTGCGCTCTAACGTCGCGGCGCTCTAGTGACGCGCGCTCTAACGTCGCGGCGCTCTACTGTCGGCGCTCTTGTGTCGTGCGCTCTAGTGTCGTGCGCTCTAGTGTCGTGCGCTCTAACGTCGCGGCGCTCTAGTTACGCGCGCTCTAACGTCGCGGCGCTCTACTGTCGGCGCTCTTGTGTCGTGCGCTCTAGTGTCGTGCGCTCTAGTGTCGTGCGCTCTAACGTCGCGGCGCTCTAGTGACGCGCGCTCTAACGTCGCGGCGCTCTACTGTCGGCGCTCTTGTGTCGTGCGCTCTAGTGTCGTGCGCTCTAACGTCGCGGCGCTCTAGTGACGCGCGCTCTAACGTCGCGGCGCTCTACTGTCGGCGCTCTTGTGTCGTGCGCTCTAGTGTCGTGCGCTCTAGTGTCGTGCGCTCTAACGTCGCGGCGCTCTAGTGACGCGCGCTCTAACGTCGCGGCGCTCTACTGTCGGCGCTCTTGTGTCGTGCGCTCTAGTGTCGTGCGCTCTAGTGTCGTGCGCTCTAGTGTCGTGCGCTCTAACGTCGCGGCGCTCTAGTGACGCGCGCTCTAACGTCGCGGCGCTCTACTGTCGGCGCTCTTGTGTCGTGCGCTCTAGTGTCGTGCGCTCTAACGTCGCGGCGCTCTAGTGACGCGCGCTCTAACGTCGCGGCGCTCTACTGTCGGCGCTCTTGTGTCGTGCGCTCTAGTGTCGTGCGCTCTAGTGTCGTGCGCTCTAGTGTCGTGCGCTCTAACGTCGCGGCGCTCTAGTGACGCGCGCTCTAACGTCGCGGCGCTCTACTGTCGGCGCTCTTGTGTCGTGCGCTCTAGTGTCGTGCGCTCTAACGTCGCGGCGCTCTAGTGACGCGCGCTCTAACGTCGCGGCGCTCTACTGTCGGCGCTCTTGTGTCGTGCGCTCTAGTGTCGTGCGCTCTAGTGTCGTGCGCTCTAACGTCGCGGCGCTCTAGTTACGCGCGCTCTAACGTCGCGGCGCTCTACTGTCGGCGCTCTTGTGTCGTGCGCTCTAGTGTCGTGCGCTCTAGTGTCGTGCGCTCTAACGTCGCGGCGCTCTAGTGACGCGCGCTCTAACGTCGCGGCGCTCTACTGTCGGCGCTCTTGTGTCGTGCGCTCTAGTGTCGTGCGCTCTAACGTCGCGGCGCTCTAGTGACGCGCGCTCTAACGTCGCGGCGCTCTACTGTCGGCGCTCTTGTGTCGTGCGCTCTAGTGTCGTGCGCTCTAACGTCGCGGCGCTCTAGTGACGCGCGCTCTAACGTCGCGGCGCTCTACTGTCGGCGCTCTTGTGTCGTGCGCTCTAGTGTCGTGCGCTCTAACGTCGCGGCGCTCTAGTGACGCGCGCTCTAACGTCGCGGCGCTCTACTGTCGGCGCTCTTGTGTCGTGCGCTCTAGTGTCGTGCGCTCTAGTGTCGTGCGCTCTAACGTCGCGGCGCTCTAGTGACGCGCGCTCTAACGTCGCGGCGCTCTACTGTCGGCGCTCTTGTGTCGTGCGCTCTAGTGTCGTGCGCTCTAACGTCGCGGCGCTCTAGTGACGCGCGCTCTAACGTCGCGGCGCTCTACTGTCGGCGCTCTTGTGTCGTGCGCTCTAGTGTCGTGCGCTCTAGTGTCGTGCGCTCTAGTGTCGTGCGCTCTAACGTCGCGGCGCTCTAGTGACGCGCGCTCTAACGTCGCGGCGCTCTACTGTCGGCGCTCTTGTGTCGTGCGCTCTAGTGTCGTGCGCTCTAACGTCGCGGCGCTCTAGTGACGCGCGCTCTAACGTCGCGGCGCTCTACTGTCGGCGCTCTTGTGTCGTGCGCTCTAGTGTCGTGCGCTCTAACGTCGCGGCGCTCTAGTGACGCGCGCTCTAACGTCGCGGCGCTCTACTGTCGGTGCTCTTGTGTCGTGCGCTCTAGTGCCGTACGCTTTAGTGTCGTGCGCTCTAACGTCGCGGCGCTCTAGTGACGCGCGCTCTAACGTCGCGGCGCTCTACTGTCGGTGCTCTTGTGTCGTGCGCTCTAGTGTCGTACGCTCTAGTGTCGTGCGCTCTAACGTCGCGGCGCTCTACTGTCGGTGCTCTTGTGTCGTGCGCTCTAGTGTCGTACGCTCTAGTGTCGTGCGCTCTAACGTCGCGGCGCTCTACTGTCGGTGCTCTTGTGTCGTGCGCTCTAGTGCCGTACGCTCTAGTGTCGTGCGCTCTAACGTCGCGGCGCTCTACTGTCGGTGCTCTTGTGTCGTGCGCTCTAGTGTCGTACGCTCTAGTGACGCGCGCTCTAACGTCGCGGCGCTCTACTGTCGGTGCTCTTGTGTCGTGCGCTCTAGTGTCGTACGCTCTAGTGTCGTGCGCTCTAACGTCGCGGCGCTCTACTGTCGGTGCTCTTGTGTCGTGCGCTCTAGTGCCGTACGCTTTAGTGTCGTGCGCTCTAACGTCGCGGCGCTCTAGTGACGCGCGCTCTAACGTCGCGCCGCTCTACTGTCGGTGCTCTTGTGTCGTGCGCTCTAGTGTCGTACGCTCTAGTGTCGTGCGCTCTAACGTCGCGGCGCTCTACTGTCGGTGCTCTTGTGTCGTGCGCTCTAGTGTCGTGCGCTCTAACGTCGCGGTGCTCTAGTGACGCGCGCTCTAACGTCGCGGCGCTCTACTGTCGGTGCTCTTGTGTCGTGCGCTCTAGTGTCGTACGCTCTAGTGTCGTGCGCTCTAACGTCGCGGCGCTCTACTGTCGGTGCTCTTGTGTCGTGCGCTCTAGTGTCGTGCGCTCTAACGTCGCGGCGCTCTAGTGACGCGCGCTCTAACGTCGCGGCGCTCTACTGTCGGTGCTCTTGTGTCGTGCGCTCTAGTGTCGTATGCTCTAGTGTCGTGCGCTCTAACGTCGCGGCGCTCTACTGTCGGTGCTCTTGTGTCGTGCGCTCAAGTGTCGTGCGCTCTAACGTCGCGGCGCTCTAGTGACGCGCGCTCTAACGTCGCGGCGCTCTACTGTCGGTGCTCTTGTGTCGTGCGCTCTAGTGTCGTACGCTCTAGTGTCGTGCGCTCTAACGTCGCGGCGCTCTACTGTCGGTGCTCTTGTGTCGTGCGCTCTAGTGTCGTGCGCTCTAGTGTCGTGCGCTCTAACGTCGCGGCGCTCTACTGTCGGTGCTCTTGAATCGTGCGCTCTAGTGTCGTGCGCTCTAACGTCGCGGTGCTCTAGTGACGCGCGCTCTAACGTCGCGGCGCTCTACTGTCGGTGCTCTTGTGTCGTGCGCTCTAGTGTCGTACGCTCTAGTGTCGTGCGCTCTAACGTCGCGGCGCTCTACTGTCGGTGCTCTTGTGTCGTGCGCTCTAGTGTCGTGCGCTCTAACGTCGCGGCGCTCTAGTGACGCGCGCTCTAACGTCGCGGCGCTCTACTGTCGGTGCTCTTGTGTCGTGCGCTCTAGTGTCGTACGCTCTAGTGTCGTGCGCTCTAACGTCGCGGCGCTCTACTGTCGGTGCTCTTGTGTCGTGCGCTCAAGTGTCGTGCGCTCTAACGTCGCGGCGCTCTAGTGACGCGCGCTCTAACGTCGCGGCGCTCTACTGTCGGTGCTCTTGTGTCGTGCGCTCTAGTGTCGTACGCTCTAGTGTCGTGCGCTCTAACGTCGCGGCGCTCTACTGTCGGTGCTCTTGTGTCGTGCGCTCTAGTGTCGTGCGCTCTAGTGTCGTGCGCTCTAACGTCGCGGCGCTCTACTGTCGGTGCTCTTGTGTCGTGCGCTCTAGTGTCGTGCGCTCTAGTGTCGTGCGCTCCAACGTCGCGGCGCTCTACTGTCGGTGCTCTTGTGTCGTGCGCTCTAGTGTCGTGCGCTCTAGTGTCGTGCGCTCTAACGTCGCGGCGCTCTACTGTCGGTGCTCTTGTGTCGTGCGCTCTAGTGTCGTGCGCTCTAGTGTCGTGCGCTCTAACGTCGCGGCGCTCTACTGTCGGTGCTCTTGTGTCGTGCGCTCTAACGTCGCGGCGCTCTAGTGACGCGCGCTCTAACGTCGCGGCGCTCTACTGTCGGTGCTCTTGTGTCGTGCGCTCTAGTGTCGTGCGCTCTAGTGACGCGCGCTCTAACGTCGCGGCGCTCTAGTGTCGGTGCTCTTGTGTCGTGCGCTCTAGTGTCGTGCGCTCTAGTGTCGTGCGCTCTAATGTCGCGGCGCCCTACTGTCGGTGCTCTTGTGTCGTGCGCTCTAGTGTCGTACGCTCTAGTGTCGTGCGCTCTAACGTCGCGGCGCTCTACTGTCGGTGCTCTTGTGTCGTGCGCTCTAACGTCGCGGCGCTCTAGTGACGCGCGCTCTAACGTCGCGGCGCTCTACTGTCGGTGCTCTTGTGTCGTGCGCTCTAGTGTCGTGCGCTCTAGTGACGCGCGCTGTAACGTCGCGGCGCTCTACTGTCGGTGCTCTTGTGTCGTGCGCTCTAGTGTCGTGCGCTCTAGTGTCGTGCGCTCTAACGTCGCGGCGCCCTACTGTCGGTGCTCTTGTGTCGTGCGCTCTAGTGTCGTACGCTCTAGTGTCGTGCGCTCTAACGTCGCGGCGGTCTACTGTCGGTGCTCTTGTGTCGTGCGCTCTAACGTCGCGGCGCTCTAGTGACGCGCGCTCTAACGTCGCGGCGCTCTACTGTCGGTGCTCTTGTGTCGTGCGCTCTAGTGTCGTACGCTCTAGTGTCGTGCGCTCTAACGTCGCGGCGCTCTACTGTCGGTGCTCTTGTGTCGTGCGCTCTAGTGTCGTACGCTCTAGTGTCGTGCGCTCTAACGTCGCGGCGCCCTACTGTCGGTGCTCTTGTGTCGTGCGCTCTAACGTCGCGGCGCTCTAGTGACGCGCGCTCTAACGTCGCGGCGCTCTAGTGTCGGTGCTCTTGTGTCGTGCGCTCTAGTGTCGTGCGCTCTAGTGTCGTGCGCTCTAATGTCGCGGCGCCCTACTGTCGGTGCTCTTGTGTCGTGCGCTCTAGTGTCGTACGCTCTAGTGTCGTGCGCTCTAACGTCGCGGCGCTCTACTGTCGGTGCTCTTGTGTCGTGCGCTCTAACGTCGCGGCGCTCTAGTGACGCGCGCTCTAACGTCGCGGCGCTCTACTGTCGGTGCTCTTGTGTCGTGCGCTCTAGTGTCGTGCGCTCTAGTGACGCGCGCTGTAACGTCGCGGCGCTCTACTGTCGGTGCTCTTGTGTCGTGCGCTCTAGTGTCGTGCGCTCTAGTGTCGTGCGCTCTAACGTCGCGGCGCCCTACTGTCGGTGCTCTTGTGTCGTGCGCTCTAGTGTCGTACGCTCTAGTGTCGTGCGCTCTAACGTCGCGGCGGTCTACTGTCGGTGCTCTTGTGTCGTGCGCTCTAACGTCGCGGCGCTCTAGTGACGCGCGCTCTAACGTCGCGGCGCTCTACTGTCGGTGCTCTTGTGTCGTGCGCTCTAGTGTCGTACGCTCTAGTGTCGTGCGCTCTAACGTCGCGGCGCTCTACTGTCGGTGCTCTTGTGTCGTGCGCTCTAGTGTCGTACGCTCTAGTGTCGTGCGCTCTAACGTCGCGGCGCCCTACTGTCGGTGCTCTTGTGTCGTGCGCTCTAACGTCGCGGCGCTCTAGTGACGCGCGCTCTAACGTCGCGGCGCTCTACTGTCGGTGCTCTTGTGTCGTGCGCTCTAGTGTCGTACGCTCTAGTGTCGTGCGCTCCAACGTCGCGGCGCTCTACTGTCGGTGCTCTTGTGTCGTGCGCTCTAGTGTCGTACGCTCTAGTGACGCGCGCTCTAACGTCGCGGCGCTCTAGTGACGCGCGTTCTAACGTCGCGCCGCTCTACTGTCGGCGCTCTTGTGTCGTGCGCTCTAGTGTCGTGCGCTCCAACGTCGCGGCGCTCTAGTGACGCGCGCTCTAACGTCGCGGCGCTCTACTGTCGGCGCTCTTGTGTCGTGCGCTCTAGTGTCGTGCGCTCTAGTGTCGTGCGCTCTAACGTCGCGGCGCTCTAGTGACGCGCGTTCTAACGTCGCGCCGCTCTACTGTCGGCGCTCTTGTGTCGTGCGCTCTAGTGTCGTGCGCTCCAACGTCGCGGCGCTCTAGTGACGCGCGCTCTAACGTCGCGGCGCTCTACTGTCGGCGCTCTTGTGTCGTGCGCTCTAGTGTCGTGCGCTCTAGTGTCGTGCGCTCTAACGTCGCGGCGCTCTAGTGACGCGCGCTCTAACGTCGCGGCGCTCTACTGTCGGCACTCTTGTGTCGTGCGCTCTAGTGTCGTGCGCTCTAACGTCGCGGCGCTCTAGTGACGCGCGCTCTAACGTCGCGGCGCTCTACTGTCGGCGCTCTAGTGTCGTGCGCTCTAGTGTCGTGCGCTCTAACGTCGCGGCGCTCTACTGTCGGTGCTCTTGTGTCGTGCGCTCTAGTGTCGTACGCTCTAGTGTCGTGCGCTCTAACGTCGCGGCGCTCTACTGTCGGTGCTCTTGTGTCGTGCGCTCTAGTGTCGTACGCTCTAGTGTCGTGCGCTCTAACGTCGCGGCGCCCTACTGTCGGTGCTCTTGTGTCGTGCGCTCTAACGTCGCGGCGCTCTAGTGACGCGCGCTCTAACGTCGCGGCGCTCTACTGTCGGTGCTCTTGTGTCGTGCGCTCTAGTGTCGTACGCTCTAGTGTCGTGCGCTCCAACGTCGCGGCGCTCTACTGTCGGTGCTCTTGTGTCGTGCGCTCTAGTGTCGTACGCTCTAGTGACGCGCGCTCTAACGTCGCGGCGCTCTAGTGACGCGCGTTCTAACGTCGCGCCGCTCTACTGTCGGCGCTCTTGTGTCGTGCGCTCTAGTGTCGTGCGCTCCAACGTCGCGGCGCTCTAGTGACGCGCGCTCTAACGTCGCGGCGCTCTACTGTCGGCGCTCTTGTGTCGTGCGCTCTAGTGTCGTGCGCTCTAGTGTCGTGCGCTCTAACGTCGCGGCGCTCTAGTGACGCGCGTTCTAACGTCGCGCCGCTCTACTGTCGGCGCTCTTGTGTCGTGCGCTCTAGTGTCGTGCGCTCCAACGTCGCGGCGCTCTAGTGACGCGCGCTCTAACGTCGCGGCGCTCTACTGTCGGCGCTCTTGTGTCGTGCGCTCTAGTGTCGTGCGCTCTAGTGTCGTGCGCTCTAACGTCGCGGCGCTCTAGTGACGCGCGCTCTAACGTCGCGGCGCTCTACTGTCGGCACTCTTGTGTCGTGCGCTCTAGTGTCGTGCGCTCTAACGTCGCGGCGCTCTAGTGACGCGCGCTCTAACGTCGCGGCGCTCTACTGTCGGCGCTCTAGTGTCGTGCGCTCTAGTGTCGTGCGCTCTAACGTCGCGGCGCTCTAGTGAGGCGCGCTCTAACGTCGCGGCGCCCTACTGTCGGCGCTCTAGTGTCGTGCGCTCTAGTGTCGTGCGCTCTAACGTCGCGGCGCTCTAGCGACGCGCGCTCTAACGTCGCGGCGCTCTACTGTCAGCGCTCTTGTGTCGTGCGCTCTAGTGTCGTCAACGTCGCGGCGCTCTAGTGTGCGCGCTCTAACGTTGCGGCGCTCTACTGTCGGTGCTCTTGTGTCGTGCGCTCTAGTGTCGTGCGCTCCAACGTCGCGGCGCTCTAGTGACGCGCGCTCTAACGTCGCGGCGCTCTACTGTCGGCGCTCTTGTGTCGTGTGCTCTAGTGTCGTGCGCTCTAACGTCGCGGCGCTCTACTGTCGGTGCTCTTGTGTCGTGCGCTCTAGTGTCGTACGCTCTAGTGACGCGCGCTGTAACGTCGCGGCGCTCTACTGTCGGTGCTCTTGTGTCGTGCGCTCTAGTGTCCTGCGCTCCAACGTCGCGGCGCTCTAGTGACGCGCGCTCTAACGTCGCGGCGCTCTACTGTCGGCGCTCTTGTGTCGTGCGCTCTAGTGTCGTGCGCTCTAGTGTCGTGCGCTCTAACGTCGCGGCGCTCTAGTGACGCGCGCTCTAACGTCGCGGCGCTCTACTGCCGGCGCTCTTCTGTCGTGCGCTCTAGTGACGCGCGCTCTAACGTCGCGGCGCTCTACTGTCGGCGCTCTTGTGTCGTGCGCTCTAGTGTCGTGCGCTCTAGTGTCGTGCGCTCTAACGTCGCGGCGCTCTAGTGACGCGCGCTCTAACGTCGCGGCGCTCTACTGTCGGCGCTCTTGTGTCGTGCGCTCTAGTGTCGTGCGCTCTATTGTCGTGCGCTCTAACGTCGCGGCGCTCTAGTGACGCGCGCTCTAACGTCGCGGCGCTCTACTGTCGGCGCTCTTGTGTCGTGCGCTCTAGTGTCGTGCGCTCCAACGTCGCGGCGCTCTAGTGACGCGCGCTCTAACGTCGCGGCGCTCTACTGTCGGTGCTCTTGTGTCGTGCGCTCTAGTGTCGTGCGCTCCAACGTCGCGGCGCTCTAGTGACGCGCGCTCTAACGTCGCGGCGCTCTACTGTCGGCGCTCTTGTGTCGTGTGCTCTAGTGTCGTGCGCTCTAACGTCGCGGCGCTCTAGTGACGCGCGCTCTAACGTCGCGGCGCTCTACTGTCGGCGCTCTTGTGTCGTGTGCTCTAGTGTCGTGCGCTCTAACGTCGCGGCGCTCTAGTGACGCGCGCTCTAACGTCGCGGCGCTCTACTGTCGGCGCTCTTGTGTCGTGCGCTCTAGTGTCGTGCGCTCTAGTGTCGTGCGCTCTAACGTCGCGGCGCTCTAGTGACGCGCGCTCTAACGTCGCGGCGCTCTACTGTCGGCGCTCTTGTGTCGTGCGCTCTAGTGTCGTGCGCTCCAACGTCGCGGCGCTCTAGTAACGCGCGCTCTAACGTCGCGGCGCTCTACTGTCGGCGCTCTTGTGTCGTGTGCTCTAGTGTCGTGCGCTCTAACGTCGCGGCGCTCTAGTGACGCGCGCTCTAACGTCGCGGCGCTCTACTGTCGGTGCTCTTGTGTCGTGCGCTCTAGTGTCGTGCGCTCCAACGTCGCGGCGCTCTAGTGACGCGCGCTCTAACGTCGCGGCGCTCTAGTAACGCGCGCTCTAACGTCGCGGCGCTCTACTGTCGGCGCTCTTGTGTCGTGTGCTCTAGTGTCGTGCGCTCCAACGTCGCGGCGCTCTAGTGACGCGCGCTCTAACGTCGCGGCGCTCTAGTAACGCGCGCTCTAACGTCGCGGCGCTCTACTGTCGGCGCTCTTGTGTCGTGTGCTCTAGTGTCGTGCGCTCCAACGTCGCGGCGCTCTAGTGACGCGCGCTCCAACGTCGCGGCGCTCTAGTAACGCGCGCTCTAACGTCGCGGCGCTCTACTGTCGGCGCTCTTGTGTCGTGTGCTCTAGTGTCGTGCGCTCCAACGTCGCGGCGCTCTAGTGACGCGCGCTCTAACGTCGCGGCGCTCTACTGTCGGTGCTCTTGTGTCGTGCGCTCTAGTGTCGTGCGCTCCAACGTCGCGGCGCTCTAGTGACGCGCGCTCTAACGTCGCGGCGCTCTACTGTCGGCGCTCTTGTGTCGTGTGCTCTAGTGTCGTGCGCTCTAACGTCGCGGCGCTCTAGTGACGCGCGCTCTAACGTCGCGGCGCTCTACTGTCGGCGCTCTTGTGTCGTGTGCTCTAGTGTCGTGCGCTCTAACGTCGCGGCGCTCTAGTGACGCGCGCTCTAACGTCGCGGCGCTCTACTGTCGGTGCTCTTGTGTCGTGCGCTCTAGTGTCGTACGGTCTAGTGACGCGCGCTGTAACGTCGCGGCGCTCTACTGTCGGTGCTCTTGTGTCGTGCGCTCTAGTGTCGTGCGCTCCAACGTCGCGGCGCTCTAGTGACGCGCGCTCTAACGTCGCGGCGCTCTACTGTCGGCGCTCTTGTGTCGTGCGCTCTAGTGTCGTGCGCTCTAGTGTCGTGCGCTCTAACGTCGCGGCGCTCTAGTGACGCGCGCTCTAACGTCGCGGCGCCCTACTGTCGGCGCTCTTGTGTCGTGCGCTCTAGTGTCGTGCGCTCCAACGTCGCGGCGCTCTAGTGACGCGCGCTCTAACGTCGCGGCGCTCTACTGTCGGCGCTCTTGTGTCGTGCGCTCTAGTGTCGTGCGCTCTAGTGTCGTGCGCTCTAACGTCGCGGCGCTCTAGTGACGCGCGCTCTAACGTCGCGGCGCTCTACTGTCGGCGCTCTTGTGTCGTGCGCTCTAGTGTCGTGCGCTCTAGTGTCGTGCGCTCTAACGTCGCGGCGCTCTAGTGACGCGCGCTCTAACGTCGCGGCGCTCTACTGTCGGCGCTCTTGTGTCGCGCGCTCTAGTGTCGTGCGCTCCAACGTCGCGGCGCTCTAGTGACGCGCGCTCTAACGTCGCGGCGCTCTACTGTCGGTGCTCTTGTGTCGTGCGCTCTAGTGTCGTGCGCTCCAACGTCGCGGCGCTCTAGTGACGCGCGCTCTAACGTCGCGGCGCTCTACTGTTGGCGCTCTTGTGTCGTGCGCTCTAGTGTCGTGCGCTCTAACGTCGCGGCGCTCTAGTGACGCGCGCTCTAACGTCGCGGCGCTCTACTGTCGGCGCTCTTGTGTCGTGCGCTCTAGTGTCGTGCGCTCCAACGTCGCGGCGCTCTAGTGACGCGCGCTCTAACGTCGCGGCGCTCTACTGTCGGTGCTCTTGTGTCGTGCGCTCTAGTGTCGTGCGCTCCAACGTCGCGGCGCTCTAGTGACGCGCGCTCTAACGTCGCGGCGCTCTACTGTCGGTGCTCTTGTGTCGTGCGCTCTAGTGTCGTGCGCTCCAACGTCGCGGCGCTCTAGTGACGCGCGCTCTAACGTCGCGGCGCTCTACTGTTGGCGCTCTTGTGTCGTGCGCTCTAGTGTCGTGCGCTCTAACGTCGCGGCGCTCTAGTGACGCGCGCTCTAACGTCGCGGCGCTCTACTGTCGGCGCTCTTGTGTCGTGCCCTCTAGTGTCGTGCGCTCCAACGTCGCGGCGCTCTAGTGACGCGCGCTCTAACGTCGCGGCGCTCTACTGTCGGTGCTCTTGTGTCGTGCGCTCTAGTGTCGTGCGCTCCAACGTCGCGGCGCTCTAGTGACGCGCGCTCTAACGTCGCGGCGCTCTACTGTCGGCGCTCTTGTGTCGTGCGCTCTAGTGTCGTGCGCTCTAACGTCGCGGCGCTCTCGTGACGCGCGCTCTAACGTCGCGGCGCTCTACTGTCGGCGCTCTTGTGTCGTGCGCTCTAGTGTCGTGCGCTCCAACGTCGCGGCGCTCTAGTGACGCACGCTCTAACGTCGCGGCGCTCTACTGTCGGTGCTCTTGTGTCGTGCGCTCTAGTGTCGTGCGCTCCAACGTCGCGGCGCTCTAGTGACGCGCGCTCTAACGTCGCGGCGCTCTACTGTCGGCGCTCTTGTGTCGTGTGCTCTAGTGTCGTGCGCTCTAACGTCGCGGCGCTCTAGTGACGCGCGCTCTAACGTCGCGGCGCTCTACTGTCGGCGCTCTTGTGTCGTGCGCTCTAGTGTCGTGCGCTCTAACGTCGCGGCGCTCTAGTGACGCGCGCTCTAACGTCGCGGCGCTCTACTGTCGGCGCTCTTGTGTCGTGCGCTCTAGTGTCGTGCGCTCCAACGTCGCGGCGCTCTAGTGACGCGCGCTCTAACGTCGCGGCGCTCTACTGTCGGTGCTCTTGTGTCGTGCGCTCTAGTGTCGTGCGCTCCAACGTCGCGGCGCTCTAGTGACGCGCGCTCTAACGTCGCGGCGCTCTACTGTCGGCGCTCTTGTGTCGTGCGCTCTAGTGTCGTGCGCTCTAACGTCGCGGCGCTCTAGTGACGCGCGCTCTAACGTCGCGGCGCTCTACTGTCGGCGCTCTTGTGTCGTGTGCTCTAGTGTCGTGCGCTCCAACGTCGCGGCGCTCTAGTGACGCGCGCTCTAACGTCGCGGCGCTCTACTGTCGGTGCTCTTGTGTCGTGCGCTCTAGTGTCGTGCGCTCCAACGTCGCGGCGCTCTAGTGACGCGCGCTCTAACGTCGCGGCGCTCTACTGTCGGCGCTCTTGTGTCGTGTGCTCTAGTGTCGTGCGCTCTAACGTCGCGGCTCTCTAGTGACGCGCGCTCTAACGTCGCGGCGCTCTACTGTCGGTGCTCTTGTGTCGTGCGCTCTAGTGTCGTGCGCTCCAACGTCGCGGCGCTCTAGTGACGCGCGCTCTAACGTCGCGGCGCTCTACTGTCGGCGCTCTTGTGTCGTGTGCTCTAGTGTCGTGCGCTCTAACGTCGCGGCTCTCTAGTGACGCGCGCTCTAACGTCGCGGCGCTCTACTGTCGGCGCTCTTGTGTCGTGCGCTCTAGTGTCGTGCGCTTTAGTGTTGTACAGCCCGTGCAAACATTGGGTCAAGGACGGCGATGATGTCTCTGGTCTTCATCGTGATAATATTGATCAAACTGCCTCGGTTTATTCTAGCGTAGCAATACAGGTGCGAGTCGGGCCGTGTCAGGTGGCGATCGGTTGGAGAGTGGGTCCACGTGCTGAAGGGGCGGGGAGAGTCCAGGGTGGCTGCACAACACCTGTATTGCTACGCTAGAATAAACCTACGCAGTTTGATCAATATTATCACGATGAAGACCAAAGACATCATCGCCGTCCTCGACCTAATGTTTGCTCGATATGAACCACCCCGAATTCTCGGAACAAACAACGGACCGATATTCGCCTCACGCGAATTCGCGGTGTTTCTGAAGGAATGGGAGTGACCCAGTCAACGTCAACCCCGTGCTACCTACAGAGCAACGGGGGTGGGGGGCCGAGAGGCCAGTCCGACCGGCTAAGCAACTCTTCAGGAAATCTACAGACAACCACAACACATTGCTGGCCCAGCGTGCGACCCCAACAATTGAAGGTTACGCCGCCAGTATATAGACCGAATCTCTCCAACCTCGACGCCACCGACGTTCGCTCCAGAAATGCATTATACAAGTAAAAGATGCGCCAACAATATGACAAGCGCCGCAGAACACGTGAGCTCGACACCCGTCAGAATTCCGACGAGAGCCGCGGCGTCTTATGGCCTCATTGTAGGGCCAGCGCCTCAACCCCGTTCCCACGTGGTGCAGACGACGAGCATATACACGGCGAGCAAGAGGACACCCGCATCCGGCTGTGGCACCTAAACCTACAGTCCCGAGGAGCGGACGTGTGAGCCGTCCACCTGACCTCTTTGGGGAAGTGTGAGTGTTGTTCTTTAAAACGGGGGGAGGTGTCCCGAGATCATCATCGCCCCCGCCGCCATCATCATCGACACCACCGCCGGTAACCCTATACTCTCTCCGCCGCTTGCACCCGCGGACTCTCGCTTCACCAGATCGAGATAAGACATGAAACGACTCGCACCTGTATTGCTATGCTAGAATAAACCTACGCAGTTCGATGAATCTTATTACGAAAACGAGTCTTTTTCCGGCAAAAAAACAAAAAACGGGAACATTGATTTAACATCTAAAAAAGCAATTACATCTTCCCAAGATTTTTTTGTCTAAGTGGTCTGGCTTCTAATATAACTGCCATCAACACTACGCTGCAAGTCTAACATGACTCCTAAAATCAATTACTAAAAAAGCTATTTAGGAAATGTTAGATAATTTTTCAACGTACCATTACGATTTTTCTCTCACCTAATATGCGCCGAGTCTGGTAAATACATAGTAAAGACGCCACTCGACTAAACTTTTCCCCTTTTTTAATTTCTGTTCGAATTAAAATCAAACACCATGTATAGACTATTTTAAGAGTAAGTGAGGGGTGGACGTAAGGAATGGAGGCTAGGTTAGATGCAGACGTCATTCATTATTTCGTCCAAGGTTTCAAGTGGTGGCCAAAAGTATATTATTATTATAGCGAGTCTAACTCAGAAAATCAAAATAATATATAGAAGAGCAATACATTTGTACGGGTAAGCCTAACAAAAGCTACGGAAGCCTCATCATATCTATTTTTTTATATTCGTGAGGACAGCAATTTTTATTTCGTATAATATGCGGCAATCTTATCTTTACAGTGCTTGGATCACTTAATACAACGGGCCAGCATAAGAAAAAAAAAAAAAAACAGCCTCTATATGAACAAAATATATTATTTTTCAACTTTAATCCCTCGAACCAAGTTTAAATGTAAAACCTCGAAACCCTATAATTTAAGCACACAATCGTGAGACGATATTACCCGGTGATCTCATGGAAGCCTGTCCTCAATCACACGCATCTCATTCCTGTACTAAGAGTATCTCTGAATTCCGATTACTTAAAAAAAAAAAAAAAAAAAAAAACAGAATTACTATTTAAGGAGTGGCAGCCCACGTTGGCGGTTTTATCCTACTTCTTTAGTCTATTTGGTTTGATAATGCTATCACTCGTTTTTACTTCCAATACGAATCGTTTTTGATTCCTCCTGCGCTCTTGCCTGATCCCCCCTTCAAGTCAGTCTGGAGAATACCAGTCGGCTGTAATCGATACACCTCGGTAATGAGTTTCTATCTCCGAAAACTTAATTTTTTCCCCTCGCTATCATTTTCTCTTTTCCATGTTAATGCGTTATTCCCCTTTGATCCCACGTCGTCATCGGCGGGGAACAGCAACGGGGGCCGTTAGCCCTGCAGTCGGATGAGGGACGAAAATTCTCATTAAAGGAGGCTTAACGGAGCTAACCCGAGTCACGTCTCAGCCAATTTGTTTCCATGTTCCTTCTTAATTTACGTCCCCTTGTTTATGTTGTTAATTACGTTTTAACGAGGTTCAGCACTCCATTTATGGCTTTCAGTCGAGGGCCTGGCGTCGCTGAATAATAAAATGAAGTTGAAGAAAGATGATTATAGTGTGTGTGTCATTATGAATCCCGCGGAGTTAATAGGCTTTTTCAAAAGTCCAACAAGCAGCATTGGCCGTCACGATTTCTTGATATTCCTCAATGCCTGGTGATTGTTAGGGGGAGAAAATTTGTCTTAGAAGGGCGGGAGGATTGATATGTCGGCTTTTTAGACTTAGTCTAGGTGGCGCAAGCTACCACGCTTTACAAAGGGTAGAGCCATTAACATCCATCCATTCATCCATGCTCACCAAGCGCGTGATGGATCCGAGTCCTCACCGAAGGCTGACGTCAGCGCTCGTGTCCAATACATGCTCTGAGTACGTGAGCGAGCAATGACGGACAAACGTTGGCGCGGATTTTAAAAAAAAAAAAAATCTCTGTAGTGCGAATCAATTTTTTCACCTCCTTCGGCCGCTTCCTGATGTGGGAGGGCGTCCACTGTACTACCGCCGACACTAACGTTGCTAAAACACTCAGTTGCGAAACTCACCCTTGAAACCTGGGCCGTTGGCGTCCACCCAGAGAGAACTAAATTCGACAACAGCGCCACCCTTTATAATTTATCTTTACTGTGGTCACCTCGAGCTTTTAGAGAGCATGTTTTTGCGTAAAAACAATTTGAAAAAAACTTTTTTGTAGTAAGTATATTGGAGTTTAGTACAAAATGCAGGGCGGCTGATTTTATGTAAAATCTTTAGTTTGCTGGGATTTGCGGCACAAAGTATAAATCGTTTTTTATACAACCATGCCTCAGCGTAGATTTCAGGTAGCGCGTCCCGGCCTAGGCACATCCTAACCAGACTTGTACGTAATCCGTTACAAGTAATGAAATTACTTGTAATCCCTTACAATTATCAGTAATTTACTAACGGAATAATTACATATTTTCTAGAGTAATTTTGAAGTAATTCCCTTACATTTTCACAAAACGGGTTCCTTGTAACCCGTTACATTTTTTTTTTCAGGAGCAATCTCCCCCCCCCCCCCCCCCCTTCTAAAAGAAGTTTTTATTTTTTTTTTATTTTGGTACAGTATACCGCAGTGGCACTGTCAGGCGAATGGACCAGCGCAAAGGGAGGCCTGGCACTCTTGAGTTCCGCAAAGCCTTTTTTTTTTTTTGCAATACCAAGCCCCCGAATAGTTTTTTTGGACCCTAAAAACAATGTCGAGAAATCGAAATAAACATTTCTACAAAAAAAAAAGGGGGGGGGGGGAGCAAGTTATATCTGCTTTTTTTTAGTCCCTTTGTTTTTTCTTTGCGATCAAAGACGGGGAGAGGAGGACACCAAGTATTGTGTGCCTCTTCCAGAAGCTGGAGGCGTTAAGTGCAAAGACAAGAATTAATAATGTCCTTCTCAGTTACAGTGACTACGACCATTTTCATGTCACAGCACGAGACAACGCTGCGTCTACCCTAAAATCCGCTAAAAGAGATGCGATAATATGTGAACGTGTTATTGCCACAAGCATCCTCGTTCGTTGTTGCACACTTATCATCTTCCTTTAGAAAACAAAATGTTTTTTTTCCGTTTCCTTCACCTTATTTGACCCTTTTTAAAAGCCACTTACTTTTTTGTAGTCCAACTTCTAGGGTTGGCCCACTTTATTTATGAATTCCAGCCAGGTTATCTGCGTCTCAGTCACCCATTTTCTGACTCAGCTTTTTGCGAGCACTTCCAAAATGGTAATAGCGTTCCTTTTTTGTTATTCCTGTTTTTACCCCAGCGGGACGCTCTCAAACAGATTGTTTTACAAATAAAACATAATGGTTGCTGACGTAGGCCTGATATTCTGGGCTTGAGGAGAGAGTGAAACTCGTGAGTTTCACTCTCTCCTGGTGCGGCTAAGCTCTCTGCCGTTCGCTGCCCGTAGCATCAGCGGACGTCTATCTGGAGAACACCGGAGTAAACTGGAGTCGGTTCGTCCTTCGTGCGTTTTTGAACGGCACCAAGAAAGGTACACACGACAAACGTGCGCTTAAAATTCCTTGTTTTAACCAATCTTCTAATTAATTGTTGTTATGCGTGTCCTGTTTTTTTTTTATTACTTATATTTATAAAGACTGGAAACTTCTTTTTATTCACCAACGTCTCACCCGAGGCTCGACCTGTTCAGAACAAAAGGAAGAAGGCTATCGAGCCAAACCTTATTTTTTATTTAAGTATCACCTTACTGTTACAACCGTTCTGCTATTGGCTGGCAATATATGCCGGTATAGTAAGATGGACATAAATCAAAATTTATTCTAGTTTTGGCTGTATGTATAATGACTTCTACAGCTTCGCGATTTCGACAGTGGAGAATGTCAGTAGATCACTCTGATGACGCCGATAACGAGATCCGATAATCCGCCGCCGCCTTTGCGCATGCATCGTATTGTTATTGGGGGTATCGGAGGTATCGGAACGATCTACTAAAACTCTCGAATATCAGGCAACGGCTGCAACGAGGAAGCTTTCCTCTATCTTCGAGGTAAATAGTACTTGCATTGTTTCGCTGAAGAAGCTCAAAGCAGAGTATACAACATTCGTGAGGAATAATAGGGCACTCCCATCCAGTGTCTCAGTTCAAAACGTGCTCAGCGTAGCAGTCGACATTTTCAGTAAACAATAACGCAAACTGTCTGACGAGACTTTCGAGAGCCAGCTGTTGCTCAAAATACTCAAGGTCATTAAATGGAACAGGTTACAACATTAAGAACTTGAATAACCCTCTTCCCTTTGTTTCTTAATTGAAGACAATATTGTTGAAAGTAACGCCACGAAAGTAACGGATTACTTTTGGGGGTAACGGTCACTTTTATGGGAGGGTAATTGTAATTGTAATAAATTATAATTTAGCCTTGAGTAATTCTAAATGTAATTTCTTACCATTTTTTCAGTAACCTGTAAAAGTCTAATCCTAACTTCGGTAGTTATTCGCTGCGCGTTCGCTTAGGAGCTTCCACCCTATATCTGTTTCGACCCCAAAATGGCCGATTAAAGCAAAAATAGTAGTCACGTGCAGTTCCTCGAGTGGCCGCTGCGAGAAAAATGGTGGCGTTTTGATCGGCATTAGCTTGGTTCTCGAATACGGATCGGTGCCACTTTTTCAGAGCAGTCTCCATGGCAGTTTCGCAACCGACTGGTTCTAGTAACATTGGCCGGAACCAAGCATTTTGCGGGACATTGCGGGGACATTGTCAGCGACAGGCCTTCCTTTTTGTTTAACGTCCCCAGACAACTCAGTTGGAGCCGGCCTCGCGGAGAAAGAGACGAGTCGCGTTTTAGAGCCGGAATCTGTGATACAAAAATAAAGAGAGAAATGTATAAGTGCAAATTAAGTATCTGGTCCTTCTAATGAGTTTCGTTCATCGCCCAACTTCAAACGATAAACAGCGAGGGAGGTGCAAATAACAATATTTCTCACTTTTTTTTTTAAAGCTGTAATAAAAGCCCGACTTCGTAGAATTCAATCGTTGTATGGTTTTCTAGCGCTGTCTGATAAGAGCAAATAATAATAATAATAATAATAGATGGTGCTATTAAATAGCGGAAACAAGCAGGGCGGATAACATGTATCTAAATGTTAATCACTATTTATATTAGAGGAGTTTTACTATGCTGATCTAAATAAAACCGTTTCGCCCATAATAATCCAGATTTTTATTTAATTTTCAATCCGTTCAATACTTCATGAGTCATATGAGGTAGAAATTCAGGGCGAGTTTGTTAATTACTTGAAAAAATTAAAAGCAGCGCGCAAAAAGACAGCGACAAAGAGAGAAAAGATTCACACCGGTCGAGCGATCGTCGTGCTTGCTTTGCTGGTAGTCCCTGTCATTTAGCGCGTTGCTTTTAAGTTATTAACTCCTATGAGCATTTGGTTTGTATATAAATAAATAATGATCAAGCGAGAAAGATGTGTACAAATCCGAACAGCAAAAGAAGTGCGCTTCCGAGCGTTCAGCTGGATTTCTAATTTACACTTTGTTAGTCAACGACCGAACATCCTACTGCAACAAAATCTGAACTAAAAAAAAAAAAAAGAATATCAAAGAGAGACGAACATTTGAAAAATAATGTCCTACTGCGATCAAGTTCATAACTGGAAAAACAAAATAAAGTTTTGCAGCTAACTACAAGAAGCAAGCAGTTCTATTCTATGGGGGGATTACACGAATAAAAGTTGTTAGTTAACTGTACTTTAGGTTTAGAGTAATTATTTGTTCTGCGTTGTTATCAGCGAACGAATGATTTTGGTATATCAGCCTGCCATGTTGAAAACTACATCTAGGGGTAATCACTATTATTTTGCGTCAGTGATATAAAGCGAATTACTTAGATTTATATATTTATTGCAAAAAATCGTAATTTTTTTTTTTTTTATTCTGATAAAAATGGTGGCAAGGGATGATATTATAACTGCCCGCAAAAGCCATCTATTTTGTTCCTCTCATTTTTCTTTATCTTTTTATATTTCTCTGTCTACGTAATATACATATAGGCAAAGCAAACGATATGTATACTGTTAGCGCAACCATGGAGTTAGGGAAGTAGTCTTCATGGAGGGAATATGCGGCGAACAGCCGACAAACGTCGCTCGGCGGTAGCTTCGCATTATGAGCAGAGCCAATTAGGGGTACGGAAAAGAAATGACGTGAGCACGAGTTCTCTACACCTCGCTTCAAAGTCGGCCAGCTGGAAGCGCAGTGCGTGTCGAGCTCTTAACGTCAAGATTTCATGCACGGTCAATGGTGCACTTGTTGAGAGCCTTGCCCTTTGGTGGTGTCAATGTGAAACAAACTTGCCTAGTAGTAATATGAGAGGACTGTACGTCCTGTGGGTTATACATAGCTTGTCCGTAACCGCCGTGCCCGTAACATGATGTGCAGCCATGTCGGTATTTTATCTGCCACGAGCGTTCGCTTCACCGTGTTAGTTTCACACCCCAGAAGTAGTGGCTCTAGGGACGCAGTAAGCAGAAACAGCCGACCTGGCCCGTTTTCTCGAACGCGAACCGTGGGTTAAAGTTAACTATTGTCCCTAGAATGGGGAATTCTAGGTCACGTGAATGGGGAGAGAGCAGGGGCGCCGAGGGAGGAGCAGTACCTACAAGCAAAATGGCCGCGACGTGGCTTAATGAGGGCTAATAGTTCTGCTCGGTTCTGCTGAACATTCATTTCGATCCGGCTGCTGTATTAATGACGCACCATCAACCTATTAGCACGTCATGCAAAGCGGTAGTTCAGAGGGACTACTAAACTAACCGACGGCAGCATTCCGAGAACGCATCACTCTTCAGGAGTCCGGGATCCAAGACATATGAGGGTACATAAGCCTTGCAAAAGTTTTTATGGTGAGTAAAAAAATGTTTTTTGAACGAGTGTTGGTATATGTTTATACTAACACGTTTAGTTTGTTACACTATGCATGCCAACTCGTGAGCGGCGATTACTTTGCGGAGAAAGGGGGTTATCCTCGATAAAGTCTTCGTTCCGGGTGAACAGCTGGGACATTGTACTTTTTTTTTTTCGTTCGCAGTGCGCCGACAGTATGCCGAAAGCATCGAGGTTTCTAGATATCCCCGGTGGCCAGCAATTCAACGGTGACGAGCAGCTTAGCTTCTCGTCACTAGTGGATCGGGTGGGCAAACGGAAGAGAGAGCAAACAGTTGAGATCAGCAAGAATCGCAGAAATGTGCGTCGCAAGGAACAAAAACGAGACTACAGCCTCGGCGTTGCCAGACTGGAAGGCACACGGGAGAGTTATGCGTTGTTTATGGCGAAACATATTGAAGGAAATGTTTCTTACATTTTCGAACATTCGTCGACAAACTCTAGCATAGTAGCTAAATTGTCTGAGCACCATCTGAAGCAAATAAATTGGTCTTCAAGTACAACATTACTATCTTTTGACTTAAAATACCATACTATATCGATAACAACCAGCGGAAAAAGAGGAGAAACAAAATGACTGACTTGTTGCACCGATAGATGGCGCATCTTACTGCCCAATCAAAAATAATTATTGTTGTTCTATATCCAGCCGTTTATTACAGCACCTAGGTATTTTTTCCTTCCTAGGCACCGTGGTTTACCAAAATGAGTTTACCATCGCTTCGAGAAAACCGGCCCTGACAGAGGTTTCCGAATCCCCCGAGATTAAGTTCCTACATAACTTCTGCAAAGAACGGCGATCTCGATGGTGTAGAATACACGTTGCAGATGCACTGTGGAGCTAAGACTGCTGCCAATGCCACAACCACGCGAGCTCGAGGCCGCTGTTCTGGAGCGTAGTTCCGCAGAACGATCGAGTGCTCGAACTAGAAATGCATGTCTCAAAGCCAGGAGCGTAGGATAACTCTCGCGTGCAGCTTTGGCTGCAGCCTCAGCTTATGACTCCACGAGAGAGCTATACCAGCCGAGTGCAGCTGTAGCCTCCACCATGGTAAGGAAAAACTAGCGCCACGAGGCGCTAGTGGCAGAAAGGCGAACATACGTATGGTCGGAGATTAAAATTGGTCTCGAAAGGCTGCCAGATGGCGCCACCACTGCCGTTGGCGTGCGCCCTCCGTCCTCCTCCTCCTTCCCCCCCCCCCCCCCCCCCCCCGGGCTCTTTTCTTTTTTTTTTTTTTTCTGGTTTGTTTGCTAGGCTGGTGCCGCGCCGGCCGCTGTGAGCGGCCAGCACGGCACCGGTCTAGCAGACGATCCGCGCGCGATATACTTCACAACAACTGCGCTTCACGTGATGTTGCCAGTGCAATCAAACAGAAACAGCACGTTCATTGAAATATATTTTTTTATTGAACCCCATTCAAATGAGTTGCGGTACTTCAAACACGCATCTACAAACTCCGTTGGCAGTCCACCGCCCTCAAAGGGGAACCAAGAACTGTAGTGGGCAGTAAACACAGTAAAGTTGTCAAACATGTAAAACGAAATTAATTACTTTAATGTACAAACTAAGAGAAAAGCACTTATCATCGAATTATCTAAATGCTCTATAAACAACTCCCACAAACTAAACTTCTGAATACCTAAACAAACAAATCAACACCGAAATAAAGGAAAAGGCTTGCAGGTGAGCTGCATAAGAATAAACGATAAATAAACCATAAACAAACTCGCCAATAGGCAATGCAATTAAGAAAGAAAGAAACTACTGTTTAGGAGTGTCTACATCTCTGACTGTAGGTGCTTTATCGGTACTGTATCCTAACATATAAACACGAAGCTGTCAAATTAACTGAAGATTGCTCTGACAGCAACTCACCCAGAGGAGCAAGTCCTTGCAGCAACGGATTCGTAACAAGAACGGTGGGGCACGCGTGTTTCCACAAACGAATCTTCCCACAACTTGCAAACACGGTAGCACCGAAGTGCTCGCTGCACAAACGACGCTGGCGCAGCTTGCTCGTCGGCAAGCCGGGCAGCCCGGGCAGGCTTCCAAAGTCCTGGCGATTTGCATACGCAATCCATTTCGATGCTCTGATGGAAAAGTCGAGTTTCGAACGCTGACAAAAAAAAAAAAAAAAATTGATATAGAAGTTCACCTGTCGTCTGTTGGAAAGCGGAAGAATGAGCACTCCGAGGTTACTTCGCCGCGCTGTAGACTCCGTAATACGCCGTCATGAGGCACGCAAAACACTCGGCAGAATCTTCGTCAAATTAGAGACGTACATCTCTAATTATTATAAGCGCGCAGCAGCGTCGCACCGTACTGCACACTGCCGTATAATCCGCACTTTCGATTTTAGCACGCGCGGAACGGTTTGAAAGCTTGGAGTGACGAGCGAGCTCAAACAAAACAAAAAAGACAAAAACGGTCGTTTCCCTTCGCTCTTACTGATTGGTCGGAAGAGCCCAGAGTGCTTCGCTTTCGGTAGTGAAGATGATATACACGTCGCCTGCGCTGAAAATCATAGTGGCCAATATGAGCATAACAGTTTGGTCGGAATCGGCTGGGTAGACCTACGAATCTGCTCTTTGGATGGACGTACAAGAGAGAAGCCAGCGACGCGGCGCCCCTATCGGCCCAGCCGGGAACTCCGGAGCTGCATTCGGATGGCTATACTGCCGTGAAATGGCGCCGATTCTTAGAAACTCATGACGTGAAGGCATTCCACAGAGCTTCACATACCGCCACCAGAATCAATTTTAAAATCTGCTGATTCGTCTTAAAACTCTATTTCTCGACTTTTCTGCCTCCAGCTAAGAAACACTAGTCTAGGCTCATGGTTGAAAAAACCCCGAGACTGCGGGTAAGCGACAAAACACTAAAAAGTTTCTAACACAGCTGAAATTTTTATTTTCCGAAATCTGGTTATATAGGCACTTCGATACAAAAGAAAAAAGAAAAAAAGGGGGAGAGGGTGAGAACCCCAAAGAAACCCCGAGACTGCGGGTCGTTTACCCGCAGTCTCGGGTTTTTTTCAACCATGTGCAATGTACACCAGCTCGTTTGCGCCCTTGCATTTTGTTCATTAGTCTAGGCTAGCGTTTCTGAGCTGCCGGCACAACATGTGCCGCATCTAAACAAAAAAAGTAATAGTGCCAACATTTCGACTCCGTACAGCTTTAAGCTGCACTCTCAAGAAAAGGGTGTAAAAGTGTGTATTGTTACACCGTTTGTCCCATATAATACACCCCAAAACTTCATTTTGACGTAGAGCGCCCTATAGTCGAACAGACGGCCGCAAATTTTATCGCGGGGCTTGATAACGGTGCGATATAACATTTTAAATAGCTGAAGTACGTATCAAAGACCACATAAAAAAACACTGAGCTTTTACAGCACGGCCAAGAAAACCCGGATTTTTTTTTTTCTCTTTATTTTGTAGTCAGTAAAACATACATTAGCTGTTTGAATAAGTTGTACCACACGGCTATCAAGCCCCTCGTAAAATTTCGGGCCGTCTGTTCGACTATAGGGCGCTGTATGTCGAAATGAAGTTTTGGGGTGTATTATATGAGACAAAGGGTATCACGGATCCTCCATTTTACAACCTTTTGTCTTGAGAGTGTGAGATTAGAAGCTCCGCCTTCAGCGCGAGCTTTCTGTCCTTGCTAACACAAGCGTGAGCGTGCAGGCATGCGCAACCAAAGCACTGCGGAAACAAGCGAGCAGGCGCTGAAGGCGAAGCACCTAGTCTCAGGGTGAACGGAGTTTAGAGGGGGAAATGTGGCGTTTGCCTGCTTTTCCTGGTGACCGCGAGCAGTCCAACGCTTTATGCCTCATGTGTTCCTATCATCATGTCGCCAGAGCAGGAAAGGCGAGTTAGTTATTCTGCATTTTAAATAAAAAGAAGCAGGCAAACTAAATAAAAGATATGAGGGTCGTGTTTAATTTTAAGCTTGAACAATACCTGTATAGAGGCCATAAAGTGGACACTCGACGAGAATGTCGGCATGATTCATGAGATTGGCCAACGCCGCGTTTGACCCTTGCGCTGGCCAAGCGGCGATCAAAAATCTAGCCGACTTTCTCGGCGAGTGTCCAGCTTAGAGCCCCAAAAAGGAATAAAACGCTGAATCTCTTTTTCTTAATTTTTTTCTCTAGCCCTTGAGTGTAAGAAGCCCTTGATTTTGTCGTAGAGATTATGCTGCGCTTTATGGCCGATTCACACGACGGACTGATCCACGTAAAGATTGATCACGTGACGACACGTCCGAGGATCGTCTTTCTCCCAAGTGCATCCAAAGGTTCTACGCCGAAGTTCTAGGCTCGCGGAGGGGCATTTAGAGATGCCTTCACGCACTCCGCGCTCGCACACTGCACGTCCGTACAGCACAGCCACAAGGAAGGTCTTTCTGGGTGAAAGGATGATTGGACGCGTAAAAAAGATCACGGAGGGCTATTGGCCTCGAGACCCAGATTGAATTATGTAAAAGCGTGCTTTTGTTCATCCATGGCTTTCTACGAGGCACGTGGTGATTCCATCTGTCCAGAATGCGAGTGGAGACAAAGCATTCATCTTAACGGCACAGAGCACGGGTAAGGATAGAGAGCACGAGCTCTTAGCACTTGATTTGATTGCGCGAGGGCGGTATTGGCACCTCGCATGGCTTCGGCCTCGCGTGCGTAGCATTCGGTTCGCTTCAAGTAAGTCTAAAACAGACGTTAGTTCTGCTTTTCACAACATGAGCCATGTCGATCGAATCTCGAGGCGAATTCGAGTTTCGACAGAAAAGTCTTGACACGAACCTGAAGGAGTAGCGGAGCTTAATTGCATCGCGTCAGCCGGACACAGTTTCTGCAGCCCCTTTCACGTGTGGAACCGAAAAATCACGTGATGAAATTAACAAGCGAACGTACAAAATAAAAGTGATGCGCCACTTTATTTTTTCTCGCCCTCCCCCAAAAAAAAAACAACAACAAAACAACAACAACAACAAAGAAACAAACAAAACAATGCTTTGTATTGTTGCCAGATTTAACGGGTTTTAAGTCAATTACTCCCAAAAATCAGCCAGTGAAAAGGAGCTCGTAGATTTCGTCCGCACGTCCGCGACCGAGGCGCGTATTGTAAGAATGAATATGGGACATGAAGGGTCGAGTGGTACATTGTGCGTGGAAAAAAAATCGAAATTCGGTCAGTTGTGTAAATTGGCCATTAACGGTGCCCTTAGGTGGTTTCTGAGAACGTCTAAATATTGCCATAATTACCTCAGCTGGTTCTAAGAATCCTAGAGGGCCCTAAAGAACGCAAAAAGACTCTGGCTTCCCTATTGCAAAAAACAATCAAAGATCGCAACACACCGAGTTCATCTCCGGCGATGCGAGGAGTGTTTCGTGACCAGGACCGCCGTCGGTCAATATCAAGCTAAGGATCCTCGCACCTGCGACATTGTACTGAAAGCGGAGACTTAAAAAAACTTACAAAAACTGCTATACATTTGCGATGAAAAGGCGGATGCGCGGGGCCTTGGCTTTAACAAGAAAGAGTCGGCAGTGATGCAGCTGGCGGGACCTTAAAGGGATGCTGAACCGATATTTGCAATCTCATAATTACTGCCCGAGCGGGCTTCACGGGATGGTACTGTACCTAAAAACGATATCCAATCAGACGGATGGGGCCCGAATTATTGTATTTCCTTGAATTAAGAGCGAATCCTCGGCCGGAAGCCGCCGGCGCGAGCGAGTCCTTCTGAGAGCTGGCGTAGCAAAACTGACGTGCACATTCTCGGCGCCCCCAGCGCCCCTGGTGCCTCCGCGCATTCTCCTCGTTCGTTGGTGCTCGCCTTGATTCTTCACTCGGCGGCTGTTCTGAAAGTGGCTGGTACTAGTACCACGCGGGCAGGGCCCGCGTGGTACTAACAATAACAAACGCCACCCGGCTTAGCGCCTGGCTTGGCTTGGCTCCGTCTGTCTCTTGAGGCGAATCAGAATGCGCACGTCACGAAGCGAGCTTTCCACGACGCTCACCAGGGGTCGCGTAAAATTGTATTTTTCGTGTTTACTCAATTTTATACGCCTTCTCGCTCAAGACAACGTTATTTATAAGTAAAGGACATGCTATAAATGCCATTGCGACCAAGAATTTCCTCCCAAAATATCGGTTCAGCATCCCTTTAAGAGAACTAATTTAGGTAACTGCGTGCTGAAGGCCGAAAAAATCACCGAGTAAGACACTTACAGGTAACTCGGTATTACACTCACCAATAAGCAAGAGTACTTGGCAGATCACCATCTACATCTCGGACAGGCAGCTACACTATGCGCCAACGTTTTTCGCAAACCAAACTTATGGAGCTACAGCCGGTTTGTTGTTACACGAGAACTCTGGAAAGTGGCCATAGTACCTGGACTTACTTTTGACAAAGCTGTTATCTGCGTACCCGGAGAACGTGCGTGACATCTTGGAGCGCCGTCAGCGAGCCGTCGGGAGGCAGGCCGTAGGATTCCATGGTATGGTGGCCAACGAGGCTGTCCAAGGAGATTTCGGGTGGTCATCCTTCGAAGCTAGAGAAGCGACGAGCAAGATCGGTTACGACGGGTGGCTGCGATTCATGGACCGAAGTCATTGGGCAAAGCGACTCTTTTATACATTCATCTTACACGTATACAGACAAGATAGAGGAAGCAACTCTATTAACTGGAAAAAAAATGTGGTGTCTTCACAGTGCCTGTGAGTGCCTATACACATACAAAGTGGGAAACGGAGGTGCGGAAGAGATGGCGTGAGGAGCAGGCTCTGCAATGGGTGTAGGTGGCCAAGAACATGTCAACCTTGCGGGTGTACAACCTCAGCAAAATCACAATATCAGCGGAAGCTCAGTTATACGATAACAGTCGGGGCAGCCGCTTGCCTTTTGAGGCACGTGATGGAGGGCTGAGAACGCTAGAGCACCAACAGAACTATAATCGGATGGTGGAAACAAAAACATGCCGGGCTTGTGGAGAAGAGTACGAAACCATTGAACGCACCGCCCTCTCATGCACAAGCCTGCAACCAAGGCATCCGGTGAAGTGGTATCACGCTCTTGAAAACGCACAGACATCGGGCCAGGCCCTTCCACAAGCCCAATTGCTGGCGGAAGCACTCGGATTCACATCACCTGTGACAGGGTCAGTGTTGAACGCGTGCCTAGACCGAGATTCTGCTGCTATCCCTCAAAGTGAGATTGAAACGCTCGCAGCAGCGTCCACGAGGCCGTTTGGACGGAGCTGGAAAGTAACCGAAAGAACGAAAAGGAGACTGGAGGACTAGTGGAGAAGGACAAAAGCAAGTGAACGCGAAGGACAATACGAAAGTGAAAGGAATAAGTGTTTTCTTTTTTTAAATATATTGTTGTGATTGCTGTTTATGTTGACGACGACTAACGCCATGCATATAATGTGACAAAAACTATTTGCGAGACGCGGTATCGAATTTAGATATTTATTAAAGTTGCCGAGCAGCATATCTACCCTATGAACATCCACAGGACATTCAGGACATCCATGAAACTTGTCGATGCGTCGTGAGAAGAATAGGACGACCGAGAGAGGCGCGACAGGGGGACAGCCAGGGGCAAGTGCGAGAAAAGGAAAAGAACGTGAGGCACGAGGAAAACGTCAGGAACCGAGAGCTGAAGCGGGTCGTCGAGTGACGGCCGTCGTATTTCCCCGTCACTCCGCTGCTTGAAGACCTGCGGCCAGTGGCCGGCGAGGACAGCCAGGCCGTCTCCCGGACGCGAGAACAAGAAAGGCGCCAGGCAAAAAAAGAAAATGAAAAAAAAAAGAAAGTTGCGTTTACTTTCCATTTTTGCGTTCTGTGATTTTTCGGGGAGCGAACGGAGCGCAGCCTAATCGGGCGGAATAAAGGTCTGTTCACACATGCAGCGGAACACTACAAGCATAGCGCTGATCTCACGCTAAGCGCGTGCTGACTGGAGCGTTCACCAGCTTTGTAGGACGCCGTCAAAACTGTTGCTCATGGCAGACGATGTGTAGCTGACGGCACGTGAGCAGCGCTACCCACAATCTTTAGGACACCCTGAAGATGTACGGAGGAACGTGTGTGCTGCTAGGGCTTGCTATTAAAAAAGTACTGCGTCAACACTGAAAAAAAAGAAAAAAAAAGACTGGCTCAGGGAGTTGAGGAGCTCCCGAGAGCTTAGCGAGGGGAGAACTGCGGAGGAAATAGAGAGCGAAAAAGAGAAGGGAAAAAGTACCGGAGGACCGAAGCAGAAATGCCCAAACCGAAACTAAAACTAACTTGACCGGAACCGGAACCAAGTATTGCTTAATGCCGCTAGCTAGGAGTACTAGCTGTCACTGGTCTATCTGGGCCGCTGGGGCTAAGGGCAGTGAAAGCTCTTTACCTTGTGTATATTACTCCGGACAGGCTGCGTGCGATTTTTCCGTGCTCGATTCGATGCGCTACGATCGCATTTATGTAAACGTAGCCCATGTAATCATAGTGAATGGCCACGATCGCATCCATGTTGCAGCCTATGCCATCTGGATTAACCCTCATACTTTCTCTCTACTTCCTCCCTCGCGTAGGGCGACGCGTTTTTGAATCGCCTAGCCCTGTCGTCTTTAAGTCTTTTCTTCGTGCTGTTCAGACGCATCCTGAGTTCGGGCAGCATAAGGAGATACATGGACTCGCTTAGTAAGAAGAGCGATTTCTTTGAGCTCGCCCAGAAGGACAGCCCAGCTTGGTGCGCCTGGCTGAATCCCCTAGTTGAATAGGAGACATGCCTCCACCTTTCTTTTTACAAGTGAGCCCTTTCCATACACGCAACTTTCAGTGATGGCGGGCGGTGTGAGAATCGCGCTCCCTAGCTCCACGATGATCGTCTGCCGAACGAAGGTGATTGATTACTCCTTCTTTATGTTGAAGTATTGGGCACGGATCTCACATCGCTCGCATTTCACAAAATGAGAATTACCTACGCCTCGCCGGCCCAACCTCACCCTGATGTTCTACGAATACCATACAGATGACAGCCATTCTGATTAAAAATACCGATCCCTATAGGTTTTGAAACTTGCCAATGAAGTATAGCTTAGATTCCGTATTTTTGGATAAATTAAAAAAAAAAAAACTCCGAAAAAGGCTCGCCGCTAAAAGTTTCGTCAATGAACCTTCCTGAATACGCCGGCGCCACTAGTAAGGGCTCCTGGGCATTATGAGAACTGTTCTGTGGCACCCTTTAGCCAAGCCAAGTCTAGGCTTGTCGAGCTTCTGCGTGCTAGGTGGTGCACGGTACCGCCCGAACTGCAGAGCCATTATTAATGAACTAAGCATCTAGGTGAGCTAAAGTTCATCAAACGTTGTCGAAACACGTTGCGATTTTTGTGTTTATTGGCGGAGGAAAATAAAAATTAACAACTAGCATAACTGATTCCCTTAGCAAAAAAATAACGGTAGCCCATTAAAGAATTATGGTCAACCAGAAATGGGCAATGGGCAGACGTGCTGCGATAGAGGGTTTCTCGCATCTTGTGGGCAACGCCGCGCAGCTCAGGGCGCTACAAAGTTTGCCGTCAGCTGTAAAGAGGAACCCGACAGAATGTCGGCAACGTGGTTCTCGCAGGCGGTACGGCGGTTGCTACAGACGACGGAGCAGCTACCCTTAGTGTTCCCATAATGCCTCAACTGCTCTGCTTGAGGGCGCTGGTTCTTACCTTATAATAATCGGCACGCGAATTTCGAGAGGGGTCTATGCACTTGTGGTTAGCTACTACAAATTACCGATTTTTATTGAAGCAACCTTTTTTTGCAAGATTTGTCGTGTGGTGCCTATCGTAAGGGCGTGAATGCCAGATGCAGCTACTGAAATATCTTTTTTAAAAACCGGCGGGTTTTCATATATTTAGAATACGTTTTTGTCCCAACATTCATTTCTATATTGAATTTTGAAAAAAAACTTGAACAGTAGAATTAAACTTCGAAATTTTGAGAGTTTGGAATCTAACAAAAATATACTCCGATTAACCCCCAAATACAAGAAAAAAAATACCGTGTTTAAAAAAAAAAAAATTCAAAAATCACGGGACTCTAAGCGTAGCTGACCTCGCTTTTAGAATAAGATGGTCAGTTTTTCCCCTCGTCGTTCGTTTTTTCGTGTTAGCAGCAGTGAGAGACATCTGCAGTGTGGGGGAGTTTTTCGGAGCTAGCCGATCGTGGTTTGGTCGGTGGTGGACCAGCCTCTCCTCGCAGAATACATGGGTCTCCTGTTTCTTTAAAATTAAGCTCAAATAAGCGCCCTATAGAATACTTATGCATCATGTGGTACGCACACTTTATTTATTGAACAGGTGTCCTTTATTTCTTTGCGGTTGGAAACGGCACATGTCAGGCTACAGTGCAGCAATCTTGGCTGCCACGCCAGCTCCCTGTCGTATCTTGAATGCATCGGACCCCGTGGTGGTCCTGTACATTGTCGATAGCTTTCAGCAATTTATCCGACTGCCGAGGTGGATACAAAAGCTGTCACATCGGGGGATCGGAGGCGGGTTCCAAGGTTCTGTGGGCAAAGACAAACAAGGCAGTGCAACCAGGGGTTTTGCACCGTGAATACCAAACCAAGACTGGGCAAAGCGGCAGCATGCATGTCACGAGGCTTGAAGAATATCTGCTCTTCATTGAGGCACTGGCCTGTGTGGGACCACGGAACGTCGACAACAAGCCAGCTGCAGAACATCAAGTGTTATGCTTGATCCCTGTCGAAGAAAGCAGCGTGACAACACCCACACTCAAGCGAGGCGTCAAGACCGCACCGACGAACCAAAATGGATGGCAAGAGAATCTACTCGAGCGTGATTTTCCGTCCGGTGTGACGTCATCTGTCCCACCACCGCAGCAAGACCGTATAAAAAGCCGCGCATCAACTGACATCTTCAATGGGCAAGGCGGCAGCATGCATGTCACGACGCTTAAACAGTACCTGCTTTTCATTCAGGTGAGACCCCCACCTTTGTGGAGTTTCAGGAGTAATGATGTGTGCCTAGTGCTGCTGCCTTGCACTCCTTTGTGAATATTATTGTGTTTTCGCACAACTTCCCTTGTTTTGTGAAGACGTTAAAAGTAACCCTGGACCCGATTCTGACAGCAAAGAACTCATTGCAGGTCAGAAAGCAATCTTAGATGAAATAGCAGAATTAGGAAGAGGCCAAACAATCATAGATAGCAAGCTATCGTCATTGAAAACAGACTTACGACTATTGAGAACAAGGTTGACCTTCTAAACAAGACTGCTAGACAGCTTGCGCAGGCAGTAAACAAAATAACCAAACTCACAAAAACTGTTTTTTTTCTTTACCCATAAAATTGATGACTTGGAGAACCGTTCACGAAGGAACAACGTGATCATATATCGGATAAAGGAAAAACAGCGTGAATCTTCGGAAAGTCTGCGCGATATTGTAACTGACACGGTCTTCAAAGATAAGCTGGGTGTTTTCGTCACTGGTATTGCGAGGTGCCTTAGATTGGAAAAGAAGGTCGGTGAAAAGACCTAGTCTGGTTATCTTAAAGCTGCCCGACTACACGGAAAAAGGTTTCAATATTTAATATTGCGCGGAAACTAAAAGGGTCTGACATCTCAATATCGGAGGATTTTCTAGCCATGTCCAGGAACTACGAAAGAAATTGTGAACCAGTTCAGCAGAAGACCGGGAAGCTAACAAGAGAGTAAACCTTAGTTTCGATAAATTGATTATAGGTGACAAAGTTTATCGCTGGGACGAAAATAAATGGGAGAGAGTACATCTCCGGTCTCGGGATCAGCAATGACAACCACAAAAACGTAATCAAAGTCCGTTAATAGTCATGAACATCAACGCCCGTATCATCGTGAATAAATTAATTGCACTGGAAAACCTTTTACTCGCGTACTGCTCACATATATTAATTTTGGCAGAAACTTGGCTCAATTGCGAGTTTCACGATTCTAAATTTGTGCCGCCGGGTTATAACATTATACGCAAAGATCTGAGATCACGAGGAGGAGGTGTAGCAATTATATTAAAATCTGGTATCTCGTACCGGCAGCTCCACTTTGGCAAGACTAATGAGTGTCCCGTATGAAAATCTTATATCTGGGGCATATCTGGCCATATCAAACATTATATGATTATGTACGGCCTATATACAGCCTTATCTGGAGTAAATAAACCTTATCTGGCGTATAAACAACCTTACCTGGCGTATATACAGCCTCATCTGTCAAATATAGAGCCTTATCTGGAATAAATACAGTCTAATCTGGCGTATATACAGGCTTATCTGGCATATATACAGCCTTATTTCAGGTGTATATTTTATTATCTGGCGTATATACAGCTTTATCTGGCGGCCGGTTTTCAATGCATAAAAAACTTTAAAAAAAGTAAAGAAGTCCTTTGTTAGCGAACTCTGAGTGACTCATTGTACGCGAGCTAAATATTAGCACACATAATCCCAAACTTCAGCTTTGGCAAGCTTAAGTTTGGGATCATTTGTGCTAATTTTCACGAGGATTTCAATGCAGCTTAATTATTTCGAAGTGTTAATATTACGCCCTAATAAATAATTTGCCAAATCCCGCAAGCGCCTTGGCCCGTACTCGAGGAATCATGAGGACGGCGTTTCTTCAGCTGGCCAGTGATCGGAAATTTCGACCAGTTTATGGCTACGCAGTTTTGAGTGTAATTCGGAGCCACTCTAAACAAGTGTCGTATAGAACCCAGTTACCTGTCATATCACTTTTAAAATTTCTTGCAAATGTCACTACTGTGCATTCTGTCAAACCTTCAACCTGGATGAGCTGCATACATATCTCATTCTCCTACAGCTTCAAAGACGCTGATATTAAGTTAGAAACGCTAAACATGCTATAAACAGCTCCGCTCACTCCGAGCTAAATCCCGTTTTGGTTGTTGTGATTTTTCGACTTTTATGTAATTCCTGCTAAAACAACAATCACGAGAATGATAATATTGTAACAGATTATTGCGGCTCAGCCAGGTTGAAATGTGGATCCACTTTTCAAATCTGTTACAATATTATCATCCTCGTGATTACACAGTATCATAAACGCTGCCATTGACGAGAAATTTTAAAAGTGATATGACAGGTCCTTGAGCCTTATGGACGTTTGTTCTGGGTGACTACTATTACACTCAGAACTGTGTAACCATGGAATTGGTCAAAATTAGTGATCACTAGGGAGCTGAAGGATCACCGTCCCCATGATTCCTCGAGTGCGGGCCGGGGCACTTGGGGGAATCGTAGACAATAAAAATATATAAAGTGCTGATTACAGGACTCTGTCCTTTTGATATGCCTGGCCAGATCTGGAATTTCCATGCTTAGTCAGATCTGAGATTCCCATACCGGGCCAGGAATATCAGACTATATCTGGCAGATATACCATATCAGGTTATATGTGGCCAATTTTCGATATGGCCATATCAGCGATCTTCGGATCTGGCCAGATATAAATTTTTTGTAAGGGGTGCGCGGTGCCGTGTTGAATTTGAAAATTCATCCTACGTTGTTGCATCCCTATGTAGGACACCTAATTCTCCTGTATTGGTTTCTTGTAGGACTAAAAATGTGCCTTGATTTAACATGGACAGAAAAAAAATCACAATAGGCGGGGATTTTAATTTGTCAGATATTAATTGAGCCTGCCTAACGCACGGAAGTACTGATGCTGAAAACTGCACTGCACTAACAGATATTGCTTTTGTAGTGAATTTATTGTATTGAACTTCAATAATGCCGACGATAACGCTATCACCGACGACCTGCCCTTCGAGTATGATGAGTTTGTATCCTTATCGGCAACACCGGACTGCGTGGATCAGTTATGGAATCGTTTCGTTGCTATTGTTACTCGATGCGTCTCGAAATATGTTCATTACCGAAATAAAAAATAAGCAAACATAACACATGGATCACGAGATGCGTGATACACATGAAAAGGAAAGTGCACAAACTGCAGAAATTTCGGAAGTGATCCGGCCCTCTATCCACCAGAGAAAGCTATCTTTATTGTAGCAAGGAACTTAAACAAGCAGTACGCGAATCAAAACAATGGTTTTATAGTGTGTGCCTTTCGTAATTGATAAAAACAGCACCACAAAATATTTGGCGCCATATAAGTACTTTCAAAGACAAAAAAATGTTCATCTCGTGTTGTTGACAGTTGTGTAATTGATGACGAAAGTAATAAACGATACAGCAATCGTCAATAGCCCAGACAAGGCTAACAACTTCAATAACTATTTCCTTTCAGTCTTTATACGCAACAACGGTGTTGTGCCACCTTATATGAATAGGCAATTACAAGATACCGTGGGCAACATAACAATATCTGAGGCCGGCATACGCTGTCTTTTTCTTAACCTTGACCCTAAAAAAATTGCCGCGCCAGATAATATTACGAACGCATTTCTGATAGGGTACGCACAATGAATATTAAAATACTTATAACTAATATATAGCTAATCGCTGCAAGAATCAAAAATTGAACCCGACTGGAAGCCAGCTAAAGTTATTCCAACTCATAAATCGGGCAGCAGAGAAAGCATTTCAAACCATAGGCTGATTTCACTTACATCAACATGTTGCAAATTATTGGAACATGTTATCCTAAAGCATATCACTGCTTTCGTCGAACAAAATAACGTTTTAGTTGTATGCCAGTGCGGTTTTTGATCCGGATTGCGAACCGTCACTCAGTTAATTGAAAGCGTGCACGTCTTTTCCTCGGTTATAAATCGAAGAAGCCAAGTGAATGTCATCTTTCTGGACCTGTCATAAGCGTTTGACAGTGTCTCCCACTATAAACTACTTTGAAGTTAACGAAAATCCTAGGCGACGGACAAGTTATGAATTGAATGAAAGACTACATCTCAGGACAATCTCATTTCGTGAGAATTAACGGAAATAGCTCAGATAATAAGGTCGCGTGGTCAGGAGTACCTCAGTGTTTAGTACTTCCTCTCAGCTCTTCGTGTTCTATATTAATGATGTAACCGATAACATCGACATCGACATTAGGCTCTTTGCTGACAATTGTGCATTATATTCTGAAATAACAAATTCTTTGTACCACTTAAAATTACAAAGCGCGTTAGACAAGATCTCAGACCGGTGAAAAGAATGACAGATGCTTATTAACATAGACAAAACAGTAGCCTTGTCCATAAGTCGGAAGAAAAACGTATTCAATCATTCTTATAAGATCAACGGAAACACTATACAAAACGTGTACGAGTTCAAGTACCTGGGTGTTCTGTTCACAAGTGATCTGGACTGGGGCATGGACACAGACGCAGTGACCAAAAAAACGCTAAAATACGCTTCCCGCGTTACCAAACTGTTGGCCTACACGACATTCATTCGGCCTGTGCTTGAATATTCCAGCCCTGTTTGGTTCCCCTTCACAAAAACTAACATTCAATAATTGGACAAAATGCAAAGGCTCGCTATAAGGTTTATTACTAATAAGTTTGGCACGCGTGATTCGCCATGTGAGCTGTGTAGAGTGCTCGGCGTGCAGCCATTAGAAAAAAGAGCTAAGCTCACGAGATGAAAGCTAATTTATTAAATAGCCAATAACTTGACTAAAATAGAAACACCTAAGTACGTTATTTCTCACGATGGAAGAGAAACCCATTCAAACCGTGGAAAATTATTCAGGGAGTTCCATCTTAAAAATAATTGCTTTAAATGTTCATCTTTTCCGCTAGCAGTCCAGGAATGGAACAGTTCGCCCTGACACGTTGTCTGCTTTAGCTCGCTAAAACAGGTAATGAATGATGTCTAAGCGCTCATGATGTGACAGTACTATGTCCCATCCACTCCGTTTGTTTTATATGTTTTTGCCGTCTGTATAACTGTTTTTTCTGCACTGTGGTTATGCGTCTGTTTTTTGTACCACACAAGAAAAATCCTCCAATGAGGATTAGTAGTATTGATAAATAAATAAATAAATAATAAAATCGCTACCACTTTTAGTGATCAATGTTATGCCGTGCTTAAGAGAGATAACAACATTGTTCCTAACTATGACGTCCAATCTTAGCTACCTGGTCTGCAGAACATGACTATCAATGAGGCAGGTATCTTGTCATTATTACTAAACAATGATGTAAAGGAAAGCATCGGTCTGAATGACATCCCCAATACGTTCCTTAAATGCTATGCGGAATGGGTTTCAAAATATTTGCTTGTCATTTTTAAGACATCATTGGCCATTTTTTGAATACCTGCAGATTTGAAGCTAGGAATCGTTAAACCCATATATAAATCTGGTGACCCTTGGATAGCAGATAGCTATCGTCCCATTTCTTTGACGTGTATCAGTTGTAAATTACTCGGACATAATATTGCTAAACATATAGTTGTCCACGTCACGGAGCATAATCATCTGTCGAATGTACAATTTGTTTTTAGTACCAGATATTCGACAAAATCTCAATTAGTTGGAACAGAGCATACTTTTTCTTCAGTTATTAATCGCCGAGGCCAAGTTTATGTAATCCACCTTAATTTTTCAAAGGCCTTTGACAAGGTTTCCCAACCAAAGATTTTATTAAAATTACGTGCGATGTTAAAAAACGATCACATAGTAAACTGGATTCAAACTTTCTCGCCGGGGAGGGGACAATATGCAATGCTTAAGCAAACTGTGTCTTCCATAGCAAATATAGAATCCGAGGTACCACAGGGATCAGTTTTGGAGCCACTGCTTTTTTTTATATTTATTAATGATATAGCTACTAATATTAAAGTAATCATAGGATTGTATGCTGATAACTGCATCTTGAATCATGAAATTAAAAGTCCCGATGATCACCTCATCGTAAATATTAGCCTTCAGAAAATACCAAAATAGTGCAAAGATTGGCCAGTGCTAATTAGAAGGGTGGTGAGCTGGGCTAGTTGGTAAGCCTTATACGTGGTTAAAGTCAGCAAACAAAGTTAACAAAGCGAACAAAGTTTCCTCACTTTGTTCGATGACTTTAACCATGTAAAATGCAACTTAACAAAGAGAAAACTGCATTTATGTCTATCACCCATAAAAAGCACCCCTCACTTTCCACATACCATATAGATAACCAAGCTCTGATCAGGGTTAATGAATATACTTATTTAGGACTACATATTTCGCACAATGTAAAATGGGATAAATATATCAGCGCGGTTATAGATAAATCATCTAAAAAACTCTGGGTTTCAAGATGCAAATTAGCTCCTGATACGAAACTATTGGCGTACAAAACCTTTGTTCTTCCGATCTTGGAACACGCGAGTGTAATATGGAACCCTTACACAAAAAAAGCAAAAAAAACATTAGTAGGCTGGAAATAGTAAAAAAAAAATGCAGATCATACACGGGGTATATATATTTATTTATTTATTTGCATGCTTCAGTTAGTGAATTACCTAATAAAGCACAATTATCAACCCTTAGCACGAGAAGTACCATTAGCAGATTGAAACTGCTCTTTTTAAGTAATTCATGGCATGATCAACATGAATCGGGACAAGTACATATCATTTTCTGCACGTTCCAATACACTTAGCCAACATCCGCATTCTATCATTGAGCCATTTCCGCGAAATAATGTCTTCCAATACTATTTTTTTCTTTCACACTTTCAAAGATTTGAATAACTTACCCGCTCAAATAACGAGCTCTAGTTCCATAATTTCATTTCTTGATTCTGTACGAAAACATTTCAATATTCAGTGAAGATTTTTTTTTGTACTGGCTTGCATATTTTTACTTTCGTGACATATCAGTGTCATTTTGTTCTTGTGTTTGTTTGTTTTATTGTTATATTGCAACCTCATAAATGTAACCATTCCTACAATGGTCCTGAACAAGGACCAGTAGTATAAATAAATAAATAAAAATAAATAAAATCTAGCTTACCTGAATTCAAAAATTGGAGCGAAGCCACTGAAGATTACGCCTCAGTTATTGTCGCGGCGGATTTAAGTGTCAGACGCAAACTTGACGTCTCTTCGTTGATGTGATTGCTGCACCGCTAGGACTACACCCCCTAGGAGAGCTGACCTGCGACGGGCGCCATCTTCCTTCAATAGTCACCGACGTCACGTCAGCGTTTCGTTGCGATTTTTTGTCGCTTCGCAGTTCGCGAAAGCGCTTGGGCTGAAATCGGTCCGAGAGCGGTTTTAAAAATTTCGCCCCAGCACCTCGATCCCAGCCGCTTTGAAGTTGGAAACAGGCGGGTCCGCTTGCGGTGGGAACGAGCCATTACGTTGCTCGTATAATGGCTTGTGATGTCATTATGAAAGAAACCAGAATACACAATACTCTAAATTCACTCTTGACGGGTAACTTTATAGAGACGTGTTTTGAATACTGAGATTTTGTTATCCAAAAACTGGCGAAACAAGCGCAGATCTTCGCACCGAAACCACGTACGGCGCCGAGCTTAGCGGGAATGAGAAATGATATTGTCACGGGTGGTGACCAGAATGACAATAAATAAACAGGAAGAAATAAACGTTTAATGTGGCGAACTTGTGCCGAAAACAAAAAGGAGAATAGAAAATAATAACAAAGCGTCGCGAGCGTCGAGGTCGGCGAGACAGCAGAGTCGAGCGCTGGGGCGAAACTGACCACAGATCAGCACGCGGAGTCCCTTATGTACGCGCGTTGGGTTCTGGAACAATCGGCCTAGATTGTTCGGCGACTGGAACATTCAGAACTCGATCTGACGAGAATGTTCTCGAACTCACGAGAACGCAATGAAAGAACAAATAAAAGAGCATTCCACTGACTGGAATCGAACCCAGACTTTCTGCACGACAGTCAAGCACGGTAACCACTCGGCCACGCGCGCGGTCGCTCGCTGACGAGCGTGGCATTACTCCCCCCTTTAAAAAGGCATCGTCTCGATGCCACGTAAAAGGCAACAAAACGGAGCGAAACAAACAAAAAAAAGGGGAACATACGGAGGCTCGCAAAACACAATCCTATCAAGCGGTGCACAAGATCACAGTTCGCAGTCTTATCGCGCGTAGTACGGCTTGAGGCGCACGACGTGGACGACTTCCGGTCGTGGAGCGCGGCGTGATGAAGTCCGTGTTCCGTCGGGCATCACCTCGTAGTTCAGATCCCCAAGTCGACGAAGTACTTTGTAGGGTCCGAAGTAGCGCTTTAGGAGTTTCTCACTGAGACCACGGCGGCGGATCGGTGTCCACACCCACACCCTGTCTCCGGGCTGGAAGTGGACGTCCCGACGACGAAGGTTGTAGCGGCCAGTGTCGACACGTTGTTGGGCTTGAATACGGTGTCTGGCGAGCTGGCGGACTTCTTCTGCCCGTTGGGCAACCACCTGGGCGTCGTCGCTTCCGTCGAGAGCCGGTTCGTGGGGTAACATCGCGTCCAGCATTGTCGTTACTTTACGACCATGAACCAGTTGGAAGGGTGTCACCCCGGTGGTCTCTTGCACGGCCGTGTTGTATGCAAATGTGACGTACGGCAACACCTCGTCCCATGTCTTGTGCTCCACGTCGACGTACATGGAGATCATGTCGGCGATGGTCTTGTTGAGTCTCTCCGTCAGCCCGTTGGTCTGCGGGTGGTACGCCGTTGTGCGCGGATGGCTGGTGTGGCTGAGACGAAGGATTTCTTGCGTCAGCTGGGCCATGAACGATGATCCACGGTCAGAGATCAAAACTTCGGGAGCGCCGTGCCGGAGGACGATGGATTCGATAAAGAACTTGGCGACTTCCACAGCAGTTCCTACAGGAAGGGCTTTCGTTTCGGCATACCGTGTGAGATAATCTGTGGCGACAATAATCCATCTGTTTCCTTGCGTCGATGGTGGAAAAGGACCAAGTAGATCCATTCCGATGTGCTGGAACGGTACGGTCGGGGGAGCGATCGGATGCAGGAGACCTGCCGGCTTCGTCGGCGGTTTCTTGCGTCGCTGGCACTCGTGGCAGGACCGTGTGTAGAAGTGAACGGTCTTTGGCAGCTTGGGCCAGTAGTACCTTTCACGAATTCGGGCCAGCGTACGGCTGTAACCAAGGTGTCCGGACGTCGGGTCGTCGTGACAGGCTTGGAAGATCTCCGCTCTAAGGTCGGTGGGGATTACCAGCAGCCATGGTGTGCTGTTGTCTCCGAAGTTCTCCTTGTAAAGTACACCTTGTCGGAGGACGAAAGTCGGCAGGGCTCTCGAGAAGACACGGGGAACAGTACCCCCTCGTCCTTCGAGGTGCTCGATTAGCGCGCGCAACTCAGGATCGTCTCTTTGACGTCGTGACATGTCGTCGGTGTTCACTGCACCTAAGAAGCACTCGTCGTCTTCGTCGTTGCTGCTGCCCGAAGGTGTTTCGATGGGCGCTCTGGACAGGCAGTCGGCGTCGCTGTGCTTGCGGCCTGACTTGTAGACCACAGACATGTTGAACTCTTGTAGTCGTAGACTCCATCGAGCGAGGCGTCCTGACGGGTCCTTGAGGTTCGCAAGCCAGCAGAGCGAGTGGTGGTCCGTGACTACACGGAACGGGCTCCCGTACAAATACGGACGAAACTTCGTGATTGCCCAGACGACAGCAAGGCATTCTTTCTCAGTCGTGGAGTAATTTTTCTCCGCCTTGGACAGTGTCCGACTTGCGTAGGCGATAACTCGCTCGGTGCCGTCTTGCACTTGAACCAGTACCGCGCCAAGTCCAGCGTTACTTGCGTCCGTGTGAATTTCGGTTTCCGCATCTTGATCGAAATGTCCTAGAACAGGAGGAGTCTGCAGTCGTCGCTTCAGCTCGTCGAATGCCTGCTGCTGCTTCTCGGCCCATTCGAACTTCTCGGCGTCCTTTGTGAGGTTTGTGAGTGGTGCGGTAATCCTTGTAAAATCCCGGATGAAGCGCCGATAGTAGGCACATAGTCCAAGAAACCTTCGCACGGCCTTCTTGTCTGTCGGTACTGGAAATGCTGCGACGGCGCGAGTCTTCTCTGGGTCGGGGCGAACGCCTTCGTTACTAACCACGTGACCTAGAAACTTCAGTTCGTCATAGGCAAACCGACACTTTGACGGCTTCAGGGTGAGTCCGGCGGTCCGTATGGCTTGGAGAACTGCTCGGAGTCGTCGCAAGTGCTCGTCGAAGTCGCTGGAAAACACTACGACGTCATCGAGGTAGACGAGACAGCTCTGCCACTTCAGTCCTGCCAGTACGGTGTCCATGACACGCTGAAAGGTTGCTGGAGCCGTGCACAGTCCGAAGGGCATCACTTTGAACTCGTACAGCCCATCTGGCGTGACGAAAGCTGTCTTCTCTCGGTCCCGTTCGTCGACTTCGATCTGCCAGTAGCCGCTCTTCAGGTCCATGGATGAAAAGTATCGGGAGTGGCGCAGCCGGTCTAACGTGTCGTCGATGCGGGGAAGTGGATAGACGTCTTTCTTCGTCACTGCGTTCAGCTGCCGGTAGTCCACGCAGAACCTAAGCGTTCCGTCCTTCTTCTTAACCAGTACAACTGGAGAGGCCCACGGACTGCTTGAAGGTTGGATTATGTCGTCGTTCAGCATCTCTTGCACTTGCTCCTGGATCACCTCCCTTTCTTTAACGGAGACTCTGTACGGCGATCGATGCACAGGGCGCGCGTCCTCCTCGGTAACGATGCGGTGTTTCGCAATGGCGGTTTGGCGCACCCTCGACGACGTCGCGAAGCAGTCACTGTATTCGGCGAGAAGTTCCCTTAGCTGCCGTTGTTTCGGGCCTGGAAGCTTGGGGTCAATGTCGAGCTGCGCTGGTGCCGTATTGGGTTGCTGAGGTGGGAATGATTCATCAGCAATCGCGGCGATTTCGGCGGAGTTCCGAATTTCCTCGACGTGGCCTACAGCGGAACCTTTCGTGAGGTGTTGCGCTTCTTGTCGAAAGTTTGCCACGAAGACCACGGTGCGCCCATCCTGAAGTTCAGCCACTCCTCTTGCGACGCCTATTCCTCTTTCTAGGAGTATTTGAAGGTTGCCTTCAAGAACAACTTCGCCGCAGGTAGCTGCATCAGCCACAACGGGCACGACAACACTTGATCGCGGCGGCAGGTTTACGTGGTCGGCAGCGACTCGGACGGCGGCTGACGCTGTTCGAGGTTTCTCTGAAGACGGAACAGGCTTGCGCAGCGTCAATCTGTTCTCACCAAGGTCGATGACGGCGCCGTATTCACACAGAAAGTCCATGCCGAGAATAACGTCTCTGGAACAGTCTTGTAGAACGACGAACTTCACAGGGCACGTCTCACCGCGGATCTCGACGCGAGCAGTGCATCTCCCGATGGGTGTGATGAGGTGCCCTCCGGCGGTTCGTATTTGAGGTCCATCCCACGGCGTCATGACTTTTCGAAGGCGGCGGGAGAGCCTCCCACTCAAGACTGAGTAGTCTGCTCCGGTGTCCACGAGTGCAGATGCGTCGTGGCCGTCGATGACGACGTTTAGGCTATTGGACACCACTGCAGCGGCGTCGTTTCGGTCTCTGGTAGCGTTCGAGTGGGGGCCCCCCGACGTTCGTGGAGGATCTTCGCGTCGGTCGTCTTCGGCAACTCCACCTCCCGGGGTTGCCGCGCCTAGTTTCCCCGGCGAGGAGCGAGGGGGGACAGGCTTTCACGTCGTGGTCGGTGCATCGGCGAAGCTGGACGTCGCGGTGACGGCGACCGGAACTCTCGGCGGGACGCAGGCTCGGGGGACTGAGGTCTTCGCAGGTACTCGTCGATCTCAGTAGGGCGTTCACCATGACGGGGGCGCGGGTCGTTCGGGTGGAACCCGCGTAGCCCGAGTCGTCGGTATGGGCATCGGCGGAAGATGTGGTCCGCTTCCCCGCAATGGAAGCACAGAGGGCGTCGGTCGGGCGTTCGCCACACGTCGGTCTTGCGGGGTGCGCGAGGCTCCGGGCAGGCGTACTGGACCTGGTCGTCGTGGCGTCGGTCGTGCTGCGGCGCAGGAGACTGACGTCGGGGCGGCGCGACATAGGTGCGACGAGGATGCGGTGGCCGTCGGGCCACTGCGGCGTAACTCAATGTCGGTGGTTCCGGAGCGGTGCTGACGGGAACCTCAGGCTGCAGCGCTTGCTGGACTTCTTCCCTGACAATCTCGGCGATTGAGGGCGAAGCTGGGCTTGCGGCGGCAGGTAGAAGTTTCTTGATCTCCTCCCGTACGACGTCCCGGATAATCTCGCGGAGGTCCGGGCTGTTGCAGCTGGAAGTCGAGAGGGCCGCGACGCCGGGAAGTCGCTGGTAATGGGAGGCCGGTGCTTGAAGGGCACGTTCAATGTTTGTTGCCTCCGTGATGAATCCTTCGACTGTGGTAGGCGGGGCTCGCACAAGGCCTCCGAAGATGTTTTCTTTGACGCCTCGCATCAGGATTCTCAGCTTCTTCGCTTCGGAGGCTTGAGGATCGGCGCGGTTGCTGAGTCGCAGGACATCCTCCACGAAGCTGACGATGCTCTCGTTAGGGCCTTGGATCCTCGCTTGAAGAAGCTCTTCCGCGCGTTCTCTTCATTGTTGGTTCGTGAACGTTCTTCGCAACTCAGCTTTGAGTTGCTCCCAGGAGGTGATCGATGCTTCGTGGTTCTCGAACCAGTTCCGAGCGGTTGCTTCCAAGGCGAAGTAAGCATTCTGTAGACACTGTTCTGGTGTCCACCCGTTATGACGGGCCACTCGTTCGTACTGTTGGACCCAGTCGTCGATGTCTTCGTGGCTTTCGCCGTGGAAGGGAGCCGGTGTCCGAGGAGCGACGGGTAGGTAGACGACGGCAGGAGCGGCGGGGTTCTGCGACTGGTTGGCCATCGTCGTCGTCTCCGGCTTGGGCGTGTCCAGCAGTAAACCGTAGTCAGGATCCTCTTCCTTGGTGCGGCGGCTGGTCCGAGTTTCAGCTTCCGCGGTGAGTGGTCTTCTCACCGAGCTAGGAACCGGACTTGCAGTGCGGGCCCTTGGAGGGGAACGCTGCACGGGCATGCGGTACCCCGCACCTCCACCAAAATGTCACGGGTGGTGACCAGAATGACAATAAATAAACAGGAAGAAATAAACGTTTAATGTGGCGAACTTGTGCCGAAAACAAAAAGGAGAACAGAAAATAATAACAAAGCGTCGCGAGCGTCGAGGTCGGCGAGACAGCAGAGTCGAGCGCTGGGGCGAAACTGACCGCAGATCAGCACGCGGAGTCCCTTATGTACGCGCGTTGGGTTCTGGAACAATCGGCCTAGATTGTTCGGCGACTGGAACATTCAGAACTTGATCTGACGAGAATGTTCTCGAACTCACGAGAACGCAATGAAAGAACAAATAAAAGAGCATTCCACTGACTGGAATCGAACCCAGAATTTCTGCACGACAGTCAAGCACGGTAACCACTCGGCCACGCGCGCGGTCGCTCGCTGACGAGCGTGGCAATATTTCTGTCTTTAAACGCACATGAACAACAATACCTTTGTGAGAGATATGTGGAGATAGACATGATTGTTAAGTGGATTGCATACGCAGCGTTAAAAACGCTAATATTTACCAGGAACGCTTTCAGAATGAGGATATTTCACAGAGATCTTGGTGCGATTCAGATTGACCCTTTCAGAAGTTTGAAGGTTAGAATTAACCATAACAGCGGTTGCAATGTAATTGAAAACCAATTAGCCAATCACCTCCCGAGGTTTTGTCAAATGCATGTCTCTTATCTATCTCTTTGTGTCCGGGTAGCAGGCAGGGAAGGCAATGGCCGCCACGTACGTTTCCTGTATTCAGTTACCTTGGTTCACACCGCGCTGTTTTCTCACGTTACGTTACATTACAAAAGCCGATACCTGCTTGCGCTCAAGTCACTTGGACATATGTGCTTGATACCAGTTCAAGAATGCAGCCTCGCACGCGACATTCGATGCAGGAATGTTCCGGTGACTTTTACGTGACGCTAGAAAACGTGAGAAAAATGTGCTGTATGTATTAAGCATCTTTTACAAGAAGGACAAGTTTGAAATACGATGTTAAATGTGTCATGTCCTGTGATGTTGCGTATTTTAAAGTCCTAAAGTTATTATAATTGACCCCGTAAGTGTGACGTCACTGTTAGGGGCGTTGCTATGGACGAATAAATGGAAATAGTATTTGCGCCACAGGAACGATCTTTCAAGAATAGGACAGTAGATTTAAGCTCCTAAATATAAATATAGGAAGCACATATAACTCACAGCTACCAGGACAGTAGCTTGCCGATAATCGGTTCTTCCTGAAATGTACTGTAACAGGATACCTTGCTGGGCTGGTTGGTTGAACGCAGGGATGGGCAAAATACATGCAAATATGTATCGAAATACAAATACAAAATACTTCGTCAAAAATGTATTTAATTACAAATCTAATTACATTTCTAAAAAAAGCATTTAAGTACAAGATACAAATACAACCAAATGTATTTGGTCTCCTCCAAATACTTTTCCAAATACATTCCACAAAATTTGAGTCAGCGACTTCAGGGCACCTGCAACGGGCTTCTGGTTATCTCATTTTAATTTTGCATCGCACACTCGGGAGTTAGTGTGCGAGGCTCTAGTAACGTAATAGAAATATAATCACAAAAAAATGTAATCAGCTTGTACGTAATAGGCGAAAAAAGTACAGATCTTCAAGCAGCTTTTTTTGTCGATTACATTTTGGTATAGATCAACAAAGAATCGAGACGACCAAGACGCGTAGCACTAGCTAGAGATTTCTTTTTATTGCTGCAACTCGCACCAGTTACGAAAATCTGGACGACCCGCGCATTTAGAATGTTCCAGGCAGAAATATGTATGGAAATCAGGCTGTAAAACATCACAGTTGTCACAGGAACTTATTTAGCCAGTCTGCCTGTGAACGTCGATTTCGTCACTATTCTTGCCCTGGACTAGCACCGTAATCACAAAGTCACTAAACGCTTGTGCTTGATTGAGACACACTGGATTCGGTGCAGAACATAGTTTTCTTCCTGCTCTGAACAGTGCCTTTAAAATAAAGCCGGAGGAGAAAAAGAAAAAAGTCCCATGGCCGAATAAAGGATGGAGACTATATCTCAAAACCACATACATAAAGACAAGATGTATTTTCGCCCACAAAATTGTATTTAATTACAATTGTATTTTAAATACCCGCGTTTTAGTATTTAAATACACATGTCAAATACATTATCCAATTTGTAACTAAATACAAATGCAAAATACACAAAGTATTTGAAATACGTATTTCAAATACTTGTATTTGAAATACTTTCCATCCCTGGTTGAACGACATAATGAGAAGCAGCGCAAAGGGACAGGACACATAGTAGAAGAAGAACAGGACATACGCTGAGCTTGTGCTTGAGCGGGCCACTGTGCGCGCGTGGAGGTTATAGTAAACCTTTGGTTGTTAGTCAGCGTATGTCATGTGTCTTTCTTCTACTTTGTGTCCTGTTCCTTTTGCGCTGTTTCTCATTATGACTTGCTGAAATATTTGTGGCGGGAACGTCTGCTTTTCGGGACGTCTCGAGATACGTGCAGCAGTCGACCGATGCACGCGGAATGCCTGAAGTATGTCGCCGGCAACAGTTTTTATAAAAGCTTTATAAAGCTTCATTAAAACGTATTGTATTGGTTGTATTGGGGTGTGATACAGGACACTCTCGGACAAGAAATCATTACGCATATGGAGAACTGCTAAAAAAAGACGAGATTATCATTCGTTTAGTACCTAATATCAAAGCAGTGTCGGGCTCGCTTTTGGGTTTTGCCGTTCACGTCAATTGTACTTAAGATATTTTGACTTTGATTTTGACTTTGATTTTGACTCTAACATGATGTTTTGAAGCAATTAATATTAATTTTCAGGCTCCCAAGTGTTTTGTTTATAACCATCACAGTGAAAAAAATACTGCCGATTCTTCTATTTTCTGCAAGTCCCAAAAAGCGAAATAACTGGGTAAACAAATTGTTGCAGCTTCGTTCATTCAATTAAACAAGGTGAAATGCAGTAGCTTTAGAGGACATCTTTAGTGAAAACAAATAGAAAAAGAAATGGTACGGTGATTAAATGGTTGTATTATGTCGTACACACATCATATTTTTTGTTATGTGTTTCAACATGGAGATTGACGTCGAGGACAGCGCTTAGGTCAACGTCAAGGAAGGCGTCCCAGACGTCGACGTCAAGAACAGCGCCTAGGACTACCACCAGGATGACCTCTAGGACGATGTGAAGGACGGCGCCTAGGAACACGTTGAGGGCGACGTCAAGGACGGCGTTTAGAACGACGTCGACGACGGCTTCCTAGAGGACGTCGTGTAGACGACCTCTAAGACAACCTGAAGGGCGACGTCTAGGACGACGTCGACGCCGACGTCAAGGAAGTCAGGTTACTTCAGTTTCAGCTGCCGGCGCTTACAAGCTTACGCGACCGGCACTAGTGAAACCGGCGCTCATGCGACCGGCACTTACACAACCGGCGCTTATGCAACCAGCGCTTAACAGATTACGAACCGGCGCTTCAGCCAAAAGCGCTTGAGCACCGGCGCTTCAGCCACGTACGCTTCAGCCATAATCGCTTCAACCATGAGCGCTTCACTTTTCATCGCTTCGGCCACGAGCCCTTCAGCCACGGACGTTTCGTGACCTTGATTAGGAGCCCTTGAGCGTGGTTAGGCCTAGAGCCACTAAATGAACTACGCTTATGCCCGAGACCCACTAGAACTACAAACACAAACAACCGACACGGACAAGCCTCCAACACATGCAGCATGTTGGCGAAGGTACCTTTGGCTGGCGTTCAGTCCTTTGGTGCTCGTGAAGTAAGCACGAGTAATTGCAAGCCTGCCAAAGATACCCTTGCATGTATGTTGCTCGTGTTTGTTCATAGCCTTCTTTATTCTACAAAGGCAGTAAAATCGCAGAAAACTATGGTTTGAGGCATGTCGCTGTCGATTGTTCCTGATTGTCACTCTAGCGGGACCCGGGCATTAGAGTATCGGCACTATGGTCCCCCCTATTATAGTGGACGCCGCATTCTTGAGGTATAGCACAGAGGAGACGCAACTGCCGATCGTCATGCTTCAAAAGTGAAACCCCTTCGGCATTAGATTCGGTGTTAGGAAGCTCATGTAATATTTCTTTTTCTCTGTCGCGAACTGTATAAACATTTGTGGAGGACGTACAAGCGTTTCCGGTGATTTAAGATAAAGCTTCAAGTGACTGGAAACCATTATTTTAGGCACAAAGAGGGGTAGGTGTCCGTACTCCGAAGCGTCGGTTATTTAGTGGCTCTAGTTGGGCCTATAAAGCTACCGCTTCAAAACATTAGGTAAATTGATATTCGTACGGACATTTCGTTTGATCACAGAAATGCGAAGTGAAGCGTCTGTGCTTTCTACGCATCTATCTAGTAGGGCGCGTATAAAAAGGGAAGGGTGGCGCCACGTCATAACTGGGGCGCCTTCCCCCCTCTCCCCTTTTTATACGCACGTATCTAGTTGAATGTGAATAGTGGCCGGACTCGAGCGCTTTGTCAGACGAGAGCCGTGTTCCGAAAACGAACGGCGATCGAGCATCTAGGGTAGTATTGGGTGAAGTGTTCAAATAAATTTAAAAAAAAGCTCAAGAAAATTCACAAAGGGAGGGGGGAGGGGGGCATCGGCGACTCTCTTTTGATGGCACCCTGGAAGGCTGCCCAGGTCGCCCAACCCTAGGGCCGGTCCTGGATATATTTGACACCATGGTAGTGGTTTATCCTTATTACGTGATTCGGCTTTACCGGGTTTCCACCCTCCTCAGTTATTACGGAAGCCACAAGCAGGCGCTCGCGAGCTCGCGCGCCCCAAGTGCCGACTAATGCTCTGCACGGGCAACCTTGGCTTCCGAAATCTTACATAAAGTTGTCCCGCTAAGCCATCGTCTCGTCTGCTAGCTAAGCAAAACCGTTTATAACACACAATAACGCGCTTTCATAATCGCGATATGGCGCTCAGAATATATAAAAGTCTTTACAAAAACAAAAATATACAGAGGAGATACAATGCTTGAGAAATATTATTCCCTTTTTATCAGACAAAGTTTAACCTCGCATCCAGCCTACCCATATCTGACAAAACAACGGTATTAGCACCGACTTGTTTGGAGCACAGCGTCATGTTGTGGCGTCATCACTTACAGGGTCAATGCAGGCTATAGATGTTCAACTGGCATTAGTGCCTACGGAACCTCCGGGACGCCAATTGAAGCAGACAGCAACCAGACTAATTTTGCGTTGTTCCTGTTCCTTTCCATAGAAAAAAAACGACCATGCATTTTGTGGCTTCTCCGGAGATTAACCAGAACCAGATTCGTTATGAGGGTTGTACCTAGTATAATGTACCTTTATTAACATTGGGAAAGTAGAATTACTTTAGTTATCGTTTTTTCTTAATCAGTGAACGATGTTAAACTTAGCCATATTTTATGCCCAAACCTGTGTTCGGCAGCGGGTGCATTAGTACGTGCGAAGAATCTCAGCAGAAGAACAATTGCAAGGACTGAAGACTATGTTGAGGTTCGCCAGCATTCCTACTAAGCTATTCATACCATTCCAGCCGTGTCGCTGTATATATGTATGATTGTATGTATGTAGTTTTTTTTTTTTTAATTTTCAGACGAAGGAGGTTTCGAGGCTGGTATAAAACAAGACGAACTTGTCTTCTGTCGCGACCCCAGCCCCTAGTATTGTTTTACATCACTCAGCAGTAAACAAAACAAACACTGAAATGATTTGTTTTCAAACGTTTAAACTGCGCAAACAATTTGACAAAGGACGTGGGAAAGAAGTGCACGCACAAAGCGCTGACTATCAACTAAAGTTTATTTTCAAGCGAATTAGAAAAATAAATACAGGGAGCAAAGTAAAGAACGAATCAAGAAACAGAAGTATAACCCAACCGACAAGATTTCTACCACCTCATCACCCTCACACGTGCCTGCCATTCTCCCTGATAAAAAGGACTTCATCATCCCCCAAGTGCACCGATGGTGCGCTCGCACATTCCCATTCCCCTTTTGATAAAATCGAAAATGCCTCTTCAATGACTCTGGCGGTCTTATTTTTATTACGCGCCAAGATCGTCAAGTCATGAAAAACAGGTACGCAGCCGCACCTACTGCGATGTACCGCTAAGTGGCCAGCGGGAGAGGAACGGAGAGTAAAGGAATGCTCTCTCGCCCTCACGTTCACGCACCTCCCCGTACTCCCTCGGTTAATAGCATAGCACTGTCGTGACAGCTTCTGGGGTGCTGAAAACACCACTGGCACGTTATACTTCTGCGCCACTCGCTTGACCTGATGAGAGATGGCGTGGACATAAGGCACCACCACCGGTCTTGTTGTCGGTTTTTGTCTAATCTTAGGACTGGGTCGGCCCCTAAAGACCTTTATGAGGGACTCTGCCATACCCGCTATCAACGTCAGGGGGTATATCGCGTTCTCAGCCTAGATACCTGAAACAATAGACTGTCCTCACACCTATGGTGGCATGACTTCAGCAGAGAAGCCCTCATACACGCCTTAGTAACCGCCCTCCTCACAAGTTTAGAATGCGCTGCACCGAATGGAAGAACCACCTTGTTTGAACATGGCTCATAGGACCAACATGTGTGTGACGGCTGCATAGTAAGCCTCAGGTCCAAAAACTGTAGTGCTCCTCCTGAGGATGTCTCGAACTTAAAGGATAAACCGGGGGAGCACTTCGTAAAGCAGGCCAAGAAATCTAAACACATGCCTTGAGGGCTAGGGCTCTTTTCACTCGTCACTCGTCCTTTGTCAAATTTTTGCGCTGTTTTTACGTTTCAAGATGTTCAACCAACTCGCCCAACTTACCGCCTTGTTGCACTGAAGTGAATTATATTAGAAACGGGCATATGGTCGAAAATATAAGGGAATGCAACACAAAAGCCGGGATACGAACTGCAGATTATGAGAGACTTAAAATATATGTTACAGCATTAACTTTGAATGTCCGAAAGGAACTGTTGTTTTGCACCATTTGAGCTATGGTAGGGTGTGTATTCAATGTGTCTGGAATGAGTTATTAAAGTTGCTGGAAGCCATTATTTGTACGAACTTTGCTTTTTACTTAATGAATACACCGTAGACTGCAGTTGCCTGGGGTTTTTGGATACGTGTTAAAAACAATGATACCGTCATACAACATCACTAACAGTTAAAAACACCACACCTGAAACGTAAAAAAACAAAGTGCGTGTGCTATGAAGGTTGTTTCTTTGTATTGTTTTATATGCGGGGCAGCTTTTAAGAAACACCGGATTTCTTGCTTTTACTTATCTTAAAAGATTTCGAGAGCGCAGATCATGTTTTGAACGCTGCACATACGCGTGAGCATAGATAACACATTGAAAGTTATTTATTGGAAATCGGTCTATAGTTGCTTGGCATCCACTCAATTTTCATCGTCGATATGCTCAATGAGTTACTGATTGAATTTTACTGCGTAGTTCTTGCCGTGTTTCGGGGGATCGGTAGCCGAGTGGGCTAGCGCAGCCCAGCTCGCAGCACGTGGAGCGAAAGCTCGCGCTGCTGAACCGAGGGACCCTGAGTTCAATACCCACCCCTGCCCGTTCCGATCTGGATGAGCACCGTACCGACGTGTGGTCGTGTACCACCACTGCGTGGTGCACGTTAAAGACCCCAGTCTAGGTGTTGTACTGCACTGGCTAAGCGTCTCATCGACAGCAAGTGACTCGTCGCAACTTTGAAATGCCTGACCAACTACACGCTGTATAAATATCAACACAAGCTGAATTATTTTGCCGTGTTTCTTTATTTTCTAGATGTCATTAGTTCGTTTCGAACGTAAATCCGGCTTGAAGAAAACTCGCCACCGCCGTGATCACGCTATGTGTATCCAACAGTGCGTATAAGTAAATGTGGGAAGGTTTTCTGTGCTGTGTTGAGCGCCATGAATTTGAAAGACAAACACTGTACGTGACCAACATTTTGTTTAACGATTGTTTCTAGCTATTTGGTACATAAAAACTATTTGAAATACCTTCTCATATAATGAAGCGCTGAAAAAAATGCACGCGTTTTCCCCATCAGAATACATTACCGGAAATCAATTTCGACTGCTTCCTGTCTTCAATATGATACAACATACTAGCGCCGGCCTAACCGCCTCATGTATATTATATTAACTTTGTGGCATAAGTACTTCATTATTCTGAAGTAAAACTGTTTTAAACAAATAATAAACGTCTCAATGTATGTTGAATGAACATTTTAGTTTGGTAAAGGAGTGAAATTTTGGGGAGACTTGCCCTAAGTTTGAAAAACCGTTGAAATCAAGCGGGTGGTTAATTCATGTTCAAATCTAGCGAAGTCCCACATGTCTGCCGGCTATTTCCCCCTCTTTCTCGATTGAACAACCAAACACACAAGACGAATACACAAATCTTAAATATCGCCGCTTTAAGTACCCTTAATTACTGTTAAGCAGCTTACTGGAGTTTATTTGTACGTAATTCCAAAATATACTTTATTTGTACTTCAGTAGTTCATTTTACTTCTTTGATAGAACAGTCTTAATACAAGTTGGTACAACTTAAAACAGTTCAAGGCAACCTCGCAATTCATTGTAGCCGATGCGGCTGTGAGCCAAGTTTCTATCACATCACACTTTTAGCCCTTCACAGAAACAAAACCGCGAGAGAAATTGATGAAGTTTTTTTTTATATCTGTGAAAGGAGAGGAAGCGTGCGTCAGAGCGCCGTCCTTGGCTCTGAAGAGTGATGAGGTGGACTTTATCATGACTTGTGGCAAGTTCGTTTGATCGCAGATAAGTGTGTGCGTGGAACCGTTTTAACGGGTTGTTTTTGTGTTTTTCCCTGTTTATTTCCTGTTTTGTGCACAGATAAACTTTCAGTTGCTAGTCAGCGCCGTGTCTGTGATTACTTCTTCTACTCGTCTCTCGTTTATTTTCGCGCTGTTCAGCTTTCACGATGTCAAACCGACTAGCCCAACTTTATGCGTTGTTGCATGTATTACTTACGTATTCTAGTGTATTTTCAGTGTACTCACCCAGCAGATATTTTGTGTCTTTAAACTACACTCTCAGAAGGCTGTCTTACTACAAGTGGTTTAAGTTAAGTAATTATACTTTTAATGTTTGCACCGAGAGACTGAGGGAGAGGAGGAGACGAAAGTGCGCGGCGACGTCAGAACTCTAAGCTCTGGTTGAGGTAATTAGTCAATCATTCCAGCTAGAGTTCGGCGTTTTGACGTCCGCACGCGCTATATTTTGCTCTACCTCAGTTTTTCGCCTCATTGCTTTTTACCAAGGGCTTACGGGAATCCATCATTTTAGAAATAACTGGCGACACCTGACAGAAAACGCGGTATGATGATTCCCAGCATAAAACAATGTATGCAGTAGGAGAGAGGGGGAAAACGTTTCTTGGAGGGAACTGGGTGGTATAAGATGCGCCACATTGGGCACATGGTGCAGTATAGGGAAGCCCAACCTACATCACAGCAGCTAAATTGAACCAGTGAGTATTTGGCTCTCTCGGTTGAAAGAGTGCCTGCTGTCACTTGAGCACGTGCTCGAGTGTTTCATTCCTGAACTTCCTGAACAGAAATTTTTTTGGAAGTGGTTAGTTGGGGGACTTACGCTCGAAAATAGCTAAAGTTAGGAACGATGCACCGATGTCGGATTTCAATCATGCAAAACATAGAATATAACAGCCCGCATGCCTCCTTGCGGTGCAGACATTCGGACAAGAGAGGTTTTCTGCGATAGCCGGGGAAGAAATCTGAGGTGGGGGGCTCGAGGCCGATACGTCGAGGTCAAAGCAAGCCCTTAATAACACAATCTAGAATCGGGTAAAGGGTAAAACTTCAGTGCAATGCTTACATTCACATATTTGTGGTATTATTATTTGTTGCCTTGAACCTGGGGTATAAATTTGACACAAACTGTATTGACACTTTTGTTGCAAAATTCCGAGTTTTTATCGAAATTTAATGCTTTGCAAATTGGAAAAAATCGAAAATTGTCAAAGTTCTTAGCTCCGTGCATTTGAAAGTTCAAATAATATAAATTTGTATAGAGCAAAAGACTCTTAAGTTTGAAGATCGTAAACATTTTCACCATACTAGGTTAAAATGTTTCCAAGGTGTCGCACTTTTCGAACCCTTTGGGTCGATCTTCCAACCGCCATGGTTTTCTCGTCCTTGATAAAAAGTGCAAGAAAACATAGTCGATTTAGATGCTCGACGCAAAACGGTAAGACATCTGCTTTTGTTGACATCCTGAAAAATGCAACTCTTTCAATTGATCCTCTATATTGATGTGAACCTGGTCCCCATAAGATTGCAGATCATGAGAAAGCCTGTTTTCTTATTTCATTTTTGCACAGAAGAGTGCATCTTTAAAGAATTAAATATACACTTCGAAAAGCAGCTCAGAAGTGCATTAGCTGCTTATGCACACCCGTGTACACCTGATTTGACGTGCTATATGCGTTTCTGGAGAAATGGGAATAATGCTATTTCTTAGAGAAAGAGACGCGCTTGTACTTGAAGGAAACAAAAAAATAACATCGTTTAAACATTGCGTAAGGCGTTGTGGAAGAAAGTGCTTTGGTAAACATCTCAAATGTTCTCAAGTGGGCACTGCAAAAAAAGTGACCTTTTTTCTTCTGCATTCGGTACGTAAATTGTGACTTCAGTCCCCTGAAGAATGTACATATCGACAATGTAATACATTACGACGCTCTCGCGTGTATTGACTTCCAATTTTCGGCTGGAAGCATGGAGTTTCGGAACTGGCAAAACGTTATGGGCGTCCTCGTGTTTCCAAAACACATCAGCTATATCACGAAGTTTTTTTGTTTTTTTTTGTCATTCGGGTGTCGGCAGACACCCCTAATTATGTAGAGAGAAGTAACGAGGTACAATGATGTTTCTTTGTGGTTACAGTCTTCATGACAAAGCTAAGATTATTCGTACCTCTTGCTTCAAATCTACCTCACGAGTTCAATTTCGAGCACCAGTGTTTCCGAAACATGCTGAGATATGACGTTTTTAGTGTAATCGGCCTTGTTGCTTCAGAAAGCCCGGTTAATTCTTCCCTCCTGGGGCCAGAAACAGCATCCTCGCTCAATCCTCGAGGACACAAAGCGATCGTGCTGACTCTTCCTGGAAACAACGATAAAACATCAATGAATTGCCTCACCAAGCTGACGTTTCCAGTACAAACTTGGACGCGCTTCGAACAAAAGCAAGCGAAAGAGCTGAAGCGTTTCACTGAATCTGACATTCGCGTGATGGTCATCTCATCCGTTTCGACGCGAGAACCACCTAGGTTCATCCTCAAAAGTCTGGGCAGTGATATTCTCCCGAATGACAAGTGATGAGGCGACGAAAACTAAAAAGAACAAAACGTTTAATGGGGAGAACTTGTGCCCAAAACAAAAAGGGAACAAACGATAACTATAGAGCGTCGCGAGCGTCGATGGCGGCGTAACAGCTGGGTCGAACGCGGGGACGACACTGACTTTGGCTTGCCACGCGAAGCCCCTTATGATCGGCGTGGAAGGTTCGACGCGTAGAGCATTCGGACCTAGAATGAACAACAATGTTCGCTGTTCGTTGTAAACGAACAGCGAACATTGTCGTGTTCGTTGTAAACAATTATCGTGTTCGTTGTAAACAACAAGCACGATAACCGTTAGTCCGCGGCCGCGCCGCTTCCTTGGCCAGCTGCGCACGCGGCATTACTCCCCCATTAAAAAGTGTATCACCCCGAAGCAGCCCAATACAAAACAAACCAAATTAAAATAACGGTAAACTAAAGAGTCATTTGAAACACATAATGTCCGCAGTCTATCGACCGTAGTACGGCTTCAGGCGCACGACGTGGACGACTTTAGGTCGTGGTGGGCGGCGTGATGTTCTTGTTCCGTCGGGCATCACCTCGTAGTTAAGATCTCCAAGTCGACGAAACACTTTGTAGGGTCCGAAGTATCGCTTCAGGAGTTTCTCGCTTAGATCGCGTCGTCGTATCGGGGTCCAAACCCACACACGGTCTCCGGGCTTCAAGCGAACGTCGATCCGGCGAAGGTTGTACCGGGTACAGTCGATACGCTGTTATAATAATATTAATAGTTTATTTCCATGAAGCATGGTGGAGCAAAGGGTAAAAGCCTCAAAGGAGGCTTGACCAGCCCTCGGCCCCGTACATTGACATTGCAGCGAAAAAAAATATATTATATATATATATATATATATATATATATATATATATATACATATACATATATCTATACATATATATACATATATACACACACGTGCATAGTATATGCACCAGATTACAAAACAGCCATTAGTCACCTAAAAAGATGGCAAGCACTGTCGTTGCAGACAGAAATCTAAAAAAAAAAACAGAGTGCATTCTGTATAGCATAAACAAATTAATAAATCATTTGAGTGGGGGAGGTAAATCACTGTTATATATAAAATAACGCAAAGCCTTGAAGTAGATAGAGTCTATGAAAATTTCTTTTTCTAGAAGGAAATTTAACAGTTTTGGTATGGTATGTCGCAACATTTGCCTACCATAGTTAGTAGAACAGTAAACAACCTTCCAATACTCCATGTGTCTAGTTAAGTGAACGTGTAGATTTGGTGTCAATGCCGCTAGAGTTGACAACAATTTATAATGTTTCCTTTTTTTCTGATTTTAAACTCAGAATCAATCTATATTCATAAAGGCTAGGAATTTTTAATAAGCTAAACTTCTTAAACAAACTGCCCGTATGGAAATCATAAGGTACGTTGCATGTTATTCTAACCATTTTTTTCTGCAGTAAAAATAATTTGTTGATATTGAATTCGAAGTCGGCGAGCTGGCGACCTTCCTCGGACCGTTGAGCAACCACCTGGGCGTCGGGGCTCCCATCGTCAGCTGGTTCGTGGGGTAGCATCGCGTCGAGCATGGTCGTTACTTTTCTCCCATTCACCAGCTGAAACGGTGCTACTCCTGTGGTCTCTTGTACCGCCGTGCTGTAAGCAAACATGACGTAGTTTAAACACCTCGTCCCTAGTCTTGTGCTCTACGTCGACATACATGGAGATCATGTCGGCGATAGTTTTGTTTAGCCGTTCTTTTAGACCATTTGTCTGCGGATGGCACGCAGTGCTCGACAATCGCCGGTGCCACTGAGACGAAGTATCTCTTGCGTCAGCTGAGCCATGACGGCAATCCACGGTCTGTGATGAAAACTTCAGGGGCGCCGTGCCGGAGGGCAATCGATTTGATAAAAAACTTGGCGGCCTTAGCAGCCGTTTCAGATGGAAGGACTTTCGTCTCGGCGTACCGTGTGAGATAATCGGTGGCGACAATTATCCAGCAGTTTCCCGACGTTGACGGCGGGAAAGGGACAAGTAAATGCATTTCGATCTGCTGGAACGGTGTGGACGGGGGAGAAAACGGATGCAGAGGTCCTGACGGCTTCGTCAGCAGTTTCTTGCGTCGCTGACACTCGTGGCATGATCGAGTGTAGAGGTGACCGGTCTTCGGTAGTCTCGGTCAGTAGTACTTTTCTCGAATCCTGGCGAACGTCCTGCGTCATGGCATCCTTCGAAGATTTCTTCTCGATGGTTGAAAGGAATAACCAAGAGCCATGCTGCGCTGTTGTTGACACAGTTCTTTTTGTAGAACACTCATCGCCGTATGGAGAAGGTAGGCAGGATTCGTAAGAAAGCACGTCGAACCGTACTCGCTCGTCCCTCTAGGTGCTCGGTGAGCGCTCGTAGTCCAAGGTTATCTCGTTGGAGTGCTGCCATGTCGCTGACATCCAGTGCGTAGAGGAGACACTCATCGTCGTCATCTTCGATGCAGGCAGAACCGGCCTCGACTGGTGCCCATGCCCCCAATCGACGGTGTGGTTAATAAGTTCCAGGCTTCCTTTCTTTTCAACACTTCTCTCTCTCTCTCGACTGGTGCCCTTGACAGGCAGTCGGCATCATTGTGTTTCCGGCCAAACTTGTACACCACGGTCATCTCGAACTCCTGCAGTAGTAGGCTCCAACGGGCGAGGCGTCCGGAGGGGTTCTCCAGATTCGCGAGCCAGCACAGCGAGCGGTGGTTCAACACCACGTGAAAAGTACTTCCATACAAATAAGGGCGGAACTTTGTTATTGCCCAGACGACAGCAAGGCACTACTTTTCAGTCGTTGAGTAGTTCTTCTCCGCCTTACACAGAGTCCGACTCGCCTATGCGACGACTCGTTCTGCCCCGGCTTGCATTTGGACTAGTACCGCGCCAAGTCCGGTCTTACTGGCGCCCAAGTGTGGAAGCGAAATGGTCGAAATGGCCAAAGATCGGGGGCGTCTGGAGTCTTCGTTTGAGCTCATCGAGTGACCGGTGGTGTTATTCTGTTCACTGAAACTTCACGGCGTCCTTTGTGAGGTGCGACAGCGGTGCGGACAGCTGGGCAAAGTCCCGAACAAACCGACTGTAGTAGGTACAGAGTCCGAGGAATCTTCTAACGGCCTCTTTGTAAGACGGCGGCGTAAATGCAGCTACGGCGCGGGTCTTTTGGAGGTCGTAGAAAACACCTTTGTTGTTTACGACGTGGCCACGGAAACTTTAGTTCACCATAGGCGAATCTACACTTTGTTGGCCTGAGTGACAGGCCGGTGGTCTTGATGGCCTGAAGCACGATTCGAAGTTGTCTTAGGTGTCCGCCGAAATTCCTTGAAAATACCACGACATTGTCCAGGTAGAGGAGGCAGCTCTGCCATTTCAGACCTGCCATCACGGTGTCCATTACACGCTTGAAAGTGGCTGGTGCTATGCAAAGTCCGAACGGCAATACTTTGAATTCGTACAGCCCGTCGGGAGTGACGAAGACAGTTTTCTCGCGTTCACCTTCGTCGACTTTAATATACGAATACCCACTCTTCAGGTCCATCGACAAAAAATATCGGGAGTGGCGCAGTCGGTCTAACGTATCGTCGATGCGGGGGAGCGGAAAGACGTCACAGCGTTCAGTCACAGCGTTCAGTCAACGATAGTCCACGCGGAACCTCAGGGTTCCGTCTTTCTTCTTTACAAGGACTACTGGACGCCCACGGACTTCTTGAGGGTTGAATAATGTCGTCGTCGAGCATCTCCTGAACTTCATCTTGAATCACCTTCCTTTCCTTTAGGGAGACTCGATACGGTAACTGGTGGACAGGGAGCGCGTCGTCGTCAGTAAAAATGCGATGTTTCGCTATTGTTGTTTGGCGGACTTTCGACGACGTGGCGAAACAGCACCTGTATTCGGCGAGAAGTTCAACCAGTTGCCGGCGCTCAGGAGCTGGGGGCTCGGGTTCAATGTCGAGCTTCGGTGGCGACGTGCTCTTCTGCCTTGACGACGAGGTTTCCTCAGAGATTGCGGTGACCACGGCTGGCGCCTGAAACTCTTCGACGTAGGCCACGGCGGTACCGTTCGTTAGGTGCTGCGGCTCCTCTCGGAAGTTTGTCAAGAGAGCAGTCGTACGTTCTTCTTCGAAATCTGTTACACCTCGTGCGACGAAAATTCCTTTTTCAAGGAGCAGTTCTACGCTGGTTTCCAGAAGAGCTTCATTGTACATAGCTGCGTCGGTTATGAGGGTGACGAAAACACTCGACCTCGAAGGCAGGTTCACATAGTCGGCAATAAGTCGGATCGCGGTCGACGTCGTGTTGGTCTCCACCGGCGGCAGAACAGGTTTTCGCAGCGTCAACCGGTTTGCGCGGAGGTCAATGACGGCGCCATACTCGCCGAGAAAGTCCATTCCAAGGATAACGTCCCTCGCAGAGTCTTGCAGAATGACGAACATCACAGGGCACGTCTCACCGTGAATCTCGACGCGAGCGGTGCATCTTCCGACTGGTGTAATGAGGTGTCCCCGGCGATTCGTATTTGAGGTCCATCGCACGGCGTCATGACTTTTCTGAGGCGGCGGGAGAGCCTCCCACTCAAGAGTGAGTAGTCTGCTCCGGTGTCCACAAGTGGTGATGCGTCGTAGCCGTCAATGACGACATTTAGGTTGTTGGACACCGTTGCAGGACCGTCGTTGCGATGTGTGGCGTCGAGGGAGTGGGAGCGCTCCGGCGTTCTTGGAGGCTCTTTACTTCGGTCGTCTTCGGCAATTCACCCTCCAGGCGTTGCTGCACTTAGTTTTCCCGGCGACGCAGCGGAGACAGGCTCTCTCGGCGGGGTGGTGGCGATGGGGAGCGGGATTCACGGCGGAGAGATGGTGTTGAGGTAGCCGAGCGTTGGAGGTACTCCTCGATGTCATGAGGGCGTTCCCCGTACCTCGGGCGTGGGTCGTTGCGGTAAAACCCACGCAGTCCCATTTGCCGGTAGGGACAACAGCGGTAGATATGGGCGGCCTCCCCGCAGTGCTAGCAGATGGGTCGTCGCTCCGCTGCCCTCTACACGTCGTTTTTCCTTGGCGCCGGCTGGTCTCGGCAGTCGTACTGACGTCCTTCGTCGTTGCATCGGGGGTACGCCTGCGTTGGTGGGCCCAGTCGTGGCGCCACCGGGTAATGTTGAGCAGTTGGCGGCGGTCGTCGGGCCACTGCGGCGTAGGTCAGCGGCGGCTCATCGGCTGCGGCCACGGTGACAGGGGCATCCGGAAGGAACGCTCGCTTCACCTCGTCCCGAATAACCTCGGTAATGGAGATTGAGGCCGGCGCTCAGCAGTCGGCAGAAGCTTCTTAAGCTCCTCAGGACGATGTCGCGAATAAGCTCTCGAATGCCCAGGATGCCGTGGGCAAGGTCGCAAAGGGACTTCGGAACCGCGCTGACGCCGGGTAGCCTCTCGTAGTGGCTGGCTCGGCCTTGCAGAGCACGCTCGATGTTCGTCGCCTCCGTAAGAAATGCTTGAACTGTCGTCGGTGGGTTGCGTACGAGTCCGCCGAAAATGTCGTCCTTTACGCCACGCATCCAAATACGCAGCTTCTTTTCCTAGCTGGCCTGAGGGTCGGCGCGGGAGCTCAGGCGAAGCACGTCTTCTACGAAGCTCGTGACGCTTTCAATGGGGCCCTGACTCCTTGACTGCAGCAGGTCTTCGGCCCTGTCCCTTCGGTGTTGACTGGTGAATGTTCGTGTGAGCTCGTTCTAGAAATGTCCCACGAGGTCAACGAAGCCTCATGGTTTTCGAACCAGCGCCTTGCACTTCCTTGAAGTGAGAAATAGAGGTTTTGCAGGCGCTGTTCGTCACTCCACCCGTTATGGCAAGCCACGCGTTCGTACTGGTTGATCCAGTCTTCTACGTCCTCGTAGATCTCGCCGAGGACGGGAGAAGGAGCAACTGCTATTCCCGCAAATCTTCCAACACCCGCTAAGAAACACGTCCGCCAGCGTTTCCGGTGTCAACCGCTGTTCCCGAAATTTTTCCGACACACGCTGACAGAAACCGATCATCCTCGACAAGCGCTTACTTGCTCACTGCATGACCCCAAGCCGAAATTTAAAGTCTGTCTTCATGTCTTAAATCCTAAATCTTGATGAAAGCAAAGTCTAAATCTGCAACGAGTCCTGGCAGTTTCCTCTCCTGCCAGTCGTTTTCCTGCCTTCTAGCAAATATGCGGTGCCTCTCTTCTGCCTCGGAGGTCGACTTACTTACATCTTACCCGCACTAATCATACACCCCCGCCCCCCGGTTGCATCACCTCCTCTCACCCACTGTACTGGGCTGTTCGAGAGAGCGCGTCCGCTACCTCGTCTTTCAAGTCCATTCGGTACTCGACACGAGGGGGCACCTGCTGAGCTCTGCTGTGAGACAAGTCGCCAAAATTCAAGCAGACTTTTTCTCAACGGGCATCGTTAGCGTTAGTGAACAAGACGCTCAACGAATCCGTGGCACTCCCTAGGGACGGACACAATCATAGGCATACCGACGGGGCCCCACGGTGGGCGCCATTTCTACAGGGTGTTTCACGAAAGGTGGACAAATTCGATATTGCGAAAACTACGCTTTGCAACTAAAACGGCTTATTTCGCTTTGGTCCTGGGCTAGGGGCGCATTCAGGAAAATTATTAAAGTCTGGGATAATTAGATTGTTAATTATTTTCGTGTAATTTACTTTTTAATAATGTGTTTAAGGGCATGGTTTCAGTTGTAAAATTGCTCAGCATCATCGAAAAGCACTAAATCAACAAATTTCAAAACGATAGAAGGCGCGCGCAGCATTTTACGGCTTTCTGAAAAAATGAACAAATTCGACGGGTTTTTACGTTTCGGTTTGCAATCGGAGCGCAACTCGGCCCCGACGGCACCGCGCCCCTTGAAGAAATAGTGCAACCAGAGATTAAAGCTAACGAATGCACGCTGGGATTCCATTTCCCATGTATTTTGTCAATAATGGCTACGTGGGCTTTATTATGTTTACATGCCACTACTAGAAGCTCGTTACATGGCACGTAAACAGCGTCTCGTTAAGAATCATGGCCCGGGCCCGGGGGGGGGGGGGCTCTGCCCCACTCCCCCTTTTTGGATGTCACCATGCAGAGGGAGCACGAGCGCCGATGCCCCCCCCCCCCCCCCCCCCCCCGAAGTCTGTGCCTATGGCTGCGTAGGCTAGATGTCCAAGCCTACCATAGCCCGAGTCTCGCTCCGGAACCACTGGGGGATCGTCATGGCCCAGGCCGGCATGGCCAGGGCTCACCGTTGCCTTCGGTCCTGGTCAGAACCTCGCTGGTGGACCGATCCGGGGATCGTCATGGGCCAGACCATCCAGAACAGTTCCGCCGTTTCTGCCCGGCCACAGCCTCGCGCAGCACGACCTGTCTCGCGCCAGCTCGAGTCTCTTCGGCCGACCGCCTGTCATGTGCCCCCGGCCCCGTCCTCTTCCACCCTCGTCTCCCACAAGATCACTGTCCTCTTGGAGTACAAGGAGTATCAGGCAGGCAATACCGCAATAGGAGTAATGTTTTTTTTTTTTTTTTTTCGTGCCTGGGCGTTCAATCTGCACTACAACACGAAACACCGCCATACATTTTCTTCATTTGGGTACCTTCTACGTTTGAAGCACTGTAAGCCAGGGTCAATGCCGGCCCGCGACTGTTATCTAAGCTAAAGTCACACACGAAACAAAGGAAGCAGTAAGCATACTCCGTTCATTGCTCAGGTTACGGGTTGCTAGGAACTAGGTTCTCTCAGTGCCAGTTTTTATTAACTCATGCTGCACTCGTGGACACGTACGTGCAAAATGAATGGCCTCCAGCAGAATGGCTGACGGCTGGCTGGATCTAATACCCCATTCACACGGCCAGCTTAAAGGTACCTTTAACATAGGTCCCTTTGAGATCGGTGAATCAGCCCGCGCTCTTGGGTCGCGAGCACTTGTCACGCGCGGAGCATCGCACACTGATACGCCACTTGCCCTATAGGTCCCTTAGCTAAAAGAACCTTTATGATCGTGTGAATAGGGTATAAGCAGCGCATAGCTTCTGCTAGCCCGCGAGATTAGCAATGAGAGAAATATAAAGTTGTTGTACTCTATGCCGATACCTCTGAGAACCTCTAATAATGTAATAAATATTTTTTTTTTATTTTCACTTCTTTTGAAGCGTTTTATTTTAAATAAAATGCACACTAAAATTGTGCGGCTTCAAAAATTGGTTACTCTATTTCTTGGTTTTGGCCAAGGATTCTTTTCATTTACTGCATTTTAGTTTTGTCAAAAAACACTTATCTTCAGCAAGAGCGTATCGTGCAGCAGTGGGGTATATACGATAAGCACTTCTGTGATAATCTACTCCTTTTCAATTTTCACAGATAAAATTTGCCGTGGCCTCGCAGCCAGGGTTTCGAACCGAAACCGAACCGAACCAAAATCCGGAACCGAATCGCTATTTTTTTCCGAACCGGAACTGAAGCGAACGGAAGCCTTCGCCGCTATCTTGGAACTGAACCGGAACTGTGCTGGAAAAAAATATAACGGTAACCGGTTCAACACGGTTCACTGTCAGATACCGAATTGCAATGTATGAAAAAAAAAATGTGGGTTTTCGTGGGTATTGGGACTATGATTAATAATATGTCAGGTGGTTACATAGTGTCAAAATATAATGTATAATAATGTCATGTCACATGGCCTCGTGACGTCGTCGCGTGACTCACCGCGTCAGGTCGACTTAAATTGAGCACGTCACTATAGTCCGTTGCAACTCAAGAAAGTAGGGCGAGCGAAAGCAACGCCCGGGAGGAAGAAGCAGAGAGAACGCTGGAGAGAGGGGTTTCCCTCTCTCTTCTCCAGCGTTCCGTCTGCTTCTTCCTCCGCGGCCTTCCTTTCCCTCGCCCTACCTTCTTGAGTTGCAACGGACAATAGATGTATTAGCGTTGGTGACACCGTCAAGTCACATGCCATCACGACTTCTCACCGCGAGTCACGTGACATCGTGACGTACTCGATTGTTATGAGCCCGAGTCGGGAGCTCGGGTTCTTGACAATCAGCATCACCAAGCATTTGTGTTGGCTTGTGTTCAATCAAAGATGAGAAGGTAGCTGAATGAACTCTAACACCGGCGGTATACAATTAGCGTCAGATCACATCGCCGCTTGTTCCAATAGCAAGTTGAGGACGGGACAGCTATTACTCTCTTTATTATTCCTGTGTCTGCCATAGACGGAGAGGAAAACTGATTGGTGTTTTTGCAAGATATCAACAACAGGGATTAGCTCTTAGGGTTATTTACCGGAAGTACAAAATTGTTCCATGAACCTTTTTACACGTACATATTCTTGAGGTAGCCAAACATGTTTTCGGTGTTGCTGAACTGCCTCATGAAAGTTGTCCCCGAAAATAGAAGCATTGCAAGAACTAAATATGGCTTGTTAATCTGATTACAAATAAAACTACGAGTGTCTACGGCAGAAACGAAAAATTCTTGTGGCCTTAGAGACAGCCGCTCAAATTCTAACAGTTTGTTTAGACTTCGCAGTTGTTGGGTGCAAAATAAAAGAAATTGCGGACTACTGTTAAAAATTATACAAATATAATTTTCGAATCGGCACCCTCACACAGAGGAGTGAGTGACTTCAGAAATAAAAAGTACCCTCTGGAGGAGTATCGTCAAAAGAAAAGGGGATGGGGGTTAAGAACATACTTTGTTGTGAAGGTTTTTATGCTCCCCATCTTCGGCAGAGATCAGAAAGCGTGATCACGCGAAACTACTTCGTTTGCGAAATCACTCCTGCTAGAAAGCGCATTCTCGTAGTGCCAGATCCTCGCGCCTTTCCTCACGACGCTGCACCAAGAATGAATAATTTTTGTTTCTTAATACATGAGTTAAGGCTAATTCACACAGACCCGTTTTCTTACGTTAAGTTACGTTGCGTTATGAAAAGTTACCGGGAAATCTGTGCTTCGTATTAAGCGTGGCTACCAGTTCAAGGAGAAAGCATGACACGCGACATTCGAGACACGAATGTTTCGGTGACGACGAGAAAGGACGGTGAGTTACCGTGGCAACCAAGGACACAAGGCTCGTCGTACGTAACGTAAAGGCTGGTTCACAGCGACCCATTTTCTTAAGTTACGTTACGAAAGGTCACCGGAAAATCTGTGCTTCGTATTAAGCGTGGCTACCCATTCAAGGAGATAGGCCGGCATGCGACATTCGAGACACGAATGTTTCGGTGACGACGAGCTAGGACGGTGAGTTACCGTGGCAACCAAGGACACAAGGCTCGTCGTAACGTAACGTAAGGAGTTGAGCTCGGTTCAACTTTTGACACAGCACCGTTTTCTTACGTTACGTCTTAATCACCGAAACATTCGTGTCTCGAAAGTCGCGTGCCAGGCTGTGTCCTTGAATTGGTAGCCACGCTTAATACGAAGCAGATTCCCCGGGGGCTTTTCGTAACGTAACGTAAGAAAACGGGGCTGTGTGAACGAGCCTTTACACTGAGCGCGAGCCTTCTGCAGCGTGCATTGTGCAACACGGGATTTGATTTTTATCAGCAAAAAGAAATCCCTGACCACTCGCATACAGTGCGACGATGTCACGTGCAAACCATGTCAAACAGTTCAGTTTTCTGGTTAACTGCGATGTTCTCATCACAATACTTGGTTTCACTTTAAGTGTGAGTGTAGCAGAAGCAAAAAGAGCGAGCTCCGGGCTTTCAGCGTCCTTGCCAAGCACTCGCGCTCCTGCAATGCAAGCACTGATCGGGACCACATGCTCGCGCTTGTAGCACCGGCTGCGTCCGGACTTCAATGGGCCCTGCAAATCGTTCCTGGCCACTTTTTTTTTAAAATTTGCATAGCGTTCTCTGTAACTAGTGAGTGTGACTCTAGCAACGCAATAAACATAAAATAAAGGAAAAGCCTGACGTATTTTGAGCATAATATTAGAAATAAGTTCCGATTTTTGAGCCCATTCTCCTTTGTTGATGACGTACTCGGTTTGAACCAATAGAGAACCTGGTTAAAATTTTTTATTTACAACAGTGGTGGCATGCTTAGAACAAAACCAAAAACCGAAAACGCGCTATGTACAGTATATACAGGCTCTATGATCCACAAGCCAAGTTAGCCAACCACGCGCCAAAGGCGCGGGCACGCGCCCGCTGCCCGGCAAAACGCCCGTCCGCGCGATCACTCGCGCTAACAGACACCAACCGGCACCGCGCTCGCACGTCCAACCCCTGCAACGCCTCAGAGAGAGGGCCACATCGCGTCCCGTTGCCTCTTTTTCCGCTTAACGCGGCCTAGATATAATCGACATATTGAAATCGCAGTTCGATATGAGAGTTGTGCACGTGGAGGTATCGGCAGGACCAGCGTCGCAAGAACTCCTGCTCTCCGAGAAGGAACAGTTGCGCCTCGAAGTGCGACACGAGCTCCCGCCGTGGCGTGAGCAAAAGCGGCCAGACCGCGCCCAACCTACGTCCCTGTCCCACGGCGCAGCACCGGTTTCGCCACAGGACGCACTCACTCGCGGCGAGTAGAAGGCACTCGAAGAGCCCCGAAGGACAGCGACCGCGGAGGAGGTAAAGCACCACACCCAGCCCCTGGAAGCTAGCGCGAACCCCCCGCCAGAACGGGCGCGTCACCACACACTCCGAGACAACGTGCAGGTTCGCCTCTGGGTCGTCGTAGTTAAGGGGACTGATCGGTGCGACACACGCCCAACCGAAGTAGCCGGTCTCGTGTGGGAAGCACTCCCCAGCCGCGCTGCCACTCGAAGTCTCGCAGGTGTCCTGGAAGGTTGGAGGAGGTGAGGCGGACCCATGGGAACGAATCCGAGAGTCCGATCTGCACGGGAGTGAGCTGTGGTTCTAAGAGGGTTTGCGCGAGGCGTGACGCTGGTGTTGTCGTGATGTCAATTGTGGCGCCTGCTCCACGACGCGGCGGTGCAATTGAAACGCTTTCCAGTAAGCGGGGGACAATGTCTCAGCACAGGCACCCGACGGGCCGGTCAGGTCGACTCCCAGGTCTCGGCGGGAGTGCCCCACGAAGTAGAAAGCAAGAGATCTGGCCGGGTTCTCAGCTTCGTGTAGGATCATGAGCATTGTTTTGAGCTGGAGTAGCGCGGGCGTGCCGTGCCATCCACGCAGGGGAACCCCATCCTCCCTTCTCGCGCGGGAGGGAGAGCAATTGACGGGTGACGAGCTCGGTCTTCTCCACCCAGAAGAATCTGAACAGAGAACTTCGCACTTGACTGATGAAGCTTCGCGGTGGTACTACCGCCCCCGCTAGGTACCAGAGACGCCCGCAGAACACCGAGTGGGCCAGGTACCGGCGCTCGGCGATGGGGAAAGTGTAGTCGCGGGCACGATCCACACTTGCAGTGATGTCGCGCCAAAGGCAGGTCAACATCTCGGGCGAGATTCTCATGGCGTTGTACGTTACGCCTACGATCTTCACCACGACAGTCGCCGGGAGCGGGGAGGCCGGGGTCTGGTGGGCGGTTGACCCACAACGCTTTGCTCTTTCGCTCGTTGAGGCGTGCGCCCGAGAGCGAGCCGTACGTCGCGAAGACCTGAAGCGCCGTGCCAAGATCGTTAGCGTCGCGTAGGTACAGTGTGATATCGTCGGCGTACGCAGTCGCTTTCACCTCGCCGCTGCTGGAGATAGGGAGGCCGCGCACCAGGGAGCGCCGGTCGATGTTGGTGAGGAAGGGCTTGAGCAACAGGACGAAGATGAGCAGCGAGAGTGGGCAGCCCTGGCGTACGCCTCGCGTGACGGGCAAGCTGGCCACCGCGCTGCCGTCCACGCACAGATCACACTTCATGCCAGCGTACAAGAACTCGAAGAGGCGGACACCCTCCGGGAGGAAACCGAAGGCATCGAGCGTGGCGAAAAGGAAAGGGTGCTCAATCCGGTCGAACGCTTTCGCCTCGTCCAGTGAGGCGATCAAACCCCTGGCGCAGCGGGAGTTTTTGTAGTGAAACACGTATCTTGTGAGTGATGACAGTGTGTGGACGCTGCGGCCCACGACCGAACACGTCTGGTGCGTTGTTACAATGTCCGGGAGGATGTCGTGCAGCCGTTGTGCAAGCAAAAACGAGCAGCTTGTAACTTGTGTTGGGCAAAGGGATGGGTCTCCACGCCCCTGGGTCGCTGGGGTCTCCTTCCTCCATGGGCAATAGGATTAGCATGCCCTGCCGGAAGGACTCCGGCAGGCAGAGCTTCGTGAAGAACGTGCGGAGGACTGCACAGACAATCTCCCCCACCGCATCCCAGAATGTGCGGTAAAACTGGGTCGGCAATCTATCCGGGCCCGGCGCAGGTCCAGTCTTTATTTTCAGGAGAACGTTGTGAACCTCCTCTGCATTGGGAGGCATGACGAGCTGATCGCCAGTGGTGGGTGGAACTTTGGGGAGGTCGTGCAAGAAAGGGTGCGTGGCCAGAGTCACGCGGTCTATCGTTGACTCCGAAGTCGCCAAGGCCTCAAAGTTGGAGCTGAAGCTTGGGACAGAAGGTTGGCCAGGTGGAAAAGTCGATGGAGGAACTAGAAAGCGCGGGACTCGCCGCCCCTTCACCTGTGTGCGGTGTGTGTAGCGAAGCACTTCGAGGTAAAAGGAGGGTCCACTCCTCCCCTGAAAAACTGTCGCTACTGTCGTCGACGCCCGTAGTAGGCGCTGGTACCGGTCGAGGAGCTGCGACAGGTATCCCCTCATAAGGGGAGTTCCGGCGCCCCCGCGATGTACGATGCGGATTCCCAGCGATGTTCCGCGGAGCTCTTCAACTTGCCGCTGGCGCAGGGCACGGCCCTCCGTCACGCACGCCACCCGTCAGGTTTCCAGAAGGTGGTCCCAGTGCGTTGGATCTGGCGTCACTCCAAGGAGAGACCGGCGCATAACTTCTTTCAGGCGGTCGCGGCTCGTCGGGTCCCGCAGGACGCGGGAGTCCAAACGCCAGAAGCGTTGGTGCCCGGTCGAGGGAGCCAGACAGAGCTCCGCGAGCACTGGCCGGTGGTTTGAGATGTGACCGATGGAGGGTGGGAAGTCCACAGCCCCACAAGCTTGAACGGCTGAGGTCAGGGCCTTGAACGGCTGTGGCCAGGCTTGACCTACCACGTTGCCAGGTGTGCTCGAAAATGGCACCGTGAAGAAGGGTCCAGCAGTCCACCAAGTCGAAATGTCCAATCAGCCGTCTCAATTCGCGGGTGTTCCATGTACTGCGGCCGTACCCTGGTCCCCTGACGTCGCGCTGGGAGTCGACGACGCAGTTGAAATCTCCGAGTACCAGACAGTGCCGTGCGTCGAGGAGGCGAACATCCAAATTCTTGTAGAATGCCGTGGAGTGCGAGGGTTGTGCCGGGGCGTAAACACACACGGTGCGAAAATGGGCGGCGTCCAGTAAAAAATCGAACGTGATGAATCGGCCGTCGGGGTCAAAGCAGCGCGAGCTTTGCCGTATGAGCGCGCGATTAGAAATAATAATTCCTACATCCGAAAACCGGGTAGTAGCAAAATAAAAAAAAACAAACAAAAAAACATTCCACTGCATAACGTTGCTTGAAGAAAGTGACGTCGCGCTGCCTAACAAAATTTGTCTCCTGAAGAAACAGGAGGTCGCAACCGACAGTCCGGGCAAGCTGGAGAACCTCAACTTTTTGGTCACACTGCGGAACCCCTGGACATTTAGGGTGAGGACCCAGAGCCATGCGAAGAGGAGGAAAAGGAGTCACCGGCTCTTCCTTAATCTGAGAGTGGTTCGGACGATGGGTGGCTCCTGGGGCTTCCAGTGGCGTAGAGAAGTCGTTCCGCAAGTGCTTGAGGCGAGCTGCCGCGGGCGGGATGCCTTGCGGGGTCGCGAACTCGTCGCTACTAGAAAAGACACGCTTCCCCTCCTCAGCGCCACCGTGTCGACTGCGACTGCGGCTGCCAAGTCTCCGTTGTGCGAGGCTTGCGTTGCGGCGTCGTTCTCGGTAACGTGGTCTTGAGCGGGGTTCCTCTCCTTTGGCGGCGTCCCCGGCGGTCTTGTGGATGACGAGGCGTTCCTCGTCCGAGCCCTCCTTGAGGTCGCTCCAGTTGAGGCTCGGGCTGGACTGAAATTCCGGCGCAGTCGGGGACTCAAGTTGTATCGGCGCTTCATCGGAGCGGGAGCTCAAAGGGGGTGGAACGCTTTTCCTAGCGTCGTTCAAAAATGCGTTTGCCGGCCCGTCCGAAAGCATTGCTGCTGGCGCGTTCGAATCTTCACCCGTTGCCATGGAGGTAGCCGGCGTGGGCTGCGGTGTCATCGCATCGAGCTCAGGCGAGGTTGTCTCGGTGGACTTGGACGGGGAGGGCACGGTAGACTCGGTTGGGCCGACGGCGAGTGTCCGGGCGGATGCGTTCGACGCTGCAGGTTGAGGGGTGGCAGGGGGTCCATCCCGAGGGGTCGATGCTAGGGCTGGGAACTCGTCGAGGCTCTGGCCGGGCACGGATGAGTCCGTGCGACGTTGGGTGCAGTTCACGGTCGCGTGGGCCACCACGCAACGTCCACAACCGGCCGCGCATCCGGCGAAGTCGTGGCCGAAAGCGGCGCAGCGGGTGCAGTAGGGCACATTGCAGGCTGACTTGATGTGACGCTCTCGCTGGCACCGTCGGCATACGCGTCGGAGGCCGCGGTAGTCAAAGGTTGCCCGATAACCGGAGACGCGAAGGAAGTTCGGGACAGGCGTCGCCTCTTTTATCTCCATGCGTATGTAGCGCGTGACCGTCTGCAAGGTAGGGTGGTCTTGATACACTCCAAAGCGGATGTCCAGGACCTTCCCGAAAGGTGCGACGGCAGTGGCGAGTGCTTCGCTCTTGACGTAGACCGGCAAGAAGAGTCACGTGCTTGAAGGGATCAGAAGGGGTCACTTGCTTTTATTCAGCCAGTCCTTCCTCTAGAATTTAATGTCGTCATTATCTGACGCTCTAGACCATTTTCGTCGCTGAAGGCTTATGCTTGATACTGATAGTCACGCCTTTCGAAGCACCATATGGTTTTCTTCGTTCCTTAGCAATGCGCATTTCAGCTGAAACGAAGTATAGCAAAAGGGGATGTCCACAATGTAAAGTTGTGCAGTATATATAGCAGTCTCGCGATGATACGCGGCAATCTAATAAAATGTTAGAGCGCGCATTACTGATAAAGCACAGAGTTGTAAAATGAGGCCCCAGGACAAGTGCACGGAAAACCAAATATTACTTTAACCTCCCGAAAATGTATTCTGCGAAGTTTCGAGCTCGTGCAATCCGATATCCAAATGCGATTCAAATTAGCAATGTATTGTTTGTTTTTCGCGATATTTATGTGTAATTAGGAACATCAATGAACGCATCTTTATTAGAGAAATACGGACCATAACCAACCAAGTCCTGAACAGTAAGGAGTCTGACGTTTCGAAACCGGTTTGGTACTTTCACGACCACTCAATCCCCCCTGTTGGTGCGGCCTGCCGATGTCTTTCCGAAAAGAAAAGAGCGCGCGTGAGAGGAGAACTTCTCCCATTTTCCGTCGGGGCGCTGCACATCGGTAAGCGGAAAAGCCCCTCGATATGCGGTCTTGTGACCTGAAAGCTATACTCTGTTTCACCTCATGTTGTACCGCAGGAAAGGCTGTAAGCGCGAGCTCCTTGCTCTGGGGCAGATCTCGGCGGCACAAGCTCTCGTGCAGTAAGCGCAGCTGTCAACGCTACGAGCTCGCGCTTCCAGCCTTCGCTGCGGTACAACATAAGGTGAAACGGAGTATAGAGAAGGCGTCCAATGCGCTCTTGCTCCGCTACACAGATAAAATATCTGCCTGTCATTGGCTTCGCCGATACCGAGGCGCTGCCGCGGTTGCAGGAGGCAGCAAAACTCGCTTTCCCTCCACCTATGCACCGCTGTGCTCGGCGAAGATATCGTAGTGTCACTCTGCGCTCGCGTGTGAGGTTTATGTTGGCATTTTGGAAGTTGCCGGAAATGTAAATGCGCATTCTAGTTCTGAGTGCCAGACGGCGATGAAATGTGCCAACTCCACTCATGAAACAGGAAATCGTGCAGTTGATGAAGTACAATGAAGTCTCTTCCGAGCTTGAGTTCGCACCTCTGACATACATGACTGGCTACTTGGCCTTCGTTTGCGAACAAAAGGTGACCATTTTTATTTGTAGAAATTGTTGTAATTTCAAAGTAATTAGCTGAAACATTCAACCTAGAAAGGCAATAAGGATTTCTCAGTGAAAGCAAGGAAGGCTAATGTGTAGAACCCGCTAAACTTTGCTGGTGACGTGTCCTGAACGCAAGCGCAACTTAAGGGAAATGCATCACATGACGGAGAATATCAGTCTATGTTTAGCCATGACCAAGGAGGACTCAGCTATCCACGACCTGAAGCTGTCTGGCTGTGCAAGCTCGTCTGCACCTTTGTCGAGAGGGCTCTACAGTCGGCAGAGATTCGTGGTTGTGGAAGGATTTGCAGGGTCCTCTCGAGCGCTGTGCTTCCACACCTTATGGACTGCCCGCTGATGTGGTGTGTTAACTGCCGAGACCCCTACCACAGCGAAGAGCTCTGCAAACTCTTTCTCAGAAAACTCCTCAGACCTTTTTTGGCAAACTGGGCTGGTGACCTAGACAGCCCACTAAAGAATATATTGAGGCTTTCGCGGAAGCCTCTTTCCCGAAAGGTACTCCGCTTGTGAACTATATGACTCCCTTGGTCTGTTCTTTGTGAACAATGAAGTTTATATTGCTGAAGTTATGCACGCGGAATCCGATTTTATATTGTGCTTCACAGATGAATAAATGGCACAGCTCGGCGCGTGCTTGAGCGTCGGTTAAACCGGAAATCATACGTCCTAGCTATATCCAACTATAACTCCTATATTACAGTGGTAATAGAAACGGGGCAACAGATACGAGAACAAGAAAACAACAATTCGCTCATACTGCCAGCAGAATGGAGATTTAACGCGCACCCTGCAGCTGAATGAGCTTTTCGCAGAAAGAATCATGTGCTTTTATTCTACACAGATTTGTCACATCATTCATGCAATCTGGCACTCGTTTCAATTGAGACTTGCAACTTCACGAAAAAAAAATCTAAATAGCCACACCGGCCGGGCCGGGCATACTGCTCCTCTCTCACTATATTTCGTCTTACCTTAGCATGGACTAACCGGGAACGCTGTGCTAGCGCGAGCGGCTAGCCTTTACTGCCTTGACTGGAGCACTCGCTGCACGAGCGCTCATGCAGCCGCCGAGGCTTCCTTCGAAGCAAATATCTCGCGCTTTTAGCACGCGCGGCTAACAGGTACACACTAACGTGAAACGAAGTATAGTTCCTCGATATGCTCCCCCGAAAGGAACTCTATCTTGCACCGAGAACGAGCGCCGGCTGGCGCTGCGGGGCAAAGTAGAACTATCGCTCTCACCGGCGGAGTGAGGCATACGGCAGGCCGCTCCCAAGGGGAGTCCTAATCGAGTGGCCGTGGTACTTTCATCTGGGGCGACCATTTGCACGTGGAGAGCTGCAGCTTCTTTTCCATCTACGGTGTGTCGTTTGCTTCCTTCACTTTTAATGCGAAAGCATTAACTCCAAATGGATCGAAATGACGTCATCAGCTTTGAAGCCGCGCCAAACGGCGTCTTCCGCCGTACCAATGTCGCCTGCAGCAGAAATCTGATGGCTGGGCTCCCATTGGCTGGCGCGCGTCATCAAGGAACGAGGCCCCCATTGGCTCTCGTGTGGTGTATTAGAGCGCAGCTCTTAGGCGCCTGTTTCCGGCTTGAGTGGCGTCGGCGTCATCGTCGCCGTCGGCGTAACCGCGCGGTGCATTACGGGAAATGTCCCGTAATGCACCGCACGTGACACTTGTGACGTCACACATTTCATATGATGCAACGCCGGGGAGTAGGAGGGAGGATGAGGAGAACGACTACGAGGGGAGGGGAGGAGGGGGAGGAGGGGAGGGGAAGGAGAAGGACGAGGGGGAGGAGGAGAGGAAGAGGCGGTGAAGAGGAGAGGGGGAAGAGGGGAGGAGGAGAGGAGGGAGGAGGAGGTGAAGGAGAGGAGAAGAGCGGCCCGGCTTCCGGTAAAGGTGTATCCACACGACGGACCGGGCCGCGGACCGATTGATCACGTGATGCGCGGCCCGCGGGCCGCCCGGTTGCAATGAGCATCCACACGGCGGACCAAAAGAGCAGACGACAGAGCGAACGGGCCGGTCTAACCCTCAACCTCACAGCTCCGCCAAACGCATGCAGCGAGCTGCTTTGAGGCTATAGACGCTTTGCAGCAGCTGTGCATGGCCGCCGCCATTACTGACCTTCAGTTTTTGTTTCCTCGTATTTCGTTTATTTCACTTCATCATTACCATAGCAGGCCAGGTTATTTCCATATTAGATTCAACTGTGTCCTTTCCTAAAGCATCGGCCTTTGTGGAGGATCGTCATCTACCGTTTCAGTTCCCCGGCATCTCGGTAAGACAAGAGAAGGTCAGCCATGGCGGCTGTAATTTGGCGCGTGTGTAAAGCGTCTATTTGTAAGGAGCCAAGATGGAGGTTGAACGAAAGAAACGTTCAGCCGCGGTGGCCCTGGCGTCGACTATTGAGGACGAGGAGGACTTAAGTGAACCGAAAGAGGCATGGGGACATCTTTAGATGATTATTTGAGTAGTCGTCGCGACTATTGTCCCACAGAGCGGGGAATTGCTAAATGAGCGCGATGAAGTAACAAGTTGCATCGCCGCACAACAAATGGTTCGTCTTCTTTGTCTTCAACAGTTGGCGCCAAAATAAAACGACTTTGAATTGGAATTCCAATCCAAACAACAAAAGTCAGCTTGTTGCCAGACTTAGTGCTTCAATTATACTAAAAACGCCGCGGTCCGCCGCCAAGGTCCGGGCGAGAAAAGTCGCTTGGCATTTCTCAGAAGCACGGGCCGCGGGCCGCCGGCGGACCTCAAAGACCGATGACGTAAGATCACATGATGCGCGGCCCGCGGACCAAAACGGCGATTTGGTCCGTCGTGTGGATACACCTTTAAGAGGTGCGGCGGTGCGGGCCTCGCCGCACAGCCCACTCGGGCAAACTTCGAAGAGGCTGCACGGCCGAGCTCAGAGCGGCGAGGCCACTTCACGAGAACGCGCGCTCGGTCTGTTGTGGTAGGTGTCGCTACCATTAGGTTGTATAGATATGACAGAGTAAAGAGGCAGAGGAAGTTACTTGTTTCGTTCCACCCGCACCAGGCGCGTGTGTGTGTTCGTTCCTCTCTGCCCTCGACGGTCGCCGGTCCCTACATGGTGTCAGAAGTGAGCGGCTAGTGCCTTTTCTCTTTTCAAGCGCCAGCACCAGCCTCGGAGGAGACCGCCATGGCCGAAGGGGAGGGCGCCGCCGCCGGTCCGGGAGCGTTGCCAGTAGGTGCGCTCAATCTACGAGCACCGCCCCAGTTCCACTTCAGCCACCCCCGAAAATGGAAACAGTGGCATCAGCAGTTTGATGACTACGTCTACGCGTCAGGACTCTACGCCGCCAGCGACAAAGTTCGTGTTCGGACCGCAAGCGCGGGACGTCCTGAATTCGTTACATGTCGGCGATTCAGACTTCGACAACTACGATCTCATCGCTGAGAAGTTCAACGCGTACTTCGTTCGCCCAGTGAATGAGCTCTACGAGAGCGCACGCTTCCACAGACGGTTGCAGCAAGCGGGTGAGTCAGCTGACTCATTTTTTAAGACGCTCAGCAACATGGCAAAAAATATAACTACCCGTCGCGAGAAGTGGAGGAGCGACTCATTCGCGACTGTTTTGTGGTGGGCTTGCGAGACACAAAGCTGTCGGACAGACTGTGCCGAAACACGAAGCTTAAGTTGGACGAAGCGCTCATTCAAGTTCGCCAATACAAGGACGCAGAGAGGGAACAGAAGCTACGGGACTTGTCGGCATCCACAGCCATGGCAGCTTCAGCAGAAGCAAAAGCGTTAAACATTGACGCGGCAAAAGTTGCGAAGAACCGCCTGCCAAGGCCGAAGCAAGCAAGCGGTGACGCAGCGAGTGCATCTTCATGCGGCTTTTGCGGACGTTCTCCGCATCCGCGCTCAGAGTGCCCTGCTAACCGTGCGCAATGCAACAAGTGCCACAAGAAGGGTCACTTCGCGGCTGTCTGCCGCGCCAAGAACAAGTTGACTTCGCTGGAGCTTGGCGCCGTCCGTTCTCCGTCCAAGGCTAGAGCGAAGTTTGTAGACGTGAAGGTCAACGACGTACTGCTGAGCTTCAAGGTTGACAGCGGAGTGGAGGTCACGGTCGTCCCCAGTACGTTTTCGGGGATACCACCTCGCCTGGAGCCCCCAGAAGGGGAGTTGAGAGGACCTGCCGGTCAACCGTTGGACGTGCTAGGACGTTCATCGCGGCCTTGGAATGAAAAACCAAGCGCGTCAAGCAGAAGCTCTATGTGGTGCGTTCGCAAGTTGTTCCCTTGTTGGGATTTCCGGCTATTCAGGCGTTGGGCATGGTCAAGTTTGTGGATCACATTCCGGAGTCTTCTGCCGAAAGCTGTCCTAGAGCTCGACGGGACTTTGTCGACACAGCTCTTTCTGGGTCTCGGAGAACTTCGGGAGCAGTACACAATTCGTGTTCAGCCGAACGCGGTACCGTACTCGCTGCACGTTCCGCGAAGGGTCCCCATCCCACTACGCGATGTCGTAAAGTCTGAACTAGACAAGATGAAGGCCCAAGGCGTAATCCGAAGAGTAACCAAACCGACACCGTGGTGCGCAGGCATGGTAGTGGTGCCGAAAGCTTCGGGAAGCTACCGCATATGCGTGGAACTGACTCGACAAAACCGGGCAGTGCTTCGTGAACGTCACATCCTGCCGACAGTGGATCAAGTGCTTGGACTTCTGGGCGAGGCGCGAGTCTTCTCCAAGCTCGACGCCACGTCAAGTTTTCACCAAGTGAAGCTGTCAAGTGAGTCCCGGGAACATACAACGTTCATTACCCCGTTCGGACGGTTCTTTTTTTGTCGGTTGCTTTTCGGAATTACCTCTGCGCCGGAATATTTTCAGCGCCAGATGTCGTACATTCTGGAGGGCCAAGATGGAGCTGTCAATATGATTGATGATATTCTCGTTTTTGGCCGAGATGTTGTGGAACACGACAAGCGTCTCACAGAGGTTCTCGACCGCTGACAGAAAGCGGGTCTGACTCTGAACAGGTCCAAGTGCAAGTTTGGCGTCACCAGTGTAAAGTTCCTTGGCGTGGTCGTCAGCCAGAATGGCATTATGCCAGACCCTTAGAAGGTGGAGGCTGTACAGCACATGGAGCCACCGGTCGACGTCGGATGTGTCCGCAGACTGTTAGGCATGGTCAACCAGGTAAATAGGTTTTTGCCACATCTGTCTGCCGTCACGGCACCTATTCGAGAATTGCTGAGCAAGAAGTGTGCGTGGGTCTGGGGACCAAGCCAGCAGGCTGCCTTCCTCAAGTTGAAAACTATGCTCTCTTCAGACATTTGTATGGCTTGCTACAATCCGGAGCACCCGACTGTAGCGTCTGCTGACTCCAGCTCTTTCGATCTTGGTGCAGTCATGCTCTAGGACCAACCATCAGCCGAGCGTCGGGCGGTGGCTTTTGCTTCACGGTCACTTACTGCGACCGAGCAGAGGTACAGCCAGACCGAAAAGGAGAGTTTGGCAGTGACATGGACCGTGTGTCGCTTCGATGAGTACATCCGGGGACTGCGGTTTAGAGTGGAAACCGATCACCAGCTTTTGACTGCGTTGCTTGGCGACATGGACGTAGACCTTCTTCCTCCGCGAGTTCAGCGGCTGAGGATAAAGGTGATGCGGTATCAGTACCAGATCTTATACGTTCCTCTGAAGCTCCTGGCAACGGCCGACACCCTGTCCCGAGCGCCGTTGAGCCGAACAGCTCCATCAACCTGCGACAGCCTAGAACTGTGCGTCCAGAGCGTGGTTCACGCTATCCAAGAAGGTGCGCCCGTCAGCCTCGCGGTGGTACGTCGACAACGGTCAACAGATGGCGAGTGCACAGCACTGGCAAAGTTCTGTGACCAAGGTTGGCCTCAGAAGACCAAGGTTCCATGTCACCTAATGAGGTACTGGAATTACCGCGGGGAACTAACCATTTGTGACAGTGTGCTTCTCAAAGGAGGACGCCTCGTTATTCCTGCATCGCTGCGATTTGAGGTCCTCCATGCCATTCACGAGGGACACCAAGGAGTCAACCGATGCAAGGCACGGGCTCGAGACTCGGTGTGGTGGCCCAGTATCGGCGATCAAATCAAAAGCATGGTCGAGAAGTGCCAGCGCTGCGCATCGACGAGGGTACAGCGGGCTGAACCTCTCATGACGTCGCCTCCAAAAGAGCTACCATGGCAACAGGTACGAGTCGATTTATTCCACTTGGTGGAATAAATCGAATCCATTTATTCTACTGATGGTGGACTATCACTCACGATACTCTGAAGTAATGACACTGCGAAGCAGGTCAAGTCAAGCCGTGATCTCTGCAGTAAAAAGTGTCATGGCGCGTTTCGGGATCCCTGAGTTACTTCGAAGTGACAACGGACCACAGTTTGCCTCCCACGACTTCGGCAGATTCGCGGAAGACTACGGATTTAAGCACGTCACTAGCAGTCCTGGATTTCCGCAGTCAAACGGAGAAGTGGAGCGTACAGTCCGGACAGTGAAGGACCGTTTGGTTAAAGGCGACGATCCGTTCTTGTCACTTCTCGTCTATAGAGATACTCCTGGCATCTTGGGTTTTAGCCCTGCTCAGCTGCCAATGGGTCGACAGCTCCGGACTCAAGTACCCAAGGCTGCCGAGAAACTCCAGCCAGCATGGCCGAAGTCACAGGTCTTTCTGGAGCGGGACAGCGCGGCGAAGCGACGCCAAGCTTCTGACTTCAACCGTCTTCATGGAGTGCGCGAGCTCAGGGAACTTTCACCTGGCGAGGATGTGTGGGTGACCGACGCACAGTGCCCTGCTCAAGTGCTTAGCCGAGCGCAACGCCCACGCTCTTACGTCGTCGAAACTTTGCGGGGTGTATTGCAGAGAAACCGGCGACACCTGGGGCCGCTTCCTCGAACGAGTTGAGACACAACTTGAGACAGTCTCAGCCGAGACCGAACCTGAGCCACATGCTCGAAGCGAAACTTAGTCTGGACTTGAGACTGAAACCGAGTCTCTGAATCAAGTTGTATCTCAAGCCGTGAGACAGCCCCGTAGCAAATTGGCTGGCGGCCGATTTAAGACCCAAACTGAGACCCAAACGGAGACCGAAACTGAGACAGTCTCAGCGGTTAGCCACTTGCTAGAAACGAAACTTAGTCTGGACTTGAGACCAAAACCGAGTCTCAGACTCAGCTCCAGTCTCAGATCGTGAGACAGTAACGGAGGAGGCTCACTGGCGATCTCAGTGTAAACAAAATATCGGACGTGGCCACAAGACACCGGCTCCAAACAATCTTCGCCGCATGAATGCACTCCGCGGCACCGTCGGACCGTGTTTTCCAGGACCGATTTCGCCCCCTCGACGCCTTCGACGTTTCTGACGAGGTTTCGGTTTCGCCGCGACAGCAATATGCGCATCACCGGAGTCTTGGAGGTAAGGAAACAGTCTTATTTCCAACGTTCCTTTTCGACTATATGTTACATTTATTAAGCGGCCAGCTGCGAAGTAATTTTGGAGCAATCGAGACTTTTGCTTTCGTCAGTTGAAAGCCTCTTCTGATGAACATGCAGCGCCGTCATTGCGTCCTCGAAACGTTGTGTAGTGGTCCTTCCCCAAGCTCTCTCTATTTTTTATGGTCTTTGGTGTGGCACGGTCTTTCGTATCACGGTGAGTTTCTCATTACGAAAACAGTTTTGAAATAACGAGTTTCACAAATTGTCAGTGGAAACAGCTGGTGGATACTTGAGTGAGTTTTGAAAAGGAGCAGACTCTTCAAAACGGTAGCGAATGACATGTATTGATCATATCTCGCGGCAAGCTTCGTTCTTTTCAGGACTATGTCGGCAATGGAAACTGCTATAGTATTCAACTGACGGTGCAAACCACGTTTCCTTCTTCGGGTGGTCAACAGCAGCGGAACTCCCCGAAGTGCAGCAGAAGGTTTACGCCATGGGCGGCTTTCCGGGCGTCGTGGGAGTCATCCACGGCACCCACGTTCGGATTCAAGGGCCGCCGTGCACGAGGAACTGTTCGTGAACAAGCACTACGGCCACTCCATCAACGTGCAGCTAATTGTGGACGTGCGCTCGAGGAACCTGAATGTGGTGCCATGTGACCCGGAAGCATCCACGATTCCTACGTGCTGTCGCAGAGCAGTGACGGGGAGAACGTCGCGACAGGCTCGTACGGCGGCCTACTCCTAGGCCATTGCAGCTACCCGTGCAAAGCATGGGTAATAGCGCCTTTCCGATCGCTCACTGCGCCAGTGGAGTGTACGTACAACCAGGCTTACGGAACAACACGGTTTGTAATCGAGAGGTAGGTGTTATGAAGAACTGCTTTCAGAGAAACAGTGTGCCTGTGAGATGTCTCGGAGCCACCTTTTTCTAAAGCGCAAAGGGCACACTTCGCATTGAATAGCCAGGCTATGAACAAACTGGTTTATGTGCAGAGCGTATCCTACGATAGCCACCATGCCAGGTTGTAGATAAAATTTGATTGTAGCCAGACTGCACCGAATGACAAACAGCAGCAGTATCATGGGGTGTGGCAAAAGAACTGCGGAGTACAGTTGTATCGAGCATCACAATAAGTGGAGTCCAGAGTTCTTTTCGTTGTTGTAACCCCACAAACAATGAGCTGAAACACTCGATCCTGACTTCTCTGTGTCCATGATTTTCACAGGCCCTATTGCCTCAGTTCGCTAGATTTATGACTTTTGGGTACATCACGCTGTTTTCTGTTCCAAAGGGTGCGGTACGTTCTGAGTATCTTAATTTCGCGCCTCCGCCAATGAGCTTTCGACTTTTTCCAGTAAGAAATAATTGCAAACCTAGAAGCGTGACCATATTAAAATACACTCTGCGTTTCTTACGCTGTGAGACACGATAATGAGGCACGTTAATTTTTCTGATGCCAATGAGGGGTCAACTGTCCGCGGAAATACAGATACAGAGTCAAAGCATGCCATTTCGCTGCGTAGCTAAATATAGTTCAACCAAAATAATTTGCTGGGTATAACTTCACCACTTTAAAAAAACTCTTATTGTTCTTTTTAGCCTTGTTTCTGCAACATTGCTATGATATCAGTCAGAATGTGTGAAACATGTTTTTTTTTCTTTTTTAATTCCCTTGGGTTTCCTTCGCTTGTTTGCCGCAGGTTTTCGGTACTCCATTACATCATAACTGGGTTGGGAAACGGCGAAGGCTACAGTCTAAGCAAACCAATCAGCAGGTTGGGAAGAGACACTTGACTCACTAGTTGCGTGCAGTGCTGTCAAAGACATGGGCAAAAAAGAGAAGAATGCCGCTTTTGTGAAAATTTTGAGTTACAGGTTAAGTTTCAGGGGAGAGAAAGCAACTTCCAAATTCCGCCTTTCCCACTTCTTCAACTGCTTGGGTTACGCTTTGCCTGTCACTGATTGAATGGAGGGGACCGTAGCACTTGCTCTTTGCCAAGTGACGGTGAGACAGAGTTTCGTTTCCTGTTGAACAAACAAGGCGTCTTTCTCTTGTGCAATGGCAGGGGTGTGTATTGAGCTACAAGCTCTGAGCCGAGGGTCCCTGGGTTCTGCATTGCGAGTTTTTGATATACAATTTCCGAGCTGTGGTACGCCACTGACTCTACCTAGAGCCAACAGTAATTGAATGCGATCCAAATAGGATTTCGCTTTGTGCTGTAGCTTGTGCATGCTCCTATTTTGATGTATTGCGCAGATGCTATGATTTTCCAGCATCAGAAGAGTTATATCAATAACCTCAAAACTGCAGTGCCGGTGAACTCAACGGCATTGAACTTCACGGCATTCACGGCACGACACAAATACTAAACGCATTGACGCTGCCTGCATGCCACTCGGCGGTGAAGTCTCAAAAAGCCTGTACAAATGCGGTGGTGCGGAAAGCAAAACTTTTTCTTGAGGTGCGGCCGTGGCAGGCGTTTTTGTGGTTTCGACGTTCGCATTTAATTGGCTGAGTGTCTAAATGTTGTTGCAACCTTTCTATGAAGCCATAATTTCTTTAGTTTTGCATGCTGCCAAACAAAATAATGAAGTGGAAGTTTTGTGCATGCTAGAAACTATAGATGGGGACATTGAAGAAGACTAAACAGAAAAAAAAATAATATGTTTACAATTCCCCCCTCGCCCTCCCCCCTCTTTTTTCATGGGCCTTCTTGTTGAGCAGCCTGCCCAAGAAGGGCAAAGACTTTTTTGCACTGTTCTCCATAAAAAATAGCCGCAATCCGCGTCTCCCTTGTTGCTTTGTGCACTGCGCCTGTGCCGTTCTGAGCTCCTCGAGGGCTGTATTTAGCCACAGAAGGACACATTTTCATTTAAGTGGCATGTTTTCTGCCTGTTGCGCAAACAGGTATTTATAATACTGCCTGCCTGCAGCCTGCAGGTGGTATGCTGGGCCTCCAAACTGATTGTAGACAACACGGTCCCGGTCAGACTAGGCCTGGTGGTGGTAGTCGCCCTTCCAACGGCAGCAGTGCTGCCTCAGGCTGAAGGGGCGCCTCATCCTCGTCCAGCTGCCAGTCCAAAGGCTGGTAATCTTTCGTTCCCCGGACTTCCGCATCTTGAGGAAAATGACCCCAGGGGCCACAAAGACCTTGTGGCCGAAGGCCAAACCTTCCGGGCCAACCATGTTAGTTGCTGGCCGAACATTGACTGGTGCTTTGCTAACCCTGAATGTTTTTCAGGGTTTGAAGAATGTTTTTAATGTCACCCCTGTACATAGTTCGAGCGTACTCTCATTTGTTTCTCAGGAAATCGCTTTGTGTGCATGTGGATCAAGCTCGATCCCTCAGCTCTCAATCGTTTTGGCTATTAGTTTCGAAAGTAGCTTGGCTTGAGCAGAACCAGTCTACGGCGTAAAAATCGAACTCAATTGTAGCTGTTGCGGCTATTATTTCTTAAAGTAGCTGGGTTCGTGTAGAGCCAGTCTGCAGTGAGCATGTCAAGCCCGATCGTAGCTGTTGCGGCTATTAGTTGTGAAAGTAGCTGGGCTCGAGTAGAGCCAGTCTCGGTTGCGCACGTCAAGCGCAATCTGGGCTGTTGCATCTAATATTTGTGAAAATAGCTTGCTTCGATTTGGGCCATTTTGCAGTGTTGATGCAGGCCACCCGATTTTCTGGTTGCTTGTCCCTGTGCTTCTTTCCAGTGATTAAAAGAATACCATGCTAAGTAGAGTGTGCTAGGGTGATACAAAATCTAGTGAGTGTATGCCGGTCGTAGCTTAATATATGGTACTAGCTTACTGCTCAATATGTGCAAGCACAGGATGACTTCTTATTAATTGTGTTCCAAAAAATGAGACGTTTACAATTCCCTGTAATGCCGAATAAGAATGCAGCTCTTAGGAGGGTACGGAGAGGAGGGTATTGTTTGTTTATACCACATTTCTGGGACGCGGATCGAGTGGATTTGGGGATGAAGAAACGACATACAGCTGTCAAGCTGCCATCTTGTTTGTCAAGTGGGAAGAGAGGGGGAAAAATACAAACAATAGGGTAACGGCTGCACGAACCTTAGCGCTGGATTCGTGGCGCCATCTGATAACGGTCCATTACACTACAAACAGGTATGCCCCTCTTCCTCCTCTGTACACTCCCCTCCATCCTCCCTCTACCCCTTCTTTCCCTCCTCCCTTGTGACCTTCACGAGTGACCTTTGTGACGTCACTCGTGACCCTAGTGACGTCATATGTGATGTCATTATGGGAAACGTCCCAATGTAACACACAGTTACGCAAACACCGACGCCGCTCACTCTGGAGACGGGCGCCTAAGAGCTGCACTCTAAAAGACATTCTTCATGTGGGCAATGTGCATCTTGCAGGTGTTGTGGAAGCTTGCCGCAGTATATGTGCACCGCAGCTGCGAGCTCAGCTATGGCCGCGAGTGAATACTACCTGTAAAATGAGCTAGATGTAAAAGCACCTGCACACACATATTTATGTAACAGACTCTCAGCTTTGTGTGTGCATTCGTTTGACTCGGCAGCTCAGTACAGTGGACCCAAAGAAAATGGGTCCCAAAGGAAATGAGGTTCAAGTGTTGTGTTCGTCGCCTTTCGACCTACGGAGATGTAGATTTTTCGGCATAAAACATCAAATTCATGTTACTGCTTGCCATGTTTTGGCTTTACCTCATTAGCCTCTAGCCTGTGTATTTTGTGGTGATGGTGCAATAAAAATAAAATAACCATTGTATTGTTTGCATTGTCTAACACCTTTTTAAAATGTACCTTCTAGCATTTGAGCAGCGTACAAGATTAATTCTGCTATCGATAAGTGCAGTGTCCTTTCATTAGAACACCGACCTTAACTTTTAACTGAAATGACATGGCTCAAAGTTTCAGTGTTCTTGAATGTGCACAGATCATTCTTGCTTTGGGGAGAACTTTCTGGTATGTTTCCTAGAGTGGGCCCAGTATTTAGTATTTGCATACCCAAGATGCAGTTATGAAATCAATGTTAGCTTTGTTAGTAGAACCCCCAATCATGTCTACCTCAAAAGGCTCGACTTGTCTGCATCAAATGGCACATACTGCATTCTACATATTTGTAGAAACAGTAGTAACATGACAGCTCACTGAACCTGTGGATTTGGTAGACGGCTCTTTTTTCATTTTCTTGGGTCATTGGATTTTGCCTGATTGCAGCAAGTGCATTCATTGTTTTGATTTGTTTGTAATAAAGGGTTTCAATCCAGAACTCTTGACAACTTCTATAATTTAGCCAGGCAAATTAGAAGTGAACAAAGTTCTATGAGCTCATAAAAGGTGTTTTTGATTCTATTAGAATGTTCAAATCCAGAGCTCTTGACTACTACTATAATTCAGCCAGGAAAATAAGAAGTGAAAAAAAAATTGATTGAGCACATAGAACGTGTGCTTCATTTTTATGTGCAGTAAAGACAAAGGTATAATAAACTCGCCCTTGTGGAAATGTCAACTCTGCAGCTAAAAAATTTTACGTGCTGCAACTTTTTTTTTTTTTACTTTTTGTCTCGTGCGTAGCATCGGTTGGTACCGCGAGTTCAGTACGGATCGTATGTATGATCTCTATGGAACAGATGCCGTGCTTTCTTTTTAGCAACTTTTGTAATCTTGTTAAATTTCTCTCGAATTACGCGTTTTTGTTTCTGCATTTCGTACACCAATTGATACTTTTTATTTTTGCACCAAATTACATTCGTCTTTACCTTTCAAGGGACGTACAGTGCTGTTCCTTTTTCTTAGAAAATGCATCGGCACGAACGGACATTTCTGTGGACACCTTTGTTCGGCGTACGCAGTCAACGTCGACGATGGTGGTGATAGACAGGTCCAGAACCGCGGCTTGCTCTCGCTTTTCACGTGTAACCACGGTTTGCACGAAAAACACGACGCAGTTGTGAGACTGTCGTCGTTTGTCGCTGCCCAAAACGACCGCGGCGTAGCAGAAGCAGACGACCCCGTGTCACATCCACGTCCGGATTCTTCGTTTTTCTTCGTTTTCCCTAGATTCCTTCTCGAGGCACCGCTCACTCCGTTGTAGGTACCGGACTCAAGTCCTGACTTGGCTGAGACGGTTCCGATTTCGTTTCGAGGAAGCGGCTCAAACGGCGTCTTACGCTGGGTCTCAGCTGAGACCCAACCCACACGAGAAAACAAAATGTCGGACGTGGCTACGACCAGCCACTACACACCGGCTACAAGTCATTTTTACCGGGTGAATTCTTTCGTTAAAGCGAGTTTAGACTGCTTCTACGCCATCGACGTCTTCGACAGGAAAGCCTGCCACGACTGTTTCGTTTTCGGTTTGGTGGTTTCGCAATCGCTTGTTTTCCTGTGAGCTTGACTGGTCACCCATGTCCTGATGGAAGTGCTCAGGTAAGAAATAATATCAATAACACCACTGTTTAGTTGTGCTCTTTCGTAAAGGCAAATGTGAATAAGTTTGGCATTATTATAACTTATTTTTGCGGTTCAGGTTCTGAAACAAATACAGCGCCATCCATTCAAAAATGAACGGAAAGCAAGACGTTGTACGTAGTCTCATTGTTCAGACGATTTTCAACCCGAGGATCACGGAGTTGGCCGAGGTACAGTTCCGAGGCAATCCTTTCTTTGTGAAATGATGTGTTTCGTGTTTAAAAAAAGTCGGAAAATCAAACAGTTTCTCAAAATGCCAGCATCAACTCCCGACAAACGTCATGTTCCAAAACATTTTGGAAGATAGCGAGTAGCTTGATACGTTATAGCAGTGTTAATGAACCTTCGCTAGGAATTGTTATGGCGTGGCTATATATATTTGAATCGAAACTGCGCTAGCATTTTTATTGACTGTCGTGAACGAATCTCAGGCATATTTCTCCACTTAAGGTGGTCACCAGCAGCGGAGCTCCTCGGAACCAACGCCGGACAAGTAGGTAGTCCTGTTGGTGGTCGGCATATGCTCAGAGATCGTGAGGTGGTCGCCAAGTGACAAGGAAACACCCATGACCTCCACATGCTATCGCACTGTATCAAAGACAACTTCGGAGGAGGAACTTCAAACGGGCTCGTCATCGCGGATGGCGATCGGCTACGATGGCCGTGATTGATCGTGCCCTACCGCTGGGTAGACACGCCAGCGGAGTGCGCATACAACCAGGTGCACAGAAAACTGGAAAAAAGTAAGGGCTAGAGGTAAGGGTTGTTTTTGAATTAGTTAGGTACAATTGCTAATCATGCTGTCTACGAATATCTCGGGGCCAACTTTTTTTTAACGGTCTGATCATACTGTGCTTGAAATAATGAGGCCGTAACTAAAAAACGTTTTTCAGTACACTTCAAATATAGTCACTGTTAGATCCTGGCCGGTGAATGATGACAAGATAACATTAACTATTTATTAACTCAAGATACAAAGGCTACATGACGACGTGACAGGTTTGCTGGCTGGTGTAGGCCGTTGACTGCATGCTTTGCAATGTTCCCGCGGTGTGACATGGTCTTCTAGGTTTGGCATCTGTTTCCAGATGGTACCACCACTCAATACACAACACTCCTTCCCCCTAAGTGAACTCTTCCTCGAAGACCTCGAGCCCCGTCTGATCGCTTCTGCCTGGCCACATCCACATCTTGCACTGAGCCCATCACCGACGTGTGCACTGCGCTGCCTGTATCCGGGTACCCAGGTGGTTCAGGACGAGCAGCTTGCCGCTCTCCGTGGCTGATGCTGTCTGTTGCAACCCTCAATGCACCGCTCCTATACGCTTCGTCGACAGAACGTCGCATGATAATGCCCTCCTGGGTGCGGGTTTTGTAGGAAACTGGACCAGTCATTTCAACCACTGTCGCCAGTATCCATGAAGGGCCACTGCTGTAGCTGCATATGAATACTGGGTCTTCTGGTCGAAACATTCGTGACTTCGGTTGGGCTCCTTCGCTGGAATTCTCATCAGCTCCCTTCCTCATGCTCTCAGTCAGGTCCGGGTGCAATCGGTCAAGTATCGTCTTCAACCTCCTGTTCATCAGTATATCCACTGGGCTCCTGCCTGTCATCATGCATGGTGTTACATGCTGCTGTAGCAGAAAACTGGCCAGATGCTGCCCTCATGTTCCCTTTTACAATACGCTGTAGCGAATCTTTCATTGTGTGCACCATGCGCTCTGCTTGTCCGTTAGTTGACGGGTGGGAGGGTGCTGACGTGATGTGTCTGATGAGACCGGCTTTCAAGAATGTGCGGAATTCTTCGGAGGTGAACTGAGCCCCGTCATTCGAGACCACGGTGCTGGAGTTGCATTCCATGTGTCTACTGAGGCACGAGGAGGTGTAGGTCGTTACTCTTGGCATGCCATGCACTTGATCACATGCTCTTCTATGCTTCTGTCCATCTTGGGCCACCACACATAGCTGCGAGCTACAGCCTTCATTTGGACGATGCCAGGATGTCCGACATGGAGGGCCTCCAGCAACAACTTCCTGCCTTCTGAAAGAATTACGACCCTGTTCCCCCAAAGTATACATCCTTTGTGAACCGGCAGCTCATGTTGTCGAATCTTGAATGGCTGGAAATTTGCCTGAAGGCCTCCTGGCAGCTAACCCTTCAAAGCCCAGTTGAGAACCCTTCAAACGGTGTTCTTTGCTGTCATTTGTGCGACGTCCTTGGCGTCGAGCGGTGGGTTGGATGTGTTCTCCAGAAACAAAACTTCTAGAGGGGTGGCACCACAAACTCTGTAATGGTAAGTGAGAGGCGACTAAATGCATCGGCATGTTGTACGTCCTTCCGAGGTCAATGATCCAAACTGTAGTTATAAGCATTCTGTAGGATCGTCCAACGCAACATTCGTGGAGACAAGATGTATGGCATTTGCTTTGCAGGTGTGAACAGTCTTAAAGGTGGTTTGTTGTGTTATGATCTCGAAGACAATACGCATAGTCATGGAACTTTACGCTTGCCAGCACTGCAAAGGCTTCTTTGTTTATTTGAGCATAGTTTGGCTTGGTAGATGTCAATGTGCGGGAGTAAAATGCGACGGGGACCTTTTTGTCATCTTCCGGTCGACGGACAAGGACAGCTTTAATGTCGGTCTTATGGCGAGGCATCACAAGTGAGCACAAAGAGCTTTGTTTCATCATAATGGTGCAGAACACTTGCTGAGGACAGCAGCTGCTTGCGTTCGTTGAAAATTTGTTCATTAAGAGGCGTCCACTCCCACCGTGCCTCTTTGTCAAGTAGCTGACGTAGTGGCTCGCCCACCGCTGCCTTTTTCGTTGAAAGATGCGATAGAAGTTTAGCAGTCTTAGGAAAGCCTATAGCTCCTGTTTGCTTGTTGGTACTGGTGCCTCATGAATCGCCTTCACCTTTTCTTTTGTTGGGTGCACACCCGTCTCGTCAATAAGAGATTCCAGGAACTCGAGCTGCGACACTTCAAAATGGCACTTTTCACTTTTTACCCTGAGTTCAGCATCAGCAAGACGGTGCAGAACTTCCTCGAGGTGGCCTGCCAACTCTTCTTTGGTGCTTGCAGCAATTAGAACATTATCGAAATATGACACAACCCCGGTGATCTCCTTCAGGAGGTCTTCCATGAAGCTCTGAAAGATCCCAAGAGCAACATTTACTCCAAACCGTAGCCGCTTTACTCGAAATGCTTCTCGATGGGTTGTGATCGTTTGTGCCTACACCGCTTCTTCATCAACCACCAGCTGCTGGTAAGTTTCTGCCAAATCCAGTTTTGCAAACAGCCTCCCCCCTGAGAGTGATGCCAGGAGGTGCTGTATCAAGGGGATCGGGTATGGGTGTTGAGCCAGTGCCTTTGTTGAAAGTGCACTTGTAGGCGCCGCATATTCTGGTGTCTCCAGTTGCCTTCATGGGCGTCACAATCTGGGTCTCCCACTTTGGTTGCGTGACCGGCTCCAAATGCCTTGTTCAATAAGGCAATTATGTTCAGCGTCCATTTTAAGCGTGAGCGCGAAGGGCATTTGCCAGGGTTTCATGCGGATTGGCATCATTGTAAAGTCAAGGTGCAGCGATACTGGGGGTCCCTCAAACTTCCCAATCTTTTACCCAAAAACGCCATCATACTTTGCAAGCACACCTTCAATAGACAGCCCTGTTGCCTTATTTACTCCTAGCAGCCTGATTCCCAATGGTTTAAACCAGTTCATGCCAAGGAGGGTTGTCCACTGTCCCTGTGCTACTAGCAGTTTCAGGTGTCCTTCGAAACTGCCGTGCTTGACATGGACCTTATACACCCCCTTGATCTGCACCGTATTGCAATGAAAATCTGACTTGCGATTGAAATGGCTCACCCGGTACAGCATCTTCTTCATGAACTCATTTGTTTGTTCTGGGATTATCGATAACTCTGACCCCGAGCCAACTTCCATTATTGCCGACGTCCGGTGCTTACGTGTCTGCGATGCCTGTGGCGGGGCCAGTTGGTTAGTATTGTACACATCATCAGATTGTGTGTCCAAGTTCAGAACGTTCGCCGCGGTTTTGGATCCTCTTGTTCCCATGGCCCGCTCTGCGCTCATTGTTTCATGTGACACACACAGTCGATGCGGCCGATTTTTCTGCATAAATGACACTGGGCTTCCTTAAATTGACAATACTCCCGTGCGTGAGCTCCTCCGCACCCATTGCAAGGCTTTGTTTTCCCGTGGTATACTGTTCCCTTGTCGGTTGCCTCAGCATGTTTTCTCTTTCCTCTTAGTCCTGACGTATGGCAACAGCGGTTCCCACAGCTGGTTATCCTCTACTCACATCGTGGGTGCTTTAAGCCGCCGCTTCAGCTGCCAGCACTTCTTCCTGAGCGATTCTGAACGAGAGTTTCTTTTTTGCGAAGAGTCGAGCTTCAAGAGTTTTATCCCTCAGGTCACACACGAGTCGATCTCACAGTGTTTCCGTGAGATTTGGAAAGTTGCAGTTTTGTGACAAACGCCGTAGTTCCACAATGAACAAGGCCACAGACTTCTCGGGACCCTGATTCCGCCGGTAAAGGCATTCTGGCGTACAATCTATGATGGTTGGCTGAAGGTCTTCGTTTTGGGAGTTTCCAACGCGAGTAGTGACTGTACTAAGTCAAAAATGGCAACTCCGCAAACGCTAAAAAAAAACAAAAAAAAAAACACGTTTCTGCTTGGGTTGGTGATATCGTTTGCCTCGAGGTGGAAGTTCAATCTTGCCTCGTAGGCGTCCCACTTCTCCGGAAACGCAGGGTTGAATTCTTCTATCAGTCCCAGGGTCGCCATTTCTTGTCGAGGGTACAAGGAGGGTACCCGAACAAAGGGCGGTGATCACAAACCTTGTGCCTCACCTGTACGTTCCGATGTGGGGCCGTAGAGTGCTGCAGTCTCTATGCAATCTTATCCTCATCACCAGATGATAGATCCTGGCCAGTAGATGATGACCTGATAACATGAACTATTTATTGACTCAAGATACAAAGACTACGTAATGAAGACATGATAGGTTCACTGGCTGGCGTTGGCCGTTGACTGCGTGCTTCGCATTTTTTCCGCGGTGTGGCGTAGTCTTCTAGGATTGCGATCCGTGTCCCAGATGGTGCCACCACTCTACACACAACAGTCACCATGAACAATCTATGAAACTGTGGCTACTGCCAGAAACTTTCGAATAGGACACTGAAGTAAAAATTTTTGTCAGAAAAAATGGGTAATTACAAGCACAGAGACGTCAGAACCATTCAGCAGATTAGGGGGGGGGGGCGACAGTGGTGGGGGGGGGGGGGGGGAGGGCGAGCTTGCGCCCCTCCCCCTTATCTTTTCCATTAAATTTCTGACCTGTCGGGGGGCAGTCTCCCCCCCCCCCCCCCCACCCCCCTATTTCTTTTCGACGCCACTGTACAAGCAGAATGTGATTACAACCATCGTGTCTGTAGTCGACTGTATACTGGTGGTTGAGGCGACGGCCATTTGCAGCGAGGGCTATGGTAAAATGCCCCTGATTCAGCTGTAGCACTTGCTATGTATCGCGGCGATATTTTCAATGAGTCCTCCCGCAACAGAGTAACCGTAAAAGAAAAGAAAGTCCGAGTGACAGAGGAGGGCTGCCGCTGCACAGTTGGCAGGTCTCTTCGTGGCGGTGCACTGACGGCACTTTTTAACATTTATGTTCACACACTCTTTGCATCAGCCTTGCCCGTTCGTGATTACGATGCCCTTTGCCTTTATCTTCATGATGTAGTTTCCATGTTTTGAGCGCACCTTCGGGGCCTCCTCGCCGAGTACGGGAAGCATGCCTTGCTACGAGCTCGGCCAGGCAACGATCAGTCGGCAGTGACCCCCAAATGCATGCTCGCTGTAACGCTAACACCGAGACATCGGCTTTTGCGGTCCATGACATATGGATCCTTGCGTTGTTTACCAGTACTTCACTAACTCATAACTTTACTATGAGTGGCGTCTAGAGCCGCTGGTCAAATAATTGCGGGATTCCAGTTACGCCTTGAACCGCATATTTAAATTTGTCCTTCCGACACAATAGCCTTTCGCATCAAAACTTTGTCGGTGGCATTTTGAAACTTTCTGCTCGTAGCTCACTTTACCAACGCCGAAATATACCGTACGTGCTGGTTGAATGTCGTCATCGTAAGTTTGGCACAGTTTTTCAAGTTCTCATGTCAAAAACCATGTAGTTTTGTAGAAAATATGGTGCACATCAGTGCATGTCCGGGCAATTTGTGGCATCTTATACCTTGGTAAGTGCTTCCATGTAGTGGGAAGTCAATCACCAGCATGGTGCGGGGCCCCCGTTCGTGTGCCGTCTGATAAGCAAGTTAGTTGCTTCGTTTTATATGAACCACAGGCAGCCCAAGGAGTTGTGGCTACTTTTCGGTACAGTGCAGTCAAACGCACTGAAACGAAACTGTGTGTATGGGCCATTACGCCGCTGCGCTTCCATTTTGGACCTGCAGTTTGTACTTTCTTTCGTTGTCCTTCCCACTCGGCTTTGACGTCAGTGGATCATAGATGAAGGTTGCTCAAACATAAAAAAGATATGGATAGTTAGGTGTCTTGGCTGACTGTGCCTTAACCAACTTCGACAAAAGGCAGCAAGAACGGAGATGATTGTAAGGATTGCAAAGAAAAAAAAAAGCTTTGATGCGGACTGCATGCCACGTCGGCGGTGACATCGCTCAGGCCTGTACAAGTACAATGGTGCGCAAGGCAAACATTTTTTTTTTGCGGGTACGGTCCTTACACGTGTTTATTACAGTAATGATTTTCACTTTTACTTAGCTGAGTTTGTAAAAGTCGTTGCATTTTTTTTTATGATGTCATCATTTCTTTAGTTTTGCGTGTTGCTAAATGAAATACATAATGCAGTGGAATTTTTTTGCATACTTGGAACCAAAAAGACATTGAAGAGAACTAACCAAAAAGAACTGTTTATTGTATTTACAAAGTAAAGCTAAAACGGCAATGCCTCTTTGCCAAGCTGAAGGCCCCTCCTCCCCTTTAAGGGCCTTGTTTTAGGGCCTTCCCAAGTAACGTGAACATTTTTTCTCTCTGTTCAATATAGAAGTTGGCTGCCTTTTTCTTAATTTCGGCAGCCTCGCAGGCTGCCCTTGCTGCCCTTGCCTGCTCTTCCGTCGCCTTCAGTTTGGCAAGGAGGCACTGCCGTTCTAACTTTATGTTCTCGTGTTGTTGCTCCAGGATGTCTCTATAAAACTGTTTGTCTGCAGCCCGTGTGCTGGCTGCCGAGCCTGCGAGTGGTGTGCTGGGCCTCCAGACCGGTCGTGGGCGAGGTGGTCCCCGCCTGCCCAGTGGTGCCGGTCGCCCTTCAGCAGCAGCTGCTGCCTCAGGTGGTCCTTTTGCCACAGGAGGAGGCCCCTCCCGACGTAGCAGCGCAGCTGCTGCACCAGGCTCCACGGGTGCCTCATCCTCGTCCAGCGGCCTGTCGGGAGGCTCGTAGTCTGGGGTGTCATCGGATTGCGGCACCTCGAGCAAGGCGACCCCGCGGTTCACGTCGACCTCATAGATGAGGTCCCCTCCTCCCACCTCGTTGGTGGTTGGCTGCATGCTGACTAGTGCTGTGCTGGCCCTAAGTAAAATACTCAAGAATGTCAGTCTTGTCACCCTTGTACATAATTTGAGAACAACCTTATTTGTATTTCATTCATGCTTTTTTGTGTATGTGGATCCAGCTCGACTCCTCAGCTCTTGGACATTGCTGCTATTAGTTGTGAAAGTATGTCGACTTTAGTAGAGCCTGTCTACAGTGTGCAGGTCAAGCCCGATCTTGGCTGTTGCGGCTATAAGTTGTGAAGGCAGCCGGCTTCATACAGATCCAGTGTGCACTGTTGATGCCGGCTACATATTTCTGGTTGCTTGTCCCTACAATACTGTTTTATGTCAAAAAGACTACCATGTTGAGTAGCAGATGTGCTCAGGGTTATTCCAAATTTAGTGGTAGTGTCCACTGGTCGGGGCTTAATAAATTGTACTCACTGTACACCATAATTGAACTGACTGCTCAGGATTACTTCTGATTTCTTTTATTTATCAGTACTTTTCACCCTTTCAGGGAGGTTTTATTCCAGAAAAGACATTCCTTATTGTATGCAATGTGCATGTTGGAAGTGTTGCAAAAGCTTGACGTCGGCATGTGCTCAGCCGCAGCGAACTCAGCTGTGACAGTGAATGCTACCTACAAAATGAGCGAGATTTGAGAGCACTAATCTCGCACAAATATGTTTATGTAACAGACTGTCTCAGCTTTGTGCCTTCATTCATTTGACTTGTCATCTCAATACAACGGACCTGAAGCAAATGAGGTCCAAGCTTTCTGTTCATGACCTTTGGGTCTACGTAGCTGTAGAGTTTTCAGCATAAAACAATATATTTGTTTTGCTGCTTGTCATAGTTTGGCTTGACTTCATAAACGCCTAGCCTGTATACGGTAGTCTTGCGATAATTCAAACTCAGATATTATACTTCTGGTTAATTCAAACAAATTTTCTAAGTTTGGTTGTCCCGCTATGTTTTTAGTGTATCCATATGCCACTTAAACCGAATGCCGTTTTCCTGTAAATCATATTTTTTGTTCTTGCAGCCCTTTTGTTGAGTGTGTTTCTTTCCGAGCACCGGTGCACTCCAGAGGGAACACCCATGGAGCTGTTGCTTCTCCACAATGCACCGGAGCTTGGTGATAAGCGCACTCAACGGGGCTCATGCGGAAATTTCCACAGCAACTTGCACAGACGCTATGATGTGGCAGCATGGCATACACCGAGCACCGGTGCATTGCGGAGAAGCGACAAGTCCATGGGTGTTCCCTCTGCAATGCGCTGGTGTTCGGAAAGAAGTGCACTAAAAAAAGGGCTGCAAGAACAAAAAATATGAATTACAGGACAACGGCGTTGAATTAAAGTGGCATGGGCATAGCATGGGCAACTCACAACGTACGCACAAGTTTCTATGAAAACTGTGGCGCAGTGCCCGTTTTCATTGTTCATGTGTCCCCGTTTAATATTTCACACTAGACAACTTCTTGAACTGATGAACAAACTGAATTTTGTTTTGAGTTATCATGTGCTGTTTGAAGAGCCCACAACAATGAACATTTTTGAGGGATAAATCAACTTATGTCTTACATTTCACGATTGTTTCATGTGTAGCATACCTGGTTATGATCAGTAGGCTTATGTAAAGGAAAGCATAAATTTCTTCTGTGTACGTGAAGCCATTCATAAAGCGAATCATATTTTATCTTGCCTCATTATTTAGATAAATTTATAATAAATCAAACAAAATTCATAGCTTCCTGGATTGAAATCATGAGAGTATAATGTATTTTGTAATGGTAGTGTAGTACAAACACAATCACCTTTGTCTTGTTCGCATTGCACGACACCTTTTTGAGATATACCTTCTACCATTTCAGCATTGTACCAGCCTAAGTCTGCTATCATTTTTCTGTCCCAAACCTTCAAGACTCGGCCAACGGCGCTTGCGATGTTCAGAAGACTGTGTCGTCCTCCCCTTGTACATGTCGGCTCATAATCACCATCATTTTAATCTTGCATCTCACAAGATTAGGTCGTGATCTTATATCATCACATAATCACCATCGCTAGATGTGGCATTGCGGGCGTACCTTGTACGGGCTGTTGCCTTTCTGCAGTGCTGTGGCTCTCCTGATCAAATAATTACTATTATTATTATCATTTATATTCTTATTATTATTATCATCATTGATGAGTACAGTGGCCTTTCATTGACATGTCTAGGTCGACTTTAACTTCAAGTAATATGGCTCAAAGTTTTAAAGTTCTTGGATGTGTACGGTTCTTTCTTGCTCTGGAGAGAACACACCTGAACGTTTCTTTGAGTGGCCCAGTATTTAGTACTTGCGAACCCCAGATATGATTATGAATACAATATTAGCTTTGCTAGTAGCACCCCCAATCGTGTGAATCTCAAAAGGCTAGACTTCGCACGAATAGTAGTAACATGACAGCTCACTGGTCGGTGTCGATGCCTCCTTCAATACCCAGAAGGTTGGGGCTAGTGGTACCGATGACCGCCAGCAAAGCTTCAGCCAGCGGTGTCAGTTGGTAGTTGTTGCGCCCTGCGCCTGTGGAAGAGAAGGTTCTCTTTATACTTTGTTTGGGCATTAAATTTTGTCTGATTGCAGCAAGCACATTCATTGTTTTGATTTGAATTAATTAATAGGTTGATATCTTAATTGCTTCTATAATTTAGCCAAGAAAATGAGAAAGGGAAAAAAAATTCTTCAGCACACAATGTGTGCTTCATTTTTATGTGCAATAAAAACATATGTATAGTAAACTCACCGGTCGTGGAGTGTGCCTTCTTCGAGAGGGTCAGTTCAGCGCGGCTACGAGATTTCAAGTTTTGCCACTGCTTTTTGAGCTGCGGCACAGTGCGCAGCGTCGATGGATGCCGCGAATTCATCACGGATGCGATCTCCTGCCATGATTTTCTTTTAGCGGCTTTTGTAATATTGTTGTTAAATTTGTTCTTAATTACACGTTTGCGTTTCTCAATTTCGTAAACCAATTGAAACTTATCATCTTCGGACCAATTTGATTTCTTTACCTTGGGAGGCATCCGTGATGGACCGGCGACATTCATGCCTGCGTGCAGCAAACGCAGACGGTCGTCTGCTAACTTAATGATCGAAACATAATTATCAACTTTTATTGCAAATGCTTCCGAGAAAATACGTCCAGTGCAATTTTTTAGAGCGCAGCTCTTAGGGGCCCGTTCCCGGCTTGAGCGGCGTCGGCGTCGCCGTTGGCGTCGCCGTCGCCGTCGGCGTCGCCGTCGGCGTAACCAAGGTCACCCCAAGGTCACGCGACCCCCCAAGGTCATCCCAAGGTCACGCGGCCCCCAAGGTCACGTGACCCCTCCCCCAGGGTCACGTGACCCCCAAGGTCACGTGACACCCAAACTCACGTGACGCTCCCCCGAGGTCACGTGACCACCCCAGGGTCACGTGACCCCCTCGCCGAGGTCACGTGACCTCCCCGATGACGTCATCGTCACTGATGACGTCACCGGCATCCACATCGTCATCGTCATCATCACTGATGACGTCATCAGTGACGTCACTGATGACCTCACCGGCATCCGCATCGTCATCGTCATCATCACTGATGACGTCATCAGTTACGTCACTGATGACGTCACCGGCATCCGCATCGTCATCGTCATCATCGCGGATTACGTCATCAGTGACGCCACTGATGACGTCATCGTCATCCGCATCGTCATCGTCATCATCGCTGACGACGTCATCGGAGTCCGCATCGTCATCGTCACTGATGACGTCATCAGTCACGTCACTGATGACCTCACCGGCATCCGCATCGTTATCGTCATCATCACTGATGACGTCACCCGCATCCGCATCGTCATCGTCATCATCATGGATGACGTCATCAGTGACGTCACTGATGACATCATCGGCATCGTCACGTGACCCCCAAGGTCACGTGACCCCCCCCCCAGGTCACTTCACCCCCAGTACCCTTCCCTCCTCCTCCTCAAGAGCTGCGCTCTAATTCGGTGTTACAGGGAGTTGTAAACGGCTTTCACTTTTTTTTCTTTAAAAATAGGGCGTCTAAGGACACGCAGGCATTTCTGTAGACAACTTCATTCGGCGTACGCACGGGACGTCGACGAGGGTGGTGACAGACGATCGCGATACGAAGCAATATGACAGCGTTGGTGCGCACTAAACTCTATCCAAAACCGAGCATCGCTGACTTTTTTTCTTTCTTCTATTTTGCACGGAACCACGGTATGTACGAGACATGTGCCGCAGTTTTGCGACTGTCGTCGTTTCTCTTTGCCCAAACCGATCCCAGCGTAGCAGAAGCAGACAATCTCTCGCTTGCCGCCTCGCGTCACCGGCGCTTTCTTATTGGACAGGAGTTCACAACTCGTCACTTCCACGTCCGGAATCTTCGACCGTGTTCCAAAATTTACTCGGTCTCACTCTAGGGTGAAGGTTTGCGATCGAAAACGTACCCGCGTCCGGCATTACTCGATTTTCGTTGTCACGTGACATGATCCGCGAAGGTAACTCGAATCCATTCGAGTAGCTCTGGAACGCACCCTTTGTTTTCGACAGTATTTCTTCAGTTTTCCCTAGATTCTCTCTCTAGGTACTGCTCACTCCGTTCTTGGCGGTCTTGGTGCCAGACTCAAGTCCGGACTTTGCTAAGACCGCTCCGGAGACCGTGCTGGTTCGTCTTGGTCTCAGTCAAGGTCTCAGCCGAGACCGTCAGGCGCCTGAGTCAAGACATGAGCGAAGACTTGAGTCAAGACTTTCTAGCAAGCGGCCCCTGGTTCCTCTCGGGAGCCAACTTACGGAGCCAGTTCCCGGCCTGCCAGTTCCGGTTCTGCCGGTTCCTGCCGCCGATTAAGCCAAGGGCCTGCAACCCCAAGATTCCGAACAACAAAGACTGGTTCAACTCCCTCTCCGCTGCCTTCTGCCGAGGAAGCTCCCGCAGAGCCAAGGGCAAGTCCGAGAGCTGATGCGAGTCAGGCACCAGCGAATGTGTGGATCCACACTCCTCGACGCGCGAGATCTGGCCATCGAGTACTAGCTCCATAGAGATTGAACTTGGAGTGAGGTCGTGTGTCCCGATGTGTTCATCCACGAGTGATGTCTCTGAGAAAGGGGGATGTTGTGGTAGGTGTCGCTACCATTAGGTTGTATAGATGACAGAGTAAAGAGGCAGACGAAGTTACTTGTTTCGTTCCACCCGGACCAGGCGCGTGTGGGTGTTCGTTCCTCCCTGGCCTCGACGGTCGCCGGTCTCTACACGGTCGTCGGTCAACGAAACGGGGCTGTCCACGCCACTATGCCGCAGACGAACTAAGGGAGCAGAACTACATTCATGATTTTGCCTTCACAACTCATAAGAAATGCTTAGGTGTCAGGCTCTTTTGTTCAAGTGCCTTAGTCCGTTGACATACGCCGATGGTTAAGTGGCTGTCGACCTATTGGGCCCGACCAATTGAAACGTCGAGCTCCAAAACGTTTAGGACTTGGTTAGTGAAGGTCTGTAGTTCTCAAATTTTTTACCCAACCAGACGGAGTTCCGTCAAATTTGTTGAGGTTTAAAATCTGCATCTCTATACATTTAGTTTTGCAGTAAGGCGCCCTGTATGGGATTATTTAGGAGAATACCAATTATTTTCTCTTTTTCTGTACATTTCGTGTATGTCTTCAGATCTATAATGTGAGCACACAGTCCTTTTTGGCGTAACCCGCGACCCGGTGTTTCACACTGCCGAAAAGCGAACAAAAAAGCGCGCTCGGCAGGGTCAACATATGGCGTGTTCTCGAGTATCATCCTCCCGTGTCTGTCTCAAGCGGTTATGTAGACTTCATGCAGCCAAATTTATTGATGACAATAAAAAAAAATATTTCATTGCTGCCTGAAGACTTGACAACATAAATAAAGGACCGATCACCCTAAAGACATATATATATATAATGAGTAAATGCACCCCCCTATTATCTGAAATGTTCCCTGCAAATCTTTTCCGGCATTTGTATCCTAGTTAGGTATGACCGAGTAATTTGGGAGAACCTTAAGCAAATATTTTATTTTGAAGCTGATTTAAATAACATATGTATTCCTGACGTATATTCAACTTCTCAAATATATAGAAGTCTGTTGCTCCTTTTTATGTGATGAACAAAAATGTTGTGCGTCGGCGGTCTGGACGAAAACAAAGTACACAGTGGAGCGTGACGGAACTATGACGATTGCGCACGCAGACTCTCAGAAAGTGACATGTGTCGTGTCTTCTAACTGGGCAAAACGGTAAAGCACATTTTCTTAAAATTTGTTTGTGGCCAAGCCCAAGAACAACAGAGACTCCGAAGCTGGAGGGCTTGCGGGTAAAAGCATAAGATGTGTACAAGGCTACAAGCCAGTAGGAGGGCACTTGTGTCGGAGGGGGAGGGGGGGGGGGGTTCTACAAGTGTCTGGTAAGAGTCGACAATAAACCGGAGTTTATTCATCTATGTTATGGAGTGAAAGCATATAAAAGAAAGGCTTCCAGCTTCGGAAATGCCTTTGCATCCGCACGCAGTCGCACACACCGCTCGTTCGTTTCACTAGCCTCTATTTGCACACAAGACTCCTAAGACGCAACTACACGGCTCCAATCCGGCGGCCCATCACTCGCGGCGTACGCAGCCCTAGCAAGTTTTAGTAGACCTTGTTTCCCCCTCCGCTGCGAAGAAACCGCCATTGCGCCTGCGTGCCGATGGCCTTGGCTGTAGAGTTCCGGGCAGCGGAGGGGTTTAGCGGAGGGGAAAACACGGTCTACAAAAATTCGCTATGTCCTCGGTAGCACGAATGACCGCCGGCGCCCACCACGATGGCGCCTGCTCTCCCCTGGCCTGGACTCACCGACCACTGACTGCACAACGCCAGTGCACTGACGGAGCAAGCGGAAATGAACACCTAACAAAAGGGGCCTCCCCTCCCCGCTTCCCCTCATACAGCATTTTGTCTTGGGTGGGCCCCCCCCCCCCCCCCCCCCCCCCCCCCGAAACAAAATCCCGGTTACGTGCCTGGTCGGGGGCGAGCCTCTGTGTAGAAACTGCCTCCGCAGGCGAACGGGCCTCGCGCTGACCTCGCCTATGCCATCACCATATCAAGGGTATAAAAGAAAAATATTCTTATTTTTGTTTCATTCGTAGTTTCTTGGAACCTCCTAGAAGCCTGAGTGGCAGCCAAAGTCTACCTAAGAGATTTCCAGGAGATTCCAGAGTAGCTGGGAGGAAGAATTTTTTCTGATTTCGGTTGTGCTTGACAATGCGTGGCAGAGAAAATTGTAACTTGAGAGTATCTTGGAAGTAACGAGTTACTTTTTTGGAGTATTTTGTGCTTTACTGAATTACTTTAAACATTTGAGTATTTAGTACTCTACTGAGTTACTATTTCTCGTGGTACTCAGTAACTTAACTTATATACTTTTAGTGAGTATCTTGTACAAGCCTGATTGTTCGGTATACTTTTAGGGCACTCTTCACCGCCTAACAACCCAGGGTGTCCTCTCAAGGAATTGCTGCACTATTGCAATATTCGTTCTAAACTAGAGTTTTTTTTTATGTGCGGTCGCCACGGCAAGTTATGATTTCAGAGATCTTCAAGTAAACTTTTATTTAAAACAAACTTGCACTGAATGACTCACTGAAAAGTCTTGAGTCTGAACATGGCAAAATTTGATAACTCTATAAAGGTAATTACCATAATCTTTTTTACTCTTTTTATATCCTTCTACCCCTCTGCTCTGTGTGCTGACAAAACATGAATTGTTCGCAAAGAAAATGTTTCGAAACTACACTCTTAAAAAAAAGGTACTTAGGAAGTAACCGGCTTGCACACAGGGCAACCCCTTTTGCAGGTAACGTTACCATTTGCAACACGGGTGCAAACTTACCCCCTGGATTAGGGTGCAACATTGCCTCCTTTTGCAGGTAACCATAGTTCCTTTTGGTGTTAAAAGTGCATCCTTTAAGGGGGAACTTCAACCCTTTTGAGAGGTAAGACGACATAATTGAGGGCGCAGATTTTACCTTCTTTTGGAGGGAAGAATGACCCATTTTGGGGTTAAATGTACACGATGAGGAAAACAGCTCAGAAAACGCAGATTACGAAGAACAAACGCAGCACGACAGTGCTGTCCTGTCGTGTTTGTTCTTCGTAGTTCGCGCTTTCCGAACAGCTTTCCCCATCATGTATAACAGCAACCAACTGGCCCAGTTCACCACCCTATTAAAGGTTAAATGCAGGCTTGATGGGATCACTTTTGCCCCCTAAAAAACGGTACTATCGCTTTTGTGGGTATGATAGTACATGCTTGAAGGGTGGGCCTTATAATAGATGAATACGGCCTAGTTCTCAAAGTAAATGACAATGTTTTATTGTGACTGTCACAAAAAAGAGGGCATAAAAATCAATGGCATGACTAGACATCTAATAAAAGTTCTAAGATGAAACAACTAAGCGCAGTAAAGGCATCTGGAACAACACTTTGGGGCTGTAGTTCGCCACAGTCAATAAAATTATCACTAAAAAGTACATGAACAGTCAGTGTCTACCCGATGTTACGTTTCTCCGGGAGAATCGACGAATCCGGAGACCGACGTTTATTTGGCAGCGTTTATTGTTCGGCAGCCGGAACCAAAAGAGCGCAAAGCTTGCCGGCGATGTCGCTTATATCGGCAGCAAGCACCAGAGGTACGCCCCCCTGACTCAGCAGTTCTGCTGCGGCCGCGACAGCGATAAGCGATAACATTGCAACGTAACAACTCCTCCCCCTTTTAGGGCGAAACCGCATAAAACAATTTTCCCGCCACTCTCCAGGTTTCAAGCGCGTCCTTGGGAATGTTCGACAGACAGACGAACGGCGTAATCCTAGTGCTGCTTGCGCAGAACTTCACAGTCGTTGCTCGGAGAAACCTTCGCAGCGAATACAGGTTCAGCTTGCGCTGATCCGAAGGGCGGAAGTCCTGGAGACGCAGGGCCCAACACCGTCTGCGAAACTGGCCGGAAGCGTCGACGCGCGGCCCAACACCGTCACTGCAGTTTTCAGTGTCCTTGACTGGTCGGAAGCGTCGACTGTGCGGTCCGAGAGGAGCAGGAAGAAGCGGTGATGGCGTTCCTTGCGACCATGAGCCGAAGTCGCCAGCGGCCCAGGAGTAGCAGCGGCTGTCACGTGCCGTCGGTGCCAGGACGTCGGGATGACAACAGAGGTCCGTCGTGCTTCTGAGGGGAATGAGAAGGGCCAACAACAACCAAGCACCACAGAAACTGCGGAGGCACCCGAAACGCCCTTTCCACTCACCGAGAGCACGAATTATTCAAAAGAAATAGCTTACAAAATATGCCCCAAACGCAGCCAGAATGTTTTGAAAATATCGTTCCCGATCTTTCGGGAATAGACAGCTAATGAATGAAATTGAATGGAACTATTTACAAATGTGCAGATGAGACAAAAGAAACAGAAAATCGCACTGTGCGCCGGTTAGAGCGCTCGGCTCAGACAATCTGCGTTCGCATGAAGCTTTCCTTTTTTATGTCGAACCAAGAAAGAATATTCCTGGAGGGTCAAGCTCCAGCGTAACAAGCGACCGTTTTTGGGGGACAGCTGCTGAAGCCATGTGAGCGGTCTATGATCTGTAATTAAAATAAACTCCGAGCCATAGAGATAGCAGCGAAGCTTTTCTACAGCCCATACGAGACAAGCGCATTCTTTTTCGATGGTACTGTAGGCTTGCTCCCTTGAAGTTAGCTTCCTGCTGGCAAACAAAACGGGGTGCTCTTCCCCTTCATTTTCTTGGCTTAGAACGACGCCGAGTCCTTTTTCGCTGGCGTCGCACTGCACTAAGAAGGGTCTTGTGTAGTCAGGGCTGACTAATACGGGCTGAGTCGCCAAGGCTAACTTAAGAGCCTCAAACGCATGTATCTTGCGATCGTCCCATTTGATCTTAGTGGGCTCAGTTTTCTTGAGCGCATCCGTCAGGGGACTCGCCTTTTCAGAGAACTGGGGAATGTACTGGTGGTAGTAATTCACCAGTCCGATAAAGGACATCAAATCTTTTTTTGTTTGTGGCAAGGGAAACTCTTTAATGGCCTGAACCTTGAGTTCTTGTGGACGTCTCATTCCTTGACCGACTACGTGTCCGAGATACGATACTTCGCCTCGGCCAAACTTACACTTTTTCGCCTTGACTGTAAGTCCTGCGTCTTGCAGGCGCGAGAACACCTGTTCTAGGTGCTAAACGTGCTCTCTCCACGTGTCCGAAAATATAGCGACGTCGTCTAGGTACGGCAACGCAAAAGACTCGGTTCCGACCAGTACCAGATTCATCAGTCTCGAAAACGCATAGGGTGCGTTTTTCAGTCCAAAGCTCAGGACAAGCGGCTTAAAAACACCAAACGGGGTCATGAAGGTGGCAAGGTTACTGGCGTTCGCGTTAAGTGGCACTTGCCAGTAACCTCTAACGAGGTCGATGGTTGAGATGAACTTGGCTTTGCTTACTTTCTCAAGGCAAGTTTCGATATTAGGGATTGGGTAGACTTTTGTTACCGTTACCGCGTTTAACTTTCGGTAGTCCACACAGGGACGAGGTTCTTTTCCTGGAGTCTCTACCAGAATCATAGGAGACACGAAGTCGCTCTCGCACCGCTCAATCAACCCTAGCTCTAGCATTTGATCTACGGACTCCTTTAATAGCTTTTCTTGGCGGGGGGAAAAGCGATAGGCCTTACACTGAATATTTGACCGAGTCCTCACTTCGATGTCATGTTCGACTAGACTCGTTTTTTCGGGAATAGTTGAAAACAATTTTTGGTATTTGCCAATTAATGCCGTAAGATCCGAAAACTGGTTTTGGGTGAGCGTCTTATCGACTGCGGCCTCCACGACTTCGGCGATTGTCAGGATCCCGTCGGTTTTTCCCAGCTCAGGAATTCGTGTAGGAACTTCCTCTGGTTGGTTTAGTGCAATGCTGACTACTTGCACCCTTTCCACGTACGGCTTCATGAGGTTGCAATGGTATATGCGGACCTCTTTTCTGCGACCTGGCAGTTTTACCACGTAATTTGTCTCCGATAGCCTCTGCTGGACCGTTGCTGGTCCTTCCCATTGCAATTCCAACTTATGAGCCTTAGAAGACCTCAAAAGTAGGACTTTGTCACCCACCTTAAACGTTCGGAGGCGGCTGTTTTTGTCATAGTAGGTTTTACCTCGCGACTGCGCCTTTCCCAGGTTAGCCTCAACTAGCTCACGCGTTTTGTGGAGACGGTTTAGTAAGGAAAGCACATACTCCACCACTCCGCGTAACTTTCGTCCGGTCCTTTCCTTGTCTCTCGAAATTTCTGTCGAAAAGCTTCAGGCGACAACCTGAACTTCCTAAGCAGGCATGACTTTACGGACGCGTAGTCATCGGCTGCTGTAGGATCTAGTCGGGCCAAAACGTCGGCCACCTCCGCTGGCAGTAAACTCAAAAGCCTTTGAGGCCAGCTCGACTCTACAAGACCCATCTTAGCGCAAACCCGTTCGAAATTTACTAAATAGAGGCCCATGTCTCCGCCGACGCGAAAAGGTTGCAAAAGGGCTCGCATGTCAAACTTTTTCGAGCTGTTATCCACCACAATGGCCTCACCAGCGTCAAAGTTACGTTGAAGCATTTCTAGCTCAAGTTTTTCTCGAGCAACGCGAAGCCCTTCTTGAGCCGCGTGAAGTTCCGCTTCCCTTCGTCTCTTCTGCACCTCGCTCCAACACTCGGAAATTTCGTCGGCGCCCGCGCCACAATCTTCACTGGCCTTGATAATCTCGGGCTTTCTCATGGCCTTGACCACTTTAACACCCAGCTCTTCCGCTAAGAGCATTAAATCGGGCTTCACAATCGCCGCGAGATTTATCGGATCCATGTTCAGAAATTTCCAAAAAAGTTTGGCTACTTTTGCCCAGCGCCCGTATCAACCGTTTGGCGACACCACACAACTAGCTGCCTTAAACACTTAAGCTGCTCGGTGAACGGAAAGGAAGCCTCAGGCACTCACCGACAGCACCCATGGAACCCGGCGTCGTCGATCCATCCCACCGCTGCCACCAGCTGTTACGTTTCTCCGGGAGAATCGACGAATCCGGAGACCGACGTTTATTTGGCAGCGTTTATTGTTCGGCAGCCGGAACCAAAAGAGCGCAAAGCTTGGTGGTGGTGGCGGTGGTGGTTTGTTGGGTTTAACGTCTCCTGGGTTAGCCTAGCTCTGATGTGCTGGCCTGGGCAGGTGACGAGCTCCAATAGAGCTAAAAAAAAAAAAAAAAAAAAAAGAGGGTAATGCATTAAGAAAAATACATGAGCCTGAGCCTACTTTGGCTACAGGCGCTCAGTCAGTTCTGTGTGTCGTAGGAACGCCAACAATGCCTTGAAAATCCTCCGGCACTTTCGTCTGGGCCCGTCGGGAAAGAGCAAGCTGTCTGTTGTCATCTGGGTGCCCTCCTTAACCCGTTGACGCAGCGCTTCCCGTTGGGTCTCGTATGCCGGGCAGACGCAGAGGATGTGGTGGATCGTCTCTTCTGCCCTGCATTGAAGACAGCTTGAGCTCTGCCGTTTTCCCATTTTAGCAAGGAATTCGTTTGTGTATGCCGTATTTGTCCGTAGTCGTCGCACCAGTGTCTCCGCTGCCCGGGAGAAACCGGTCAAGGTGCCTTTGGGTAAAGATTTCTCCGGCTTCTCCCGCAGGAGATGCCAGCGGACATCGAGAGCTGCCTGTTGCGGGTGTGCAGGTGTGGGGACCTGGGGGGGAAACTGATGTGCTTCCGCGGCGAGGTCATCCGCGCGTTCATTTCCCTGGATGCCGACGTGCCCTGGGATCCATTGGAAACAGACTGAAGAGCCATGCGCTTCCAAGATAGCCAGGGCCTTCCTTGCAGCGGCCGTTGCAGGGTCTCCGGTCTCGGCATTTGCTATCTTCTGGATGGCGCACCGGGAGTCCGTGAGAAGGACCATCGGTAGGTGCGGTAACTTGGCGGCCTCTAGGAGAGCTTTTTCCATGGCCACCAGCTCGGCCGTTGTTGACGACGTGGGTTTGTGGAGTCTGCCACTCCACTCCAGACTTAGTTTCGGTATGTGATAAGCCGCCGTGCTGGAGGTTCGTGAGTGGTTTACCGACCCGTCAGTGTATATCTGCAGCTTTCCGCTGTGACGTTCTTCGAGGTGGGCCTCCACTATTTCCTTGATGACAAGGGGTGGCCTGTCTTGTTTGGAGCGCAGGTACTTAATCCGCACCTCACTAGTTATCTTCGGCACTTCCCATGGTGGTGCCCTTGACTCGCTCTGTGGCATCGTTAGGGGGTCCGCGACTCGAAAGAAAACTTCCACCACCTTGCTCCATGACGCTGTCGTCCGGCCCTGAATTCTACGCAGGAACCATCTACCTGGGTGGGTTGTCGACAGTCGTGCCAGTTGGAAGAGGCTTCGTTCCCAAGACTGCCTCTCGAGCGACTCTAACCCCGCTTCTTGGAGGACCAGGGTGTTCTTGGCAGCCTTCGGGATCCCCAACGCCGTGCGAAGGCCCTGGCGGTGCAGTTGTTCCAACCTCTCCAGGTCCGTCGTGGATGGGGACATGTAGGGCAGCCTGTACAGTATCCTTGACGTGACGAGCGCTGTCTGGGCGGCCAGGATGGTTCGTTCTGTACAGCCCCATGTGGCCCCAGTCATGCGGCGGACAGCATTCGTGGCCGGCCTGCAGGTTGTGATGGTCGCCTCCGCGGCTTGTGCCCATCGCAGTCTGTCTGTGAGGATGATTCCTAAGAACCGCTGCCTTGTTACGCGTGTGATTCTTTCTCCTGCCAACTTGATGTCTGGTGGGCGAAAGTGGCGTCCGTTCCCCCGTATGGACATCCAGGCTGTCTTATCTCTGGAGAGGTTCAGCCCTGAATTGGTCAGAAATTTGTCCACAGCGTGGATGGCGTCCTGTATGCTCCGATGGATCTGCGTGGTGTAAATGCCCGATACCCAGAGACATACGTCGTCTGCGTACAGCGATACATGCACCGGCAGGGGCGTTGGTGGGATGGAGCACGGTAGCTGGGCCATCACGATGTTAAAGATCACCGGACTCAGCACACTTCCCTGAGGCAACCCTCTGTGGAGCACCCTTGGTGACGATACTGTCCGTCCAGAGCAAACTTGTATTTTTCGCCCCGTCAGGAAGTTCGCCAGGAAGGCTTGGATTTTGCCTGTGATCCCCGCCTCGGTCAGTCTGCAGAGGATGGCGGCAAGCGGGACGCCGTCGTAAGCCCGCTCCACGTCGAGGAAAACTGCCACCGTGTTTCTTCGCTTATTCTTGTTATCTTCCAGGTCACTCGTAAGGTCCAATATACTGTCCTGGGCTGACAGACCTCTCCTGAAACCAGTCATACACTCGGGGAGGAGACAGTGTGCATCCAGGTACCAGCGAAGGCGTGCTTGCACCATTCTCTCGAACACTTTGCTTACGCATGACGTTAGCGACACCGGGCGGTAGGACTCCGCCTTGCCGGGGGGCTTTCCTGCCTTGAGTAGGGGCACTACGGTTGCCAGTTTCCACCCGTCGGGTACATCGCCAGAGTCCCATATGGTGTTGAACCAGGCGACGAGGGCTTCTTGTGCGTCATCCGGAAGGTTCGTGAGTGCCTGGTATGGGATTCCATCGGGTCCCGCTGCACTCTTTTTTCGGCATCTGCGGAGAGCACTCTCAAGTTCCTGGACGGTAAAGGGTGCGTCTAGGGGCCCCGGGGATAGATTTGGAGTTCCCGGTTTTTCTGGCGCTTCGGCAGGGGCGTATAGAGCACATAATCTTTCTGCTGCCAGCTGCTCTGTTATGTTGGCTGAAAGTGCTAACACCTGCAGCGCATGCCATGTTCTGCAGCTCCCAGTCATTGCACCTATAGGACTCTCCAGAGTTGGGGCAGCGATGAGTGAGCGTTGATGTTCCTGCACATCAGCTTCCATCGAGCTCTCACCAGCGCCTTGGCGTGTCTTCGTAACTTTGCCGACACTCTGTTAAATTGGGTCTTGTCCTCCGGGTTCTTCGTGCGTCGATACTTTCGTTGGGCCCTTGTTCGCGCCGCCTGCAGGTTTAGGAAGGTGAGGTCGGGGTTTGGCAGCCATTCAGAGATGCTCGTCGTGTGTGTTGCCTCCTGCAGAGCCTGAACGATGGCTGTCGCAATGTCTGCACGGCTTGTGTTCAAAGCTGCACGGAAAACGTCCCAGTTTGTGCACGACCGCACAACCTTCCTGGCCGTCTGGCACCCCTTGACTGTGATGTGGATAGGGAAATGATCGCTCCCTCTGGTGTCCGGGGCAGTTGCCCATGCCAGCTCGAGTGTTGGTGTATGCGCCGTGACATCGATGGCGCTATAGGTGCTGGGAGGCCTGAAAAAGGTGGGCCCTCCGTCGTTTGCCACGACCAAGTGCAGCTCTTCCAGCATTTTCGTGACTGCGTCCCCCCGTTTGTCCGTTTTCCGACTGCCCCATGCTTCACTGTGCGCATTGAGGTCACCACACAGAAGCAGGTCCCCGTCGATGTTCTTGCACCATGTCAGAAGATCATCTGTCGGCCACTCCGTGCCATCCGGCCGAACGTAACCCACGAGCACATGGAAAGTTTTTTTGCCGATGCTGACTCTTGCGGCCACAAACTCCGCCGACAGGGTACACAACTGACTGGTGTCCACTTGAAAGTAGGGCACTCCTTGCCGTATAAAAAGCGCCGCACTTCCATGGGGAAAACTGGGGATGGATTGCGTAGTAAGCTTCACGTACCCAGGTAGTGTCCGCTTTCCCGGAAGGCCGGCTTCTACGAGTGCCAGCACTGGGCTTGGGTAGCGTTGCAGATGCAGGGTTAGTTCGCTGTGTCTGGCCGTAAGTCCACGGCAATTCCACTGTAGCACGGTTGGGACGTCCCGTCCCCCCGTCCTATGGCTCGGCTGTCGCCCTTCCTTCAAAGTTGGGGTGCTTGTCGAGTTATCTTGCTTCTGTGGACTCACGATACCCGGCTTAAGCATTCTGTGTGATGATTCCTTCGAGACTCTCCCCGACAGCATCTAGTACCTCGAGTGCGAATTTCGCTTCTGGTGTGTGGCGTCGTGCTTGTGCCAGTTGTCGCACCACCCTGAAGAGCCGTGAAACCATTCTTAGTAGGGCGGCGTCTGTAGCCTCTCCCGTCGATTGGGTCTTGTGGCGTCCATCTCGTGCCACATGGGCAAAAGACCGGCGCCTCTCCACCTGCGCAGTGCCTTCTGGTTCGCGTGCTCGGTTACTTTCCGTTGGTTCAGAGCGGGTTGCGTCTTTGTGCCCCGCCATCTGCTTCGCCCCAGATTGTCGCGCTACTAGCGGCGGGAAATCGTCTTCTGGCAGTCTTGCCCGTCCCTTTGCACTCGCAGCTCCTGAGGTTGCTGTAGGATGTGCGCCACGCCGGCTGGCTACCTTGTCCGTGTTTTGCTTTCGTACCGCTGCTCTTGCTTCCGCGTGGGTGGAGGCCGACCTGGCGCGCTGCTTGCACACTTTCCTCTCTTTCCTCAGGACTGGACACTCCGACGAAGTGGCGGCGTGGTCCCGTCGACAGTTGACGCATCGAACGGTCTCGCTTTCGCACGTCGATGTTTCGTGATTTCCTGTACATTTCGCGCACGTTCGTTCTCTCTCACAGACCGCGGTGATGTGGCCCATCCTATTGCACCGGAAACACTGCAGAGGACGAGCCACGAAGAGTGCAACCGGGTGACGCACGTATCCCATGTGGACATATTGCGGAAGGTCCTTGCCTTCGAAGGTGACCCTGACAGTCGTCGACCTCCCCAGGCGCCGCACGCCGAGGATGTTAACTGGGGCCCGCATGCTGTTGTAGATGTCTTCCTCAGACAAGCCTTGATCTACGTCTCGAACACCTCCTGCGATATGATGTGTCGTCCATGGTACGCGGGCCTCAACCGGTATGCCGCCGAGCTTCCTGACGAGTAGAAGTTTAGGCACAGCCTCTTTCATGTGAACGTCGACCGCTATCACGTTCTTTCGGCCGTTGACCCGTATCTCCTTCACTTGGCGAGGAGCGATGACGTCGAAGTGAGCGTTTAGTTCTACCCTGTTGAGGTTCCGGACGTTTGCTTTCTCTGTAGGCCAGAACAGTACTGTGAGCCGGGCTTCAGTGTTCCTGGCAGCCAGTCGCGATTCCTTGGAGACTACTGTGTCGCCGCTGTTGGTCGAGCCCCGTCGACTTTTCTTCGGACCTACGAGGGTGAAGCCGTCGTCCCCTTCGCCCTTGTTGCTGGCATGTACGTTCGTCCCGTCTTCCAGTGCAGACTCAGCCTCGGAGGAAAAGGATGCTACTGACGCATTCGATGCCGAAGTGGGGCTCAAGTCGCGGTCCCTTTTCCGATATAGCCGACCTGGTGTAGCCGGTGGGCCTTGGTCCTCATTCATGGGGCTGGGGCTTGAACGGGCGCCCCCCGAAGTGGCCGCCATGCTTGTCAGCCGGTCCCGCCGCTCAGTGGTGCAGGGATTGTCCGTCGTCAGACAATCTGCTAGCTCCGGTACGAAGAAAAACCGCCCCGGTGATGCGCTTGACGACGCTTGACGACGCAACACTGTACACGAAAACTCTTCTGCAAAACGGAAAGAAAAGACCGCCCGAACTTCGTAACCCGCTCGAAGCGAGCCGTCGATCCAGCGCAAAGCTTGCCGGCGATGTCGCTTATATCGGCAGCAAGCACCAGAGGTACGCCGCCCTGACTCAGCAGTTCTGCTGCGGCCGCGACAGCGATAAGCGATAACATCGCAACGTAACACCGAAAAATAACAGTGAATGCTTGGAACACTGCTTGGAATAGCGAAGCTTCACCGGGTTGAACGCAAATGACTGAGTCTTGCACAAACCAAAATCAAAATGAACGCCCTGTGATATAACATAGATTCTGTCTCAGATATTGCAAACATCAATACAAACCAAGACACGACTAGCAATGACTAGTGCGTTGCGACTCAAGGACAGCAGTACACTATGCCCGTCCTATCCGCAGTGGTGGAATGAAAGCTGGAGTAGAGGAAAGCAGACTCCGGGATTTGCTCCTGTAATGTGGAAAGCAGAAAGGGCTCGTATCTCCTGCCGCTAATGAGCCGCAACAAACTACCGCCAGGGCCAAAGGGATCTAACCCACTTCAAATGAATCGCAAAAATCGGTTTTGACCACCTTGTATTTAAACCCTGCAAGCCATCAAAAACAATGTTGTGTTTAATCTTTGCAAGCACGAATCACTGTGAACATGGAACCACAAACCTCGAATGCTTTCAGGCACCGAGTATGAAGTAGACTGAAATAAATTAAGTATGGCATTGCTGCACAAAGTGAAAAGCGGTGATTTTCGAAATTACAAAAATGTAACTATAAAGCAGTATCATTGACCGTCTGTAACTCTCAGAATCAACCATCCTGCCTCATGTCAGACAAAAAAAGCATTAAACAAACGACATAAAAAATTCCTAAACCTGCATAAAAAGGTATTGAAAAAAGAAAATACTTTCTTGGATTTTTGTTTAGGTTTGAAAGCAATGTGTTGCACGCGACTCGACATTTGAGTGTTTCAGATCAATTAAGTACTCTAGTGCAATGAATCTGCACCTGAGCTGGTGGTGGTAGTCGTAGTTAAAAATGAAGTAGAGGCAGAATGCAACCAGGACTGCCTCAGCAGGCGACGCGGCTTGGAGGTCTCCCTCCACTGCCACATCGCTGGGCGTCTCAGGAATAATTAGGCTTTAGCTGACAGCCACCGGGTAGATTGCACTGCGTGCCTGGAACCAAAAAAATGTGGAAATCATCTGATATGAAGCTGAAATTTATCATCCCCAATTTAAAGAAATTGTGAAGATATATCAGGTTTTGCTAAGAGGCATTTTGAGCATTTGATGGGCCACTGATTCGAGCATTATAAAGCGTCAACCATACTTACCAGACGTGACCAGTTTAACTGTTGACTAACCACCATTGACTAAAATTGTCACATAACGGGTGGTAATCGTAGATTATTAAGCACTTTGTATTTGACGGTCATGTTTAAATTTGTCACCCCGATTTACTTAGGTGACTAACAAACCTTAGACAAAGGGGTACAATACTGTAGCAGGTTAGTATATACAAGTGCTGATTGTTGGGCGAGTTGGTTTTGTACGTGAAAGAACATGATTGCGCTTTAAGACAAGGATGGAGGAAGAACATACACCACAGAGCGCTACACCACATTAGCTACTCAGCACCACAGTATAGACTCCCATGACCGCCAACCCTAACTGCCGAACTTCGGCAAATATGCAAATATTTTTGCCGAAGTGCTCTGCCAGATTAAAATTGAATGTACGTTTTATTTAGACATGAGAAGAACAGCACACATGGACGAAAACACAAAAAGAACACCGAAAAAGACACACTGAAGCGCCTTGTGTCTTACTCTAATTTATTTACTCGAGGTATACCCTCAATTTTCTCTGGAAAATGAACGAACACCACACACACAAAGAAAAGATAAAAATCAAGAACCCGCATTTCAAGTGCCCAAATGCGAACAAGAACATCAAAATAATATATCTGACTACGCTTACCTTCAGTTGCGTCCAAGGTAGCATGCATCCAATACCCTCGACGAAATTACCCTGCAACGTTGGCGCAGGAGGAAAGAAATATATTCAATCAACTTCAAATAATGCGAACTTCGGCCATATCTAACTCGCCTACTAAATGATCAGGTTTTTAGAAAAGCCTAATTTCACGCAAAAAAAAAAAAAGAAAAGCAGACAACAATATAATTGCTAGTCTGTCTGCCGGCAATAAATAAATGACCTTATTCCATAATATACTACTATTAATGTTTGCGAAGCACACGAATAATTTCTAACTGCCGAATGTCGAACTTCGGCACATATGTAAATTTTCTTGCCGAAGTAACTTGCCAGATTAGAATTGAACGTATGATTTATTTAGACATGAAAAGAACAGCACACAAGGACGAAGACATAAAAATAGAACATCGAAAAAAACATACTCACGCGCCTTGTGTGTCTTTCACGAAGTATAGCCCCAACTTTCTCTCGGACATGAACAAACAGCACACACGCAAAATAAACATAAAGATCAAGAGCCCCATTTTAAGTGCACAAATGGGAACAAGAAAATCAAAATAATATACCTGACTACGCTTACCTGCAGTAAACAGTGTTAAGAACTGTCACGAGATACGTCCAAGGTAGCAGGCATCCAGTACCCTCGACGAAATCACCCTACAGCGTTGCCGGAGGACGAAAGAAATATATTCAATCAACTTGAAATAATGCAAACTTGAGCCATATCTAACTCGCCCACTGAATTATCAGACTTTTAGAAATGCCTGATCACACGCAAAGAAAATGCCAAGACAATAAAATTGCTAGTCTAGCTGCCGGTAACAACTTCATGACCTTATTCCATAATACACTATTATTAATGTTTGCGAAGCGTATAAATAATTAGCTCAGACATTTATATGCGGTATTTCAAAGTAAAGTGACATTTTACCAATATATTTATTAAACCTCGTCAATTAAAAAAAAACCAAAAAGTTTATATTAAAAAGCAGTGTTTAACACTGACTTTTACAAATATCAACGACGTTGTGTATTAATCGCGCAGGTTGGCCGGTGCCACCAAAGAGTGCCTGGTCGACTACTGTTCCGCGAAAAAAAAGAAGACAATCACCTTATGAGATTTTCAAATCTTTGATCAGATCCTCACTTTAACGTCCAAGTCGGCACACCAACGGCCCCAAAAAGAGAAAACCTCCCACCCCCTCACGCCTTAAAGGGGCCCTGCAATCATATTTAAAGGAGCGATGCAACAATTTTTGTCCTTTCGAAAATACCGCTTAGAACAGATCCCTGACGTTAATGACCTATGAAACACGCGTTCGTTTTTCACTTCACGCCAATAGAAGTCCCAGAAAAAAATTAAAGAAAAACGAGCAGCATTCACCCCCTCAACTCGCAGTCAGAACAAGCGGCCACACCATCTGGAGCCGTTTATATGCCGCCAATGTTGATCATAGCCACGCGCTGGGGTTGGCAAAGCACAGTACACGCGCTGAGTTCCAGACATTGTTATGGCTCGGCTATTGTCGTCGTTGCAGCGATTCGACGCGGGCGACTACCCGAATGCTTCTCGAGCTAGTAATTATCACCAGCCCAAATCGAGTGCCCACGCAGGGCTCGGGTCTACCCTATGAACCGCATTCAAATATCGTCACTTGGGTGTTCTGCGATCCCGACGTTACGTCATCAAATTTTGCAAAGGAGAGATTGAACGAAAGTAATTGCTTTTGTCCTTGAAATTTCACCGCAACAAAGAAGTTTCTTGGCCAGTGGCGTTGCGTGCGAGTATCCTTGAGTCCCACTAGTGCCAGTAAGCTCGTGTAAGGTGAAAAACATTCCAACTAAATATCGTTGCACAGCTCCTTTAAGCGTCTACCTTTTTTGCGGTTTCCACGTCTCTTGGGGTTCGGGCAAGCCAGCGGGCACGGAGAGAGTAACTAAATATCAGTGCGTCATATTTTAACCGAACGACGCGAAAACCCCCTCCACCGGCGAGGGCGACCCGCGGTACCGAAAGCGCACAAAATGTGACGTCTTTGGTCTTGGGCTTACTACTGGTCAGAGCCGCTAAAAGCTTCTTTTTAGTCAAAATACAAAATATAAGTGGCGCGGACCGTTTCAATTACTTATAAATGTAGCCTTTGTTCAGTATTTTAGATCAGAAAAGAAACGAATGTAGTTTATCAAGTATGGAAACAAGAAATGACCCGTCGCATACCCGCCACCAAGCGGTGGAAAAGGCGGCGCCTACGGGAAAGGAGTAGTGAGATCAGGCGCCGACACGGAAGGGTCCTGTATGTACGCGGCGGCGCTGCGGTCGTATGGACAGGAGGATCCGACCGGCTCCGAGCGTTCCGAAGGCCTTCGGTGAGAACTTTGTCTTGCGGTAAGGTCGTTTTGCGGTATGGCAGCGCGAAGTGGCTCCCATTCTGAACTGATCATTACCCCGTGTTTTTGCCGTTTGTGTCCAATGAAGTGTCATGCCGAATTAGTGTTTAATTGCGCAGCAAATGCAATGAGAGCCCCTCTGGCTGCCCGCTGCATACAGCCTATCCAGAACATGCTTTAGTGGCGCCCTCTCGCGCCGTCGACGGAGTGCGGCAGCCGTGAGCGCTCGATGAGCTCACTACCCCTCCTCTAGTTCACGGCCACTGAAGCAACCAAGGACGTCATGAGGGAGGTTATTTTTTGCTTGCTTCTGTAATTTTAATTTGCCTATAACTTTTAAAATAAAGCGAATTTCGAGAGAAGAAAAATTTCACTAAGTTACTACGTTCAGTGCGCTCAGGTTGGGTGCAAATTAAAAACCAGTAAACAAAGTTCCTGCAGGGCCCCTTTAAACGTAGGCGACCCCCGATTCAAAAGCATCTTGACGCCCGGCCGCCCGGCTCCAGGTTCGCCGGGCCGCCGCTCTTTCCCTTCCTCCACCCGCACACACATGCACCGAGAAAAGCTTCTGGCTAGGCCACTTGCCACTGGTTAGCGAATATCAACTTTCTAGATATGCGCTAGTGCAAGCAACAGTCATTCCTGTTCTTGCTCTTTATGAATTTCGATGGTCTAAACCGTGTGTGCGTTCGCGCCACACATCCATTTTATTGAACGCTCGACGCCTTCAAACATGCAAACATGTCCGCCAATCCTTTGTTTAAGGAAGACTGGGTCGTCTTCACGGGGCGGTGATAACCGACGCCAATTGCCGCCCGCGCAGAACATTTCATTACCTGCATGCGGTGCACACGACTTGGATTTTCGACTGAAGTCAATGGAGCGCTCTCGGTGACTTCGTAAGAAGAGACTGAGCCGAACAGAACAATAAAGAATATTCCTGCGCTGGGACGCCTTTGTCGAACGTTCGAGGAGAAAGACCGTTATGACCGGAGGGGAGCGTCGGCGGGGAACGCTCTCGGCACCGGGCAGGCGCTCTCCCACGCATGCGCGAAGAATGACGTGTCATATGAGGAGACCAATAAGCGAACTCGTTTGCGCCTTTCCACAGCTAATCGCTGCGCCCAGGCTCTGGCAGTGCCCAAACAGGGGCACGCTCTGGGAGGTAATACATACCTCGTTGCTGCTCCTTCACGGCGGACTTCATCTTGTAGGAACGCATTGCTAGTGTCTGCGGCGCCTGAGGAGGTAACAAGCAAAGCGCTTCTCCCCCCCTAACCGGGAGGAGGGTGGTATAGGTGGTCTGTTACCTCCTTTTGGTCCACTTTTTTCTAACAGTGTAGGAAAACAAGTTGGTCTTGCTACTTTCGCAAGATTGGCCAAAGAACGGCCGCCAGCGTAGTTTGAAACACCGTAGTCCAGCTTGTACCTGAGTAGAACAATGGCAGTGCGACAATCTGTGGTTACCAACTAACTGGCAACCGGCAGGTGTTTTTTGGTTCAAAGTAAAGTTTATGGCTATAACATGTGGGACCGCTCTAGAATAATCGCCGCCCACTCGGTTTGTGCTTCGCTCATCTCCCAAGGAGTGACACAACAGAACCAGAAGACAGCAAATGGGTTTATTGCACTACCCGGTTGCCTGTCCTTGAGAGAGGCAGTCCGGGCCCGCCGACTCTGTGTGCCGCTCGTCGTCTAGAGCTCGCAGTCGGAGTCCGTGCCGAGGACTGCGGATCGTCCTTTCCACGCCAGCGTTACGGAGGCCAGCTATTCCGGGGTATCATAGCCCGAGTCTTGCTGCAGAACCACTCCAGGATTCTGATAGCCTAGACCAGTATGACCAGGGCTCGCCGTTCCCGCCAATCCTGGTAAGAACCCCGCTGGTGAATCACTCCGGGGATCGCCATGCGCCAGACCGGTTCCATTGTTGTGCTCCCGGCTCCAGCCTCAAGCAGCACCCTCTTTATGGTTCCAGCTCGTGTCCCTTCGGCCGACCGCTGCTACCGTGCCCTCCGCCCCGTTGTCTTCTACCCCAATCTCCCACAAGGATAAGATTGACTTGTTTCTTCTCAAATTGCACCCTGAGATCAAACGTTGCCGGTGACTTCACCGTTCGGTGACCTAAACTAGAAAGGACACGTTCTGCATTCAGTGCCTACTAGAAGCACAAAAAAATGAGTTTAGACCGTACCGACTCTCTTTTTACGGTATACACGGGGTCCGGAGTCGATGGTAGATGAGGCTACCTTCGACATAGGCCAAGAGGTGTGTGGCGGGCCGGGGGGGGGGGAGGGGGGGGGGGGGGGGAGAAGGGACAGGTGGAGCGGGTAGATCTGGATGCGTGGCTCATTCTGCAGGCGGGCCAATTCGCGCACTGCAAGTCCAGCAGTGCTAAGCACTCCTGACCGTTCAAGCTTGTGCTGTAACCGCATGTATGGCAAACACCTATGCCCGCTACAACGAATCCCTAGTCCGGAAGTGGGCCTTTTTACCACGACACATGAATGAAAAAAAACAACAATAAACGTCAATATTTCTACTAGTGCTTACACTATTGTTACTCAACGTTGTAATAATTCAGCGCAGTTACTGTTTAAGTATAAAATGTTGAACTGGTCGCTAGGACTAGGGCTCTGATTACTGCTATTGACTGAAACTGCTGTGCATGACAAAGCTCTTCAGATGTGGACACACAGCTCTCGGTCGTTAGCAGATAATGTCCCTCCCCGCCCATTATGCTTCACATAGTCGCTTTTGGGTGGCTGCAGGCATCGGTCCGGTTCTATTCATTTCACTCTGCTACTTGCCTAAAGCAACAGCTTTACGGATTGTGTGGTGTCGGAGTACGTTTCCTACATTATTGTACATTTGTGTGGACTCGTCAACCGCAGCCTCTACAACCTCGTTAAACTTTGATATATTTGAAGATAGCAATTTATCTTTTATATGAAGCACGACAGCCTTATTCATTGTATTGCTCTGGTGCAACTGACACAAAAGGAAGAAACAAAACCTACCACTATATTACCAAATGTTTTATTGTGGAATTATACATTGAAAAAAAATTAAAACAGATCATTTTAACCTACTAAGATATCCACGAAAGCTTGATGTGCCAAAATTACCCCGTGATTTTATGTAAGCCTGTCCTTCATCAACGATAATTATAGGCCTATTCTTAGTGCCTGCGTGGATTCAAAGATTCATTAAAAATATAATAAAAAAACGCAGAAACTAAGTTATTCAGGACTCGAAGCCCATGTCCTGCATGTTCTTTTTTTTTTTCTTTTTTTTTTTCTTGTATGTTAATGTTTTGAAGCGTTTGTATTTCCCAGGCGAAGCAATTTCGATTTATCACTTGTTCCCGCCTAGTCCTTCTTTCAGATTCGCGCAGAATACCAGTCGCCTGCAAAATATACCCATCTCCCTCTCCGGAAAGGTGTCTCTCCTTCTATTTCTCTATCTTTCTCTTTTATCCCTCTCTGAAACCAATATTTTGCCTCTTTCTATCATGTCCGCCTCCCATGTTAATCTGTTTTACTTTTTAATCCCTCGTCTTCATCGGGGGCGAACAACAACGAGGGTTCCTTCATTCCCGCAGTCGGATGAGTGAGGAACATTCTCATTAAAAGAGGCTTAACGCTGCCATCCGAGTTACGTCTTAATCAATATTGTTTTCGTCTTCATTTTGAATTAACATTTAATTTAATTTTTTTAAACTTATTTTTGTGTTTTTTTCGTTTGTATTTTAACAATTTTTACCACTTTTGACAGACTTTAAGTCGAGGGTCGCGGTGTCGCTGAAAAAATAATTAGTGACGCTCCTCTTATGAATCCAGCGTAATTAATTGCGCGAAGCCTCCTTTCCCTTCGCTCGGCCGCTTCCTGATGTGAAAAGGCGTCGGCTGTGCCAACGACCGAACCAAACATTTCGCGGTACATTACACCGACATTGTCAGCGAATGGCCCTCGTTCTTGAACGTCCCCAGAGATCTCAATTGGAGTTGCCCAAGCGGACAAAGGGACGGGTGGCATTTCGAGAGCCACCCGTCCCTTCGTTATAGTGGTATAAAAAGAAAACACAAAAACTGGGAGAGGGGGGGGGGGGCGTAAAATGAAATAAATGGCTGATCGTCCCCAGGTTGAATTTTTTTTCCTCGCCAACATCTATCTATAAAGAGTTAAAAGGAGGCCATAACAAACTTTGTTTTTTTTTTTTAATTACAATAAACGCCCGACTTGGTAGAATGTTATAGATGTATGGCGATCCAGCACTCTCGAACAAGCGGTAATAACCTTAATAGATGTTACTATTACGTACTTGTTGCGAGGGCGATAACGAGTGAAACTTCTCGGGTCCTCGAGGGCCACCCTCTTATAATCTCTTTTTTTTTTTCTCTATCTTTCTTTATCTACATATTATATATGTGAGGCAATTTTATGTACTACAGGCGTTACCATAAAGCTTAAAATGTAGTCTCCAGGAGCGAATATGCGGAGAGAACAAGCGAACTTCACCCGGCGGCCGCTTCGCTTTTTACGTGGCAAAGCAGCCACAGCACGCTGAGCTAGAAAGGGAGGCATGGCGTTTGCTCTGTTTTTCCCGGCGGCAAGAGACCAGTCCCACGCTTTATGTCCCATGTGTTCCTATCTGTTTTTCCCTGGTCTCCGCACGTGTCATCGCAGTCAGATGGATCGAGGCGTGAGATTGGACACGAGTGCTGTGTCAGTGTTCGGCTGGGGCTCGTGTCCAGTCAGCGTGTCAGAGGTCGGGCTCGGGCTCAATAGCCAAGTCAGTGCGATCCGATTCTGCTGACGTTTCGTAGGGGGAGAGAAGACCATGCGGAGCCTGTCATTACTCTAAGTGGTGTTGAGCCATCTGGATGACTAAAGGTGTGGCCTAGTGCGTGAGTAATTGGGCACGTGACGCCGCAGTCAATAGTGAAGAGGTGGCTCCACGTCAAAAAGACTATAATGCGTTCGCATTTCCAAACGTAAGCCGTCTTAACGGACCCTGCCGAATTTTTTTTTTTCATGTCTTGCGTGTATTCTTATCTTTCAAACTTGACTAAACGCGAATCTATGATGAGTATTCGACGGAAGAAATTTTTGATCGTTCCACATTTTCGTACTAATTATGTATTTCAATTCCTTTCTTCTATGACATGCCAACGTACATTGCTTAACATATTTGTCTTCGACTACATTGATATTTATTGTTAAATTAATAAAAAAAACTGTGGCCGCTTCTTTTTGTTTAGGTGAAAGTGTTATTGTTTTATATTATTTCCTTAATCACGTGCCTTCACGTGCCGGCACACCAGACCAAGTCAAGCGTCCTATTTGAAGCATTTTGTCCTGTGTCCTCAGGGCAAATATTTTCTAAAAAAAAAAAATTATATTTTAATGTGCAAGGTTTCAAATTCAAAGTTCAAATTTCAATGTTTCAATTTACGTAATCAGAAACTGTCTAATTTGCTCATTAATGTTCCAATTTTTTTCTAGCCCTGGAGTACAAGGGGGCGCTGCTTTTATCACACCGATTCTGCTGGCCTTGATAGACGTAACTTGAGGGACAGTCTCTCGCGTACGTTCATTAAACCTTTTTTTTCTAGCCAATTACAGCCACACTCCTGACGCCGTGGGCAGAGTGAACCGCCAGCTATGATTCGTCACATGCTCGTAGCATAGTCGTTCTACGACTGAATCATCGATATTTTTACGTCGGGGAATTGCTCGGGGACAAACCGTCCGCGTTGAAATGGCTGACACAGAGTTATTAATGTAATCAGAAAGCCACCGAAGTATAATATCTTTATTGGTGACGAGCCGTTCGCCTTGCTTTTTAATTTCCCACATTTTTTTTTTTTTTAATTTACCTCATAATATTTATTTTACATACATCGGAATGACAAAAAACCTCGTGGCGGTGCTGTTGCCTTAATCGTATATAATCATTTAAATTTTGTAGTACTTGATGAAGTCACTGTATCTAAGATTAACGAGTTTTACTCCTGAAATCGTTGAAGGGGTCGGCTACCGACGTCCGAATGCTTGTCCATCCTTTCTTAAAGTGCTTTTTGATTTTTTTTACAAAATAAAACAAAAACACCAGCTCTTTTTTAATGGCTGGTGATTTTAATTTGCCCTCAGTTGGTTGGGAATCTTCGCGTTGCAATTCCACGGACTGTCCTAATACTTTACAACTAATTGACATCGCCTTCAATATTATGATACTTCATATTGTAAAAACGGTCCTACACGTATTACTGCGTCTTCTAATTGCATACTCTACCGTGTGTTCACATCCGACGCGATTGGGGCACGCAACTACACGTATGACGTAGTGGAAGGAATTTCTGATCATCAGATGAATATGTTCAATATTTGCTCTTTTGGAGCTAGGCACTCACTGCAAAAACAGAATAATCCCACCCATATTTTTATTTTTCTCCAAAGCCGAGGATGCTTCCATCATAGACGCGATAAAAAGTTCCCTTGGCATGTTTTTTTTTTTTTTTATGTGTTTAGATTGCTGTTATTTGGCGTTCTTTGGGGCTTTTTTATGAAGATTTTGCTTGACTGTTTCCACAGTTTTCTTCTGATGAGCACTAAAGCTGAACGCAAGCATAACCCATGGATAACTCGTGATATTCTGCACTTGAAACGGAGAATTAAAGTTTTAGGAAGTGCAACAAATCTTTACCTCTTTCTGAAATACGAAGACTACTCAAAGCAAGGATTCTCGTCGCCAAGTTTGGATTCAATAGTGTCACTCTGCAAACAGTTTTGAAAAACCCACCAACAAATTCTGGAGGGCGCTATCGCCGGATCGGAAAAAAACATTTCCACGCTTTTCGTTTCCGACAGTCTGCTAAAAGATGATGGCCTATCGCAGAGGTTTTAACGATAATTTTGCGTCTTTTTTCCCTATGGATAACGGCACCGCGACTTGTTTTGTTCAGCTGTCCAATTTATCAACGTATCCTGATATAATTATCTCTATAGAAGGAATATTTTCAGCTATTATTAATCTTCAAGCAAAGGAAGCCATTGGCGCTGACGGTATTCCAAATTAATTTTTCATTCGCTACGCTGAGCGGTGCTCGAAATACCATTACTTCATTTTTAAAAGCCTTTAAGAGAATCTGTTCTTCCCGCTGAGCAGAAGTATGGAAAACTAATTCCCCTTTACAAAACTGGCTCCCTGCTACTCGCTGTAAACTACAGGCCTATTTCATTACTTCCGTACTGTTCGAAACTGCTAGCGCATATTGGTCTGAAAGGCCTCGCGAATTACTTAGAAAACAATGTTGTTTTTTTCTTTTCAAATCACTATGGTTTCCGTCATGGCCTTTCCACCACGACACAATTACTTGAAACAACCGATGACTTTGCAAATAACCTGGATCCATTCAAAAAAATTGACGTGATATTTCTAGTCCCCTCTAAAGCTTTTCATAGAGTATCACATACTAAGCTTCTGCTTAAACTTAAATCAGTTGTTCATTACGAAGGTATCTTCCGCTGGCTTGAGAACTACTTACGGGATAGAAAACAGTATCTACGGATCAACTCGAGTGCATCATCATTAGTTCCTGTTTTATTATGTGCTCCACAAGGGTCGGTCGTTGGGCCATTACTGTTGTCCATTTTTATAAATTATATGATCGCTAATATTCCAGTAAGTTTTCGACTGTTCGCAGATGATGTGGTTTTATTTAAAAATGTAAATAAAATAAGTGACCAGACTCTACTAAACCTCTGCTTGCCCAAGATGTCGCACTGGTGCGACTGGTGGTAGATGTCTCTAGATGGCAAGAAGTGTCTTTGAATGCATCTAACTAAAAAATTAAGCCCTTTTTCTTTCGATTATTTCATCAATACTTCACTTCACTAGCCGAAGTTACTTCTTATAAACACTTGGGTGTCATTATATCGAATTACCTAAGCTGGAAAACTAATATGATGTTTACTGCGCGAAAGCATTATCCAAGTTATGCTACTGAAGACGAAATTTAAGATATGTCTCTTCCAACGTCAAATTGACAGCCTGTAAACCCGAAGGAAAAATCCATCAATGTAACCCTGTTTGGCAGTCAATGTTTTCTAGTGGACCGCTGACTGTGCCTGACTGTACGTCAAGCATGTCTGATTGGCCAACAAGTTACTCTGACCGACAGTCAAACTCCAGTCAGACTCCGCTTGTCGGCTTTGTGATGGTTTCCTGGTGGCAGTCGGCCGCCGCGAAATTCCATCAGGATGTCTTGGTGGCGATTCTGAGTGTACATCGATTGTCTCTGACTGTACGTCAAAAAGCTTTGACGTGCAGACAGACGTACGGTCAAAGGACGTAAAGTTCGTTCGGACACCACTATTTCGTCAAATCTATGAATACGAAAAGTAATCTATGCACGAGAAAACGATTTCGGGACGTGAGCCCATAAAACCGCTGACGTTAGATATATGACACGCAACCGACCGACAACCTTGATCAGAAGCCCGCCGAAGCGCCGAAAACGACACTTCGCCAACTTCGCTTCGCCCATAGAGGCTTCGCCGCTTCGCCGAGCTTTCATGAACGATCGCTCTCGACTCGTTTTGTTTGCCCGCTTGCTCCAACCTGTCGATCCTGCCCGGGTTCTACATTGTCTTATGTTTTAGTAGAATGTCTACCCGACAAGACCCAGCCTGTTGTGAGTTCCGACGATGGTCCGACGATGTAAGGGACTTTAGCGGTGTAGTTGAAGACGACAAGGTGTACCAGGTCTACTGGGCCGGTGACGCGCGAACAAAAGGATCGTTCTACGACGCGAAAGTACTCTACATGGCAGGTGAGTAGAACTGAAGTACGGCGAGTGATGTACGAGTGCTTTGCATAACATGCTGACGGCTTAACTGCATTTGCAGTCGAAGCATCTTGTATAAAACGATTAGTGAAATCGCGTTTTTTAAAAACGGTGCCATAGCATAGCGGTTAAGGTGTGCGATTTGTACGCAAGTGGTCGCGGGTTCGATGCGCGGTGGTCCCGCTTCTTTTTCTTTTTTTTTTTTTCTCGAACATTTTGTTTTATCGAGGCATTTGGCGATATTTATGAGTGCGTATAGCTTTACTCTTATATAAATGCTGTTCTTGTTGATGAAATTCCCTTGGCAGCGGCAGTCAGACGTCATCTGATGGACCATCAGATGACGTCTGATGGTCCATCACGTTCCACCAAGGCTGCTGACTGGCAGTCAGTGTCCCAAATTACGTATCTTGATGGAATTTTCAATAGGGAAACGTTTATATCACCCATCTTAGAATACGCTTCGGTGGTTTGGGATCCGTTTATGAATACCAACATAAAAGTCCTTGAAAATGTTCAAACAAAAAGCTTTCGCTTCATTCATAACAAATGCCAGCGAAAGTATCCTGTCTGTGAACTGTACGCCGTTTCTAGGGTGAAATTAATAAAGCAGAGAAGCATGTTTACGCGAAAAAAAATTAATATTTCATTTTTTAAACAGCCGGTTTAATAAAAAAAGTTGTAAGGGTGCAGGCGAGCAGGTGAATATGAACCATGTTGAATTAACTTGAGACTGGAGTAGAGAAGAAACATCAAAACGTAGAAGGGACAGAAAAAAGACAGGACGTCGTCCTGTCTATTTTCTGTCCCTCCTACGTTTTGATATGTCTTCTCTACCCTAGTCTCAGGTTAATTCAACATGGTTCAATATCGACCGCTCTAAATATAGTTCACACGCACCTCACAATTATCCCATGCGAAGTTATATTTGTGAAACACTGAAAGAATTGAACTGTCGAATTAATGCCTTTAAGTATTATTTTTTTACAAGAACTGCTTACGGCCGGAAACTCCTGCCGAGCGATATAATAACACCATCACCAGGGTCGTGCTTCATAAATAAGCTGTGCGCTTTTTTTGTGACTTCTCTATCTGATGTTTCTCTATTCATTTCTTACAACAAAGACTGTTTTTCTATAATGCTGTGTTTTTCCCACGTTCAACCATTTATCTCTGCGGATCAGCTAGAACTAATATCCTTGTGCTCGTTACCTGCTGTACTTTCATCATTGTTTTTGTGTACCGTATGTTGTGAACCACTCCTAACACATCTCCTGAAATATGGAGACAGTAGTATCAAAAAAAATTAATAAAATATATTTAACAAAAACGGTATATACAAATAAAGGACCAGAATCTGATCCCGGGACACCTCCTTAATTTTTTTTCGGCGTGTTATCTACTAAAACTTCGCTAAACTATTCACCGGTATTATATCTTGCTTATAAATGCATCGAAAAAAAGTATTCAATCAGAGGTAGATCTGTGGGCTGTAGGCATGTGCTTCCAAATCTGCTTGCATTAAATCAAATATTCTGCTAGCATTATACTGTACGTTAGGCGCAATTTATTTAATTTTGCTTCAATCATCAGAGGCCAAATATGTCTAATTTATTCATAAGCTCTTCATAACATTGCATTTTTTTAAACGCCATTTGACACTGTAACGAGAAATCACTCACGCATTTTATAGAACGTGTTCCCATGTCTATTGATCTCTTTCTGAAACATATCTGCACCAAAGCGTGTATGCATAATCGTCCCTTTTGAGAACATAAATTGAGAACTTAAAAGCTTAATCATTCATGGTGCGGCAAATCTTCGAGTAAAAAGAAAGACAGAAAAAATGAGCAAGTAAGACAAACAAAAGCACAGATTACTCAAACGATTTTCCAAACAATATCCTATATTGCCTAATTTTAAAGGAAAAAAAAAAGCAGAGACGCAAAGTAAATTTGGACAGCCAAGAGATATCCTTCGAATATAAAAGAGATGGCTCACAGTTGCATGACGATACTCGATAAAGCCGTATTTCAACAAAGAGGCGTGCCTTTTTTAATCTTCCCGATTCCTCTGGAACGAGCAGATTGATTAATGAAAAGGGCTGTCTTCTTATCTGAACAGAAAGAACACGAAAATCACTCTTCCAAGATAATGTCTCCCTGTTGAAGAATCAAATAAGGGTCAAAGCACAGTCGAGTTGTTTAATGCCGTCTGCGACGCTAGCTTCCTAATCGGACTATCGATGCAATTTTTCTTCTTCGTGTGACGGTGTGTCTCTGTCTCGTCAATCTGCTCATGCCCGAGAGCTTTTGGATGGCGCTATTACCGAGGCACGACCGAAAACGGGCTCTACACATTGATAAATAATGGAAGGCACGCTTCATGTAAACATTTAATTAAAGATCATAAAAAAAAACAGATATCCACACCAATATATATATATATATATATATATATATATATATATATATATATATATATATATATATCCACACTACGCTCGAGTAAACGCGGACTGCGGTTCTTGAAAACATGTAGTTAATGCTTTGATTACGCTTCTGCAGGGTGACTGTCGTCGATGCGGCAAAAAAGCGATCCTGTTGGCGCCCGCAGTCTTCGTCCTTTATTCATTATCTCTTTATACCGTAGCATTGCGATTAATTCTTTGTGATATCTGAATACCATTGGCGACATTGCTTCTTGCTTTGAGAGATTTCGCTGGAAGCTGGAGCTCTCTAGAACTGTCATCATCCTTCTCGTTCTAAACATAGGGACACCGACTTTTGTCGAGTTACACTGGATGGGACACTTGCATATACCTTTGGAAACATAAATGATAGAAGCCACCTGACACCTTACTCGTGTCAATCCATACTAGGATGATCTGTTGCGGCCGGTCATACGCTGAGCTGCTACTAAAGAAGGTTATATTACTGCACGCACAGGAATCGGTAGCCGCGAGCAACGTGGGCGGGACCGGGTAGAAGCCACAACCGTGGCAACAACACGTTTCTTTGTGGTACACGTTTCTTGCCAAGCAAAGCTGGAGGGGCTCGAAGCACAGCTTTTAAAATTAAATCCACATAACTCATAACTAGTGTAGTGTAGTTTCTGTGTTCACCCACAGAACTCTAAAGACTTGTCTTACCAAAATCGAGGAAAATCAGAAAAACCCCGATTCAAGGATGTCCTTTAAGCAGAAAAACCCAGGCTTCACGTAAGCAATCTTGCTTCTTTTTGAGTTTACCCAAAACACAGCCTGCATTTCTGGCCTTTTCGTAGCCGCACACGCAGAATCATCTCGCCACCGATCCAATCCCCCCCAAAAAAAATGTGTCGTTCAACCACAAGTTACCGGCCTAGTTCGTTCAGCTGCCGGACAGTGTTGTTGTGGGAGCCGACTCTCTCGCGTTCTGCGTCAGCCTCCCTACTGTTCATGAAGACCTACATGTGTCTGTAGCGGGAAAATAGGCGACTCAATGAAAAAAAAATCCAAGTTCTTCGAGTCCTCTTCACTCTTGTACTAAGGGGAGCAAGCTCTTTCCAGACACTAAGTGTTCCTCGGCATTCCCGCGCCCGACGGATTTGCTTTCCGTTCTTGGTGCGCAGCGCGGATGCTTACATAAGTTGGCGCTCTTTTCACGCACCACGCCTGCCGCAGAGGCATTTTTTTACCTTAAAGCGACGCTGCTACACTCTGACTTTTTGTAACTTCACTGGTCAAATGAGCGCAAACAGTGACCAGTATAGCAACGTCTATGAAATATCCCATTGCAAATTCTCCTACTGCTTAGCATAATGTGGGGTACTGGCGAGATATTTTCATTGATATTTTTTTTTAATTCGTATACCTTCACTTTTGTTGTGTTCCCATCCCCGCCGAGTGGACCGTGAATTGACAAAGGCTTATTCAGGGAAAGCCGCCGTGTAGCCGAGGCTTCGGTTGCACGTCAAAAGATCCGCCGTTGGTCGATATTAATCCTCATATTTCCACTGGAGCGTGCAAGATGCCCTTCGTTGTTTGTTTGACGCACCTGCGCAATATTTATTTATTTGTTACTTCTCTAAGGCGATCGATTACCTCGTACACGCCGAATTGCACTCAAGAAGGACAATCGCAAAGCTTCAACATCGTCGTTCTTGCAGAGCTGAAACGTCCTGACGACTTCGACATAAACAAGCTCCTCAAGCCTTCCGAAAAAAAGGGACTGGAAGTTCTAAAGAGGCAAGACACGGTCTGTGTTTGTGTAGACGTATGTAACGAATCTTAGAAAGGTCCATGGCCTTGCAGCCCGCGTCGGAGCTCCATACAACAGACGAAGGTGCAGGCAAACGACCTTCAAATGTGTTCTGGATCCTTGTTCCCACGGTCACAATCTTTTAGGAATGCCCCCTTCTCCACATACACGGGCACACAGACGTATGTATGTGGTCTCTCCTTCCCCGAAAGCCAGTCCTATACCGGTTCTGACAAGAGAGGCAGGGCCCTGGATGTATATTTTGTCCAAGGCCGGAATAAGCTGAGCTAGATTAGGTCCAGCGATCGCCCCCTCCCATTCTAGACATTTTTCCGTGTTTTTTTTCTGAGAATCCAGATCATTTACAGAAATGTAGCAGCGCGCAGGGCATTCCAGAGTGACGTTCCCTCTAGCAGCGTTGGTAGCTTGGCGACTAGGTACATAATGCAAGGAAAACGATTGGTCGCAAAAAAATACACCAGGTCAAGTCAAATGAAAATACGAAGACAAAGTAGGAAACCATTCGCTCGTGTTTTCGCAGCGTGAATTTAGTTCGCAAAGAGTTTCGTTTACATTGTTACCTACCGCACAACATAAATTGCAGCACTGCAGTGCAACAGCTAAATTGGGTTCATTAACCCGCATCATTCCGTAGCTATATATACACGACCGCACGCCCTTGCGATGGTCATGAAGATTGATACGAGCAGGAATATGGATTGAACCCAAGATTCAATGGTTCTTCATTGTGAAACTCCCTACACACAAAGCCCTTTCTTTTGGTCTAAAATACGATTGCATAAAACGTGTTTTTAACGCTATTGCGACCGCACTACGGCCCTTCTTTTTGTGCCGCTGTTGCCTGCCGCTGCCGCCTGCCGCTGCCGCCGGCCGCTACCGCCTGCCGCCGCCACCTGCCACCGCCGCCTGCCGCTGCCACCTGCCGCCTGCCGCTGCCGCCTGCCGCCTGCCGCCGCCACCTGCTGCTGCCGCCTGCGGCCTGCAGCTGCCGCCTGCCGCTGCCGCCTGCCGCCTGCCGCTGCCGCCTGCCGCCGCCATCTGCCGCCGCCGCCTGCCGCCTGCCGCCGCCGCCTGCCGCCGCCGCCGCCTGCCGCCGCCGCCTGCCGCCACCGCCTGCCGCTGCCGCCTGCCGATGCCGCCTGCCGCCTGCCGCCTGCCGCCTGCCGCTGCCGCCTTCCGATGCCGCCTGCGGCCTGCCGCTGCCGCCTGCCACCTGCCGCCTGCCGCTGCCGCCTGCCGCCGTTAGCTGCCACCGCCGTCTGCCCCTGCCGCTTGCCGCCTGCCGCCGCCACCTGCCGCTGCCGCCTGACGCTGCCGCCTGCGGCCTGCCGCTGCCACCTGCCGCTGCCGCCTGCGGCCTGCCGCTGCCGCCTGCCGCTGCCGCCTGCCGCTGCCGCCTGCCGCCTGCCGCCGCCACCTGCAGCCGCCGCCTGCCGCCGCCGCCTGCCACCGCCGCCTGCCGCCGCCGCGTGCCGCCGCCGCCGCCTGCCGCCGCCGCCGCCTGCCGCCGCCGCCGCCTGCCGCCGCCGCCGCCTGCCGCCGCCGCCGCCTGCCGCCGCCGCCGCCTGCCGCCGCCGCCGCCTGCCGCCGCCGCCGCCTGCCGCCGCCGCCTGCCGCCGCCGCCGCCTGCCGCCGCCGCCGCCTGCCGCCGCCGCCGCCTGCCGCCGCCGCCGCCTGCCGCCGCCGCCGCCTGCCGCCGCCGCCGCCTGCCGCCGCCGCCGCCTGCCGCCGCCGCCGCCTGCCGCCGCCGCCGCCTGCCGCCGCCGCCGCCTGCCGCCGCCGCCGCCTGCCGCCGCCGCCGCCTGCCGCCGCCGCCGCCTGCCGCCGCCGCCGCCTGCCGCCGCCGCCGCCTGCCGCCGCCGCCGCCTGCCGCCGCCGCCGCCTGCCGCCGCCGCCGCCTGCCGCCGCCGCCGCCTGCCGCCGCCGCCGCCTGCCGCCGCCGCCGCCTGCCGCCGCCGCCGCCTGCCGCCGCCGCCGCCTGCCGCCGCCGCCGCCTGCCGCCGACGCCGCCTGCCGCCGACGCCGCCTGCCGCCGACGCCGCCTGCCGCCGACGCCGCCTGCCGCCGCCGCCGCCTGCCGCCGCCGCCGCCTGCCGCCGCCGTCGCCTGCCGCCGCCGCCGCCTGCCGCCGCCGCCGCCTGCCGCCGCCGCCGCCTGCCGCCGCCGCCGCCTGCCGCCGCCGCCGCCTGCCGCCGCCGCCGCCTGCCGCCGCCGCCGCCTGCCGCCGCCGCCGCCTGCCGCCGCCGCCGCCTGCCGCCGCCGCCGCCTGCCGCCGCCGCCGCCTGCCGCCGCCGCCGCCTGCCGCCGCCGCCGCCTGCCGCCGCCGCCGCCTGCCGCCGCCGCCGCCTGCCGCCGCCGCCGCCTGCCGCCGCCGCCGCCTGCCGCCGCCGCCGCCTGCCGCCGCCGCCGCCTGCCGCCGCCGCCGCCTGCCGCCGCCGCCGCCTGCCGCCGCCGCCGCCTGCCGCCGCCGCCGCCTGCCGCCGCCGCCGCCTGCCGCCGCCGCCGCCTGCCGCCGCCGCCGCCTGCCGCCGCCGCCGCCTGCCGCCGCCGCCGCCTGCCGCCGCCGCCGCCTGCCGCCGCCGCCGCCTGCCGCCGCCGCCGCCTGCCGCCGCCGCCGCCTGCCGCCGCCGCCGCCTGCCGCCGCCGCCGCCTGCCGCCGCCGCCGCCTGCCGCCGCCGCCGCCTGCCGCCGCCGCCGCCTGCCGCCGCCGCCGCCTGCCGCCGCCGCCGCCTGCCGCCGCCGCCGCCTGCCGCCGCCGCCGCCTGCCGCCGCCGCCGCCTGCCGCCGCCGCCGCCTGCCGCCGCCGCCGCCGCCTGCCGCCGCCGCCGCCTGCCGCCGCCGCCGCCTGCCGCCGCCGCCGCCTGCCGCCGCCGCCGCCTGCCGCCGCCGCCGCCTGCCGCCGCCGCCGCCTGCCGCCGCCGCCGCCTGCCGCCGCCGCCGCCTGCCGCCGCCGCCGCCTGCCGCCGCCGCCGCCTGCCGCCGCCGCCGCCTGCCGCCGCCGCCGCCTGCCGCCGCCGCCGCCTGCCGCCGCCGCCGCCTGCCGCCGCCGCCGCCTGCCGCCGCCGCCGCCTGCCGCCGCCGCCGCCTGCCGCCGCCGCCGCCTGCCGCCGCCGCCGCCTGCCGCCGCCGCCGCCTGCCGCCGCCGCCGCCTGCCGCCGCCGCCGCCTGCCGCCGCCGCCGCCTGCCGCCGCCGCCGCCTGCCGCCGCCGCCGCCTGCCGCCGCCGCCGCCTGCCGCCGCCGCCGCCTGCCGCCGCCGCCGCCTGCCGCCGCCGCCGCCTGCCGCCGCCGCCGCCTGCCGCCGCCGCCGCCTGCCGCCGCCGCCGCCTGCCGCCGCCGCCGCCTGCCGCCGCCGCCGCCTGCCGCCGCCTCCGCCTGCCGCCGCCTCCGCCTGCCGCCGCCTCCGCCTGCCGCCGCCACCGCCTGCCGCCGCCACCGCCTGCCGCCGCCGCCTGCCGCCGCCGCCTGCCGCCGCCGCCTGCCGCCGCCGCCTGCCGCCGCCGCCTGCCGCCGCCGCCTGCCGCCGCCGCCTGCCGCCACCGCCTGCCGCTGCCGCCTGCCGCTGCCGCCTGCCGCTGCCGCCTGGCGCCTGCCGCTGCCGCCTGGCGCCTGCCGCTGCCGCCTGGCGCCTGCCGCTGCCGCCTGCCGCCTCCCGCGGCCGCCTGCCGCTGCTGCTGCCGCTGCCGCTGCCGTCGCCGCCGCCGCCGCCGCCTGCCGCCTGCCGCTGCCGCCTGCCGCTGCCGCCTGCCGCTGCCTCCTGTCACCTGCCGCTGCCACCTGCCGCCCGTCGCCTGCCGCCTGCCGCTTGCCGCCTGCGGCTTGCCGCTGCCACCTGCCGCTGCCGCCTGCCGCTGCCGCCTGCCGCCTGCCGCCTGCCCCCTGCCGCTGCCGCCTGCCGCCTGCAGCTGCCGCCTGACGCTACCGCCATAGTACATAGCAGGGAGGGGCAAAATACATGCAAATATGTATCAAAATACAAATACAAAATATTTCGTCAAAAATTTATTTAATTACTAATTTAATTACATTTCCAAAAAGAACATTTAAGTGCAAGATACAAATACAACCAAATGTATTTGGTCTCCTCCAAATACATTTCCAAATACATTCCTCAAAATCAGCGTCAGCGACTTGACGGCACCTGCAACGGGTTTCAGGGTATCTCATTTTAATTTTGCATCGCACACTCGGGAGTTAGTGTGCGAGGCTCTAGTAACGTAATAGAAATATAATCACAAAGAAAAAACTGTAATCAGCTTGGACGTAATAGGTGAAAAAATAGAGAGCTTCAAACAGCTTTTTTTGTCCATTACATTTTGGTATAGACCAACAAAAAACCGAGACGACCAAGACGCGCAGCACTAGCTAGAGAATTTTTTATTGTTGCAACTCGCAACAGTTACGAAAATCTAGACGCCCCGCGCATTTAGAATGTTCCAGGCAAAAATAAGAATAAAAATCGGGCTGGAAAGCATCCCAAGTTGTCACAGGCACTTATTTAGCCAGTCTGCCTGTGAACGTCGATTTCGTCACTATTCTTGCCCTGGACTAGCACCGTAATCACAAAGTCACTAAATGCTTGTGCTTGATTGAGACACACTGAATTCGGTGCAGAACATAGTTTTCTTCCTGCTCTGGACAGTGCCTTTTATATAAAACCGGAGAAGAAAAAGAAAAAAAGCCCCATGGCCGAATAAAGGATGGGGACTATCTTATCACCACATGCATAAAAGAAGAATTGTAACTTTAGGAATAACATTTATTTAACGTAACAGAGGCAAGTGAAACATTAAAGAGAAGACCTTCTCAGTACAGTGTAATTTTGGTGCGTGCTAATCTGTAAAGTTTCGACTAGTACGACTTCAGCAGCAGAAGCTATTCGAACAACGTGTCGCTAAGACGACGCCTGTTGGGGCACAGAATAAGGCTGCCAAGGGAAAATAGGCGCTCTACGCAAACTGCCGCAGGACTGGTGTATGAAGATTTCATACAGTATTTCAAATACTTGTATTTGAAATACTGCCCATCCCTGGTACATACTAAATATGACATAGCAAGTATTGATGATAATGTACGTTTTATTATCTACGCTGATGATACGAGTGTTTTTTTTTTCTGCAGGTACGTATACTGAGCACATTATATGTACCACGAATAAATTTCTAAATAAATTGAACACTTGGAGTGTCTGATTCCATACAAATTAAATGTGACAAAACTAAAGCCGCTCTTTTTAGAGCAAGAAACACACATTTACTTTATGCGTGTACTCTTTCCCTCGGTAATCATGAGATAGATACAGTTGAGAGTGTTAGAGTCTCGATTGTAATATTTTTTTTCAGTACATGATATGGTACGAAATGATTCAGTATACATCTCAAAAACTCTAAAAAGTCGTAGGTGTTCTGTACACCTACGACAAAAACGACGGTGGGCCTGGTGGCATCGCTACCACGATGAGCACTAACTCGCCGTTCGTCTTGTTCGTACAGATCCTGATCTTCAACGTTTCCTTCGCTGAGCCCGCGGTTGTGTCTGGCTTTTGCCCGGCACGTGCGTGGTTTGCTACATCTGATTGCTCGTGGGATGACGGTGCGATCAACTCCCCTGGCCTGTCTTTCGGCTTTTTCGACTGGGCCACTATCTTCGGCCAGTTTACAAGTCAAGCGGCATCGACAGCAACGGACTCGCCTATAAACGAGGAAGCATTGACCGCGCCGGACTGTGGGCCTGGTGGCATCGCTACCACGATGAGCACTAACTCGCCGTTCGTCTTGTTCGTACAGGTGCGTAATTCCTGCTGCCTTTATACGAAAAAGAGTAGTAATAGGTGTTTGCTCTTGCTACCAGGCCCCCAGTGTTGTCTTGCCATTGTGTCTGAGTGTACTGCCGTGATACGGCAGTTGTTGCTCCTCTGTGGAGATGTAGAGGTAAATCCCGGCCCTGTCACCACAGAAGCTATGATGGCGTTGCTGACTAAACTTGACGCCGGCCAAACAACTGTACTCGACGAGCTGAAAGCAATCAAAAACAAACTTACACTCACTGACCAGACGGTCAACGCTCTGTCTGACAGAATGACGCGGATAGAGCAGGAGTTTTCGCATTTTAATTCAATTCGAAATGATCTTGACGAACTCCGCGGTGTCACGGCGACCCTTACTGACAGTTTAGCGACTCTGGCTGAACGCGTAGATGACTCGGAAAATAGATCGCGGCGCTCGAATCTTCTTTTTTTTGGCCTCCCTGACTCTGATAGGGAAACGTGGGCACAGTCGGAACAGAAAATAATAAACCTTTGTTCTCAACATCTTGATATCAACATCATGCCAGACGGCATCGAGCGTGCCCACCGACTAGGTCGATATCGTCCCAATCAGAACCGCCCGATAATTGTAAAATTTGCTCTTCATAAAACCAAAGAACGAATTTTTTCTCAGGGTAAAAAGTTCAAGGACATTAGCTTCGCTGTAAGTGAAGATTTCTCTCCTTCGGTTCAGCTTGCTAGAAGGAATTTGTTAACTTTCGCGCGTAACCAAGCTATGCCCTTTTCCTTACGTTTCAAAACGCTCCTCATTGGACAAAAACGATACTATTTTGATGACGCGTCAAACACCGTAAAAGAGTGTCCTTCTTAACTAACCCGATCTTTTCGCCGCGGTCATGAACCCACTCCCCCAAAGCCACTGTCCTTTATCTACACAAATATAAGAAGCGTGATATCTAAACAAGACGAGATATGTAGCCTAATTGCATCTACCGATTGTGACATTATTGCGCTTACTGAAACATGGCTGTCATCATCGGTAACTGATACAGAAATTTTTACGGGCACTTCTGGGTTCAATATATTCCGCAAAGATAGGGAAAGTGGCCGGGGAGGGGGGGTCTTGATTGCGATAAAAGATAGTTTTGTGTGCAACCTAGTAAGCTTGTCTTCACCGTTGGAAATGCTATGGCTTTCTTGCACGGTCCAACACGCTTCGCTCCTTATCGGTGTATGTTACCGACCCCCTCACAGCGATCCATCTTTTCTAATTAACCTCAATGACGCTTTCAATGAATTGTACCTTAAATATCCCAAATCCAGTATTCTGCTTTTCGGTGACTTTAATTACCCCTCTATTGATTGGCCCGCCTTATCCGTTTCGGTCCCTCTTGATACGAGTGAAGCGACTGGTTTCGTTAACCTTTGCTTCAATTTCGATCTCTCGCAGCTTGTAACTAAACCCACACGATCAACCACCCACTCTTCGAACATCCTTGACCTCATCCTTGTTTCTGATCCTGACTCTCTAAAGTCGATAAACTACCTACACGAAATAAGTGATCATAAAGTGATTTACTGCACATTTTCTTTAAATATTCAGTCAAAATCGAAGCGGAAGAAAACCGTAAAACTATACGAGAAAGGGAATTATCAAGGAATGAATACTGAGCTAGGGAAATTCTTAGATGTCCTTTTAATAGACTTTGACAATCGGTCCGTCTGTGAAAATTGGACTATGTACGAATCTAAAATGCAACAACTAGCTGAAAGCTTTATCCCAACTGTGACATTTTTCGAAAGCGCTTCTGCTCCATGGTTTAATGTTACCCTGAAACGTTTAAGCACGAAAAAAAAGAGACTCTTTCGTAAAGCCAAAACCACGGAGCGCAGCTCGGACTGGGATAAGTTCTATAGTTTCGACAGACAATTCAGAAGCGCAATCAGAACACAAAAACGAGCGTTTTTTAATGTTGATCTCCCATGCATGCTGCAGAGCAACCCAAAAAAGTTTTGGAATGTCGTTAATCCTAAACCTGAAATAGTAATCAATCTTAAAAACGACGATGACTCTTTGGTTCCTGATGACGAATGTGCAGAAAAATTCAATGATGTTTTTTGTTCAGTGTTCACACAAGAGTACAATGATATGTTTTCTATGGTTCCTCCTGCCTTTCCTACATCCATGGATGGGATCACGTTTGAACCGGCTGGCATTGTGAAAATCATCGACACCCTTAAGATTTCTTCATCAGCCGGTATTGACGAAATAAATGTAAAAGTGTTGAAAAATACTAAAGGTATATCTAGCGTAATATTGGCAAAGCTTTTTGCACAGTCACTTTCTACTGGTTCCTTGCCATACGACTGGAAAGTTGGGAAGATCATCCCAATCTACAAAAACGGAAACAAGTGCTCCCCTTCTAACTACCGTCCCATCTCCCTAACAAGCGTGTCGTGTAAAATAATGGAACATATCATCTACTCCAAAATCATTCATCACTTGTTAGAAAACAACTATATCCATTCCGCCCAACACGGCTTCCGAAAAAACTTCTCCTGTGAAACTCAACTCGCGTCTTTCGTCCATGACCTGCATGTTAACCTCGACTCTAACATTCAAACTGACGCCATCTTTCTAGACTTTGCTAAAGCTTTTGATAAGGTCCCTCACAGACGTCTCATATACAAGCTTAATCAACTTAACTTAGACCCCGCGATTTTGAACTGGATCATTAGCTTTCTTACGCATAGACATCAATTCGTTACCGTTAACCAGTCATCATCCTCTATTGCCGAAGTCACCTCAGGCGTTCCTCAGGGATCGGTCCTTGGACCACTCCTATTTCTAATATACATTAACGACCTACCCGTATCAATCACGTCGCATATTCGCCTCTTCGCTGACGATTGCGTCATCTACCACCAAGTAACTAACCCTTCGGACCACCAACTCATTCAAGATGACCTCATACGAATTCAAGCGTGGTGCGAAGAATGGCAGATGTCTCTTAACGTCCAGAAATGCCAGCTCGTGTCATTTACACGTCGTGTAAGCCCCTCCGTGTTTTCCTACTCACTTAATAACGTACCTCTGCAGAAAAGCCTTTCCTATAAGTATCTCGGAGTCCACCTCTCATCTGATCTTTCCTGGGCTACTCATATCAGTCACGTTATCTCCACTGCTAATCGCTCACTAGGCTTCTTAAAACGTAACCTTAAGCTAGCCCCTCCTCACCTAAAGCTGCTTGCCTACTCATCCCTTGTCCGTCCTAAATTGGAGTACGCATCTGCCATCTGGGACCCGCATCAGGCCTATCTCATCAATAACCTCGGATCACTCCAGAATCGTGCAGTACGTTTTATCTACTCAGATTATTCTTCCTTTTCTAGCGTAACTAATCTTAAAATCCGTGCAAACCTCCCTGTCCTTTCTGTCCGTCGTAAACTTGCTAGGCTATCTCTTTTTCACAAATATTACTACAGTCAGTGCCTCCGGTCATCATACATCATATCTTCAGAATACCGGCTTCGTCGTACGGGACATAACCTCGGCGTAAGACGCCCCAAAGCAAGAACCGTCACCTTCCAGAATTCATTTTTTTCACGCACTGCCATTGATTGGAACGATCTTCCCGAGAACGTCATCATCACTCATGACCCGATAGAATTTAAGAAACGCTTGCTAGACTCCCCACTTTAGGTTTGTACGAACCATCTATATGTGTACAGTTTGCCTTTCACATTTGTGTGTTTTTGCTCTTTGTACGCGAGTTGTTTTTGGCGTGTTTTCTACCCTTTTGTTTTACGCTCTGTACCCACCCCTTATGTAATACCCCCAAGGGGGTCCTTAAGGTATCTGAATAAATAAATAAATAAATATCGTCATAAACTCCCAATATCAGCGATGCTTCTTTTATATCATTCTATATTTTGCGCGCATTATGATTATTGCTTTTTCGTTTGGAGAATTCAACGTCCACAAATTTTAAGTGGAAACAAATTTTGCTATAAATATTTGTGCGTTTTAATGTGGCATACTGCATAGGATGCTCATACAAAGCTATTGTTTAAAAATCTTCATGTTGTACAGGTACCAAATTACTATAAATCGCCTATAAAAGGTATCTTCATCACAAATAAAACGCGTTTCTGTCTATTTCCGAGCTTACAATTAGAGAAACGATTCATGATACACGCAGCGCACATACGTGGTTAGTGCCGTACTCCAGAACAAATATAGGAATCAGATGTTGCGATGTACTCTTCCTCGTCTCTTAAACCGTTTCAGATAATTAAACATAGAAATCTTGTGAATAAAAACAAGTCTCCTTTTATTTTTTTGTTGAGCCTCCAATGTCCAATACATGACGTGCGGCCATTTTCACTGTTTTTTTTTTTTCAGACGAATAAATATCGCGTCCTACTCTTAAAGCCCATTTTAAACCTCCTCCAAGTTAGTTTTAGAGTACATTTTAGATGAACTGGTGGCCTTATTTTCTGGTCGCACACTGTCTTAATTGCAAAAAAGTGAAGACCAAAACAAACCTCGCCATGTCGGTGGACACTCTCCCATTAGTGTATGTAATGTGGATTATTAGATTCTTTCGCGAAGATATTATCATCTAGGTTACAAGGAGTCAACATTGACCTAGTCGAAGAGCACGAGACATCTGAAGTTAGGCGAAGGGCTATACAAAGCAAAATTCACCTGGGTTGTAGCATTCTAGAATATGTGTCTTATCATGGCGACCAGGTGGCGGTCCTTCATATAAATCTATAGAAAGCCTTTGATCATGTTCAGCACGGTGTACTTTTTCAAAATTTTGGAGCTTATTGGTACTGGTAAAATAATTATGCAAGGCGATAAAAGGTCGTACACAATGTTCCTCACAAGAATATTACTAAATAAAAATCTGTCGGAAAGCTACTCGATTAACTCCTCAGTGAGGCAAGGATACTCCCATCTGCCCTGCTTTCCGCCCTGTACCTGGAGCCCCTTTGCCAAAGAGAGAGGGCGAAAGTTTTTGGCCTTGAGGAGTGCAGAAACCAAAGTTTCGGCCTAGGCTGACGACGTTGCCTATACCTGCAAAAAACAAGCCATGTGTGAGCCACGCTGATGCGCTTACACGATCTTTCTCCACAGCAACCGGAGCTGCAGTAAACCTGCTCTAGTGTCGAGGGTTTTGGCATTGGTTCCGGGCGACGACCTCCTCCATACATCAAAATATCGAGTGAAGCTGTACGAACTGCGAATACCTAAAAGTTCATTTCCAGCACATCCGTAACAGTAGGACATGTTGGTCGGATGTGGCAACATACCTTGAACAGCGCGCAAAACGCCGGCCACAACGTGACGTATCAATTTTCAAAAGGTCCACCATTTGCAACGTATTTCACGTTGGTAAACTCTGGTACGTCTTACAGGTTATGCACTGTGCTAGGCAAAACATTCAAAAGTTCGACAGGTTATTCACAGTATTTATCTGGAAATCGAATCGGGAACCGATTCCACGGGACAACCTCTCCCTTCGCATATCAGCAGGCGGCTTGGGACTCCCACGCCCCTTTATCTGACAACTTATTGCGTAATTTTTTTTTTTTCATTTTTAAAAAATCAGGAGACCCCACTCGTACGAGAGTTGATCCAGACCACTTTGACATTCTACCTTTCCTCTTTTTTTTCATCAGCTGGATACCACTACCCATGGTTAGTGCGGTACCTTGAATAAGTTGGTTATGTTTTTCTCTTTTTAGCTGGCTGATTTTCTAGGAATTGCGTCGGAACTGTGTCAAGGACAGAACTCTCTCGAGTCCTTGTAGGCGCTCTTTTCCTAGCACCAATTTATCGTGCAATGGTCAGCAACAGCCCTGGTCAAGACGTAATATGTCGCGTTAAAAAGATTTGCGTCCCCTGAGCGACCAATATATATATATATATATTTAAGTTCCTTATTGCATTTCTTTGACCAAAGTGGTGGCTGAATAACAAACAAGTTTTTGTTCCGTGGACAGAAATCTGTTTGCTCTCCAAGGTGCCGGAAACTACTGAGCATGTTTTTATTGAATTCTAAGATGCAATATTTCTTGCGGACGTCCTGCAGCGCGCGTTGAAAAAACCCTTAGCATTTCACAAGAGTTCGTACGTCTTCTGCCATTCTTGTCAAGTGACACTGCCCCGTGTTTCCTCCTTATGCTCCTCGGTTTACATAGTATATGAAAATTGCGAATAAATGTCCGAAATGTTGGACGGAAACGCACCAAAATAGGTGCGTTTTTCTTTCATTCAGAGTTTTGCCCCAATCAGAAGTGTCTATGAGTGTTGCGAGATTGTGCCTGGCTGGTTGACATTGTTGAACTGTTTAATGAACATAAACGAATTTTCAGGTATAATTTTTCTGAGTAATGTGCAACATCTTGTACACGTCCGTATTCCCCACGCAGTAAAAAAAAAAGATTGTGGAATAGCTTATTCCACTTATAATCATGCCGTGTAATCATGAGCTCCGGCAGAGCAGCGATAACGGCCACGACTGGCCGCGGTCCTACGGCATATGACGATTATAGCATTATTCTGCCCCCTCTTCTTTATAAAATAGTTACTGTCAACTCTAATTTCCAACACTGCGGCGTTACCGGGCGCCCCTATTAAATTGACGACTTTCGCAACGAGCTTCAACGACTGAAAGTGCTGGACGATTTGGCGTCCGTCGGCGCCTAACAGATGAACCATGTGTGTATGGCGACTTTCCACTCCACGACAGCAAAGGACCAGCTGCTTGCCGCTCAAGATCACATCATCAAAGGCCAGTGATGCATCCTAATCGACTCAAGAAACTCAGAAGTTCGTCTGAAATTCCACTGGGTTCCTGTTCACGTGACCGACGATGCGGTAAGTAAAGCACAGGAGCCATACGGCAAAGTGCACAAAATCGCACGCGAGACATCCGTGGTATGCTAAAGCTTTCACGGTGTACAGTCAACGACCAGGCTGGTTCGAATTACCTTAAAAGAAAGAATCACGAAAGTCAATATCCCTCACCAACTCCGGTTTTACGGAGGTAACGACCTCGTTTTGGCGCCCGGGCGCGTCCCACTGTGCCTTCGGTGTAAAATGACGGGGTATATTAAAGAAAACTGTCACAGTTAAGGCCCGGCCATATGAAAGAAGACTGTGTGAAGACCTACGCTACGGAAACAAGTGGGTCGCTTCTAGCCGCGAGTGCGAACACTTTTGACCATCCCATTCCTGCAGTCCCTGTGCTCGGCGGAACCCTTGCAACCGAGGGCGGAGGACCGCCTCCAGAGGTCGAGCTCCTTTTGGATGCTCCTTCTGAGGAACCTGGACAAGGCGGTGAGGCTCCGTTAGTTATCAAGGCGGAGCCGAAATCGGTTGTTAGCGCAACGACGTCGTTCGCGCCGGCACCGACACCGGATTCGGCGGTACCGGATGAGGTGAATTCGGGCAACGAGAAAATGAATGTGACACTGCACCAGCAAGTCAGAGATCGCTCGAGCCCGAAGACTGCGTCGGGGCGGAGGATAGCATCCTTCCGCACCCCCCCCCCCCCCCCCCCCCCCTTCAAACTCTGGAAATTCGCTATGGGCCGTAAAGCGTGGGCCAAGACTCCAAAGTCCCGGGTCTCTGAAGACGACTGACAAGAAAGGAGCTACTAGGGGCTTTGTTCAACCGTTTTAGTGAGCTAGGTTCAAAAAGGTTGTCACTCGTGAAGGTTCTTTTTTCCGCATCCTTTTTTGAGTCGGTGTTAGCTCGCGTCTCAGAATGCTTTTATTCAATCTCCCACAGTTCAAAAGCTAAACTAGTCATTTTTAATTGCGTCAGTTGGATCGTTCGCAAAAGAAAACAGTGGGTGCTAAATGATCTGCTAAGAAAAAAAGCAGATATTGTTTTTACCGCGAAGCTGTTTATGGCTTTCCGGTTAAAATGCTCTTCCGAGAAGTGGTCTCTGCTACCAGATCCTCGCTCTCCAAATCTGCGACCAGGCACTCGATGGCTCCGTCGTCGAACTGCCAGGCTTTGTGAGTATAGAAGAGGCAATGGCAGCAGTAACTGTTCTAAAGCAAAAGCCTCAAACAAATGGCATCTTGCACTCGCGTTCGTCAATGGTTTATCTTTGTTATTTACCTCGAATCTTTTATACGGGGGAGGCGTGCGCGTGTGGGCGCGTGGAACACCATTCTCTGCATTCTTCTTGAAGGTTGGGTTGCGGTTCTCTATTTTCAATCTTCCCTTCTCTCGGAGTAATAGGGAGACCGCGTATAGTCCGGACCCCCGAAGAGCAACGCGCCTACGAAGAGCACCGGCGGGAACGTTAACGAGAATGCCAGCGGCGGCGGCGGGCAGCACGTCTGTGTGCGTATGTTTTGTTACGATGACCGCCGATCAAGAAAATAAATGTGTTCGTACCTATGTTAAAAATTCTGTGTCATGTCTGTGTCGTACCCTAAACATCTTTGCTGGTCATCAAGCTTCACGGAGTGGAATTGCTACCAATTTATTTTGCAGGAGACAAAACTTGCTTCTAGCACGCAGGCTCAAGAATTGGTTTGCTTTTTTTGAGCGGCACATATGTTTATTTCATTCTAACGCTAGTACGCACAGCGGTGGAGTGGCTATTCTTGTGCGAAACCATAAAGCCCTTACTATATTTCCCGAATGGGACACCGATAAGAGAGGTCGTGTTTGTACGGTAGAACTGCTTCTTCACTGTGAACTTTATAAAGTCGCTTGCAATCACGCCCCCAATACACCAATTGACAGCAAATCCTTTTTTTAGCAATCTTCGACAATACCTAGACACACCGACCAAAACAATATTGGCGGGAAGTTTTAACTGTATCTTGCAATCCGACGATTGTACTAACCTGCTAAATTCAAACTCCAGCGTTTGCGAGCTAAGGAAACTACTGCGAGTTTTCGACTTTCAAGACGTGACAGAGGGGGCGGCAGCACCGAACCCTAGATACACTTATTGGCAGGTTAACTGTCGTTCACGTCTCGATCGAGTGTATGCGTGAAGTGAATGCGTGGCGACGGTGGAGATGTACAACGTCACTCTTGTCGCTTTCTGAAATAATGCCGCGGTTTCGGTTTGCATGGGGAGCATTAAGCCGAAAACAAACAAACAAAATTGAACGAGATCTTGCTAGAGAATGAGCCACTGAGGAAAAAATCAAGGAAATGTTTCAAGCAAATCACCAATCTGGAGTTGTAGACGTGGTTAGTTGGGAACTCTTAAACTAAGAAGTTAAATTGATTCATCTTTTGTTGGTGCAGTGAGGAGAGAGCCGCACAAACGAGAGAAAAGAAGCGTGCCCTAGTAGAAGCGATGACAATTTTAATTTGTAAAAAAATCCAAGCACCTGGCCGTTCGCCAACGATATTCGCGACTGCAAAGCAGGTCATCTAGCATATTTGGAGGAAGGGTACGGAGGTGCGCAGCTGTGGTGTACGTTTCACGCGCTACGCTGCCGAACTGCGCGTTTCACGCGCAGTTCGGCAGCAGTGCACTGGGGGCACTTCTCTAAGCGTACCACTCTGCTTGCAGATACTGCCTCGTTGTCGCAAGATTCGGCAAAGTCACCACCTTATCGTCAACAGCTCGACAATCCACGCTGCCAAGCGGACGGAGCGCAACCAAGCGGACGCAACGCCACGACATCTGGCATCGTCTACAAAAGGAGACGGCGATCCCGCGCCGCGTCCAGTTCGGCAGCAGTGCACTGGGGGCACTTCTCTAAGCGTACCACTCTGCTTGCAGATACTGCCTCGTTGTCGCAAGATTCGGCAAAGTCACCACCTTATCGTCAACAGCTCGACAATCCACGCTGCCAAGCGGACGGAGCGCAACCAAGCGGACGCAACGCCACGACATCTGGCATCGTCTACAAAAGGAGACGGCGATCCCGCGCCGCGTCCAGTTCGGCAGCAGTGCACTGGGGGCACTTCTCTAAGCGTACCACTCTGCTTGCAGGTGAGAATTTTTCCACCTTTAGAATATCCCTGACTGGGTGCACTGCTGCCGAACACAGCTGTTCTGATTCTGGTGTCTTTCTTTTGCCTGTTTCTCGTTTTGTCTGTCCATCATGACTAAGGACGGGAAGGAAGCGAAAGAGTTTGCAAAAGCAATCGACGATCTTCGGCGTGAACTAAGGGCGGACCTCCGTAGCCTAAAAGAAAGTACAAAGTTCTGCAGCGACACTTGCGATAGAGTGGAGTCAATTGGAAATGATCTAAAGCACCTAAGAAAGGAAATACAGGAGTTGACGAAGAAGAACTCTGAGCTTCAGAATGAAAATCAAAGACTGAGTCAGCGTGTAGAGGAACTAGAGCATTACCAAAGCTCAAATAATCTTGAGATAAAAGGAGTGCCCGATGAGGGTGATCCCAATGACGTTATCAAAAAGATTGGGGACGCGTTAGACGAGCCTATCACTAACGCAGATATCGACATTTGCCACAGGGTTCCGACATCAAAACCTGGCGAAAAAAACATTATCGTGCGCTTCGTACAGCGCGCGAAGCGAAACGCTGTCCTCATGAAAGCAAAAAAAAAGCGACTCAGTACTGAAGCGCTGGGCTTCACTGCGACCAGGGTGACAACGCCTGTGTTTGTCAATGAGCATCTTACGCGACAATGCAAACAACTGCTTGGGGCAACTATCGCTAAAAAAAGGGAAGTCAGGTGGAAACACGTCTGGACTGTGGGCGGAAAAGTGTATGCGCGAAAGGATGATGGGCTGAATATCTTGAAGGTTACATGCACGTCCGATTTGGAAAGAATGACGTAAACACGAACGTTCTGAACTCGTCTTTAACATTGATACCGTTTTAGTACGATCATGCTGGATCAGGAATGTGAATACTACACTAGTGTGCACTTCAACGATAGGTACAGAAACTATAGGCCCAATTTCTCTGCAATTCATATAAATACGAGAAGTATAAGTAGAAAACAAGACGCCCTTGATTTGTTCTTTAACTCATTGTGTGTACGTTTTGACGCATTGTTGTTCACTGAAACTTGGATGAGAGACAATGAGATACCACCGAGTTTTGCTAATTACAACTGTGCTAATTTAAATAGAGGTAAGAAAAGAGGAGGTGGAATTTTGATATACATAGTAAATTCAATTTCTTTTACTGTTGTGGACGAATATTCCGTGATAGACACAGATATTGAGTGTCTAGTCCTGCGCACAAAGAAAATATTAATTGCCGGAATATATAGACCGCCAGCGGGAAACAAATATGTGTTTTTGAAGTTTTTTGATACCTTACTTCATTTTCTTTCTTCAACAAAGCTACCCTTTAAAATTATGGGCGATATAAACATAGACACAATTTCAAACGACGTGTATGCTAGAGACCTTAATGACCAAATTTTGTCGTATGGTTGTTTAAACATGATATCCCAACCAACCAGGATAACAAGTGAAAGTGCCACATCCATAGATGTGTGTGTAACAAATGTAAACCAAACCGAATTGGTTTCTGGCATCTTCAGTCAAGACATTAGCGACCATCTGCCTATTTTCTGCCTCAGTCGCGTTCCAATAGAACAAAACAAAACTGACCCAGGAAACTACTACTACCGAAAAATAAATGATGAAACTCTATGCACTTTTCAAGCGCTCGTTGAGCGATTTGATTGGACAACCATCTACTTAGAACAGAGTGCTGAATCTGCCTTTCGAAAATTTTCCGAAGAATTCAAAAAAATATATGACCTCGCCTTTCCTGTAGTAAAATCGAGAACGGTAAAATCAAAATACCGCAAGCCATGGCTGACTGATGAACTATACAAGAGAATTAGAATAAAAAACAATATGTACCATTCTTTTGTAAAATCCCGTGACAAAAACTTGCTAACTGAATTCAAAAAAATTAGGAATAAACTAAATTCAGACTAAAAAATGCAAAATCGGAGTATTTTCTACGCAAATTTGAAGGCAACTACGATAACCCTAGAAAGCTATGGGACATGGTAAATAATCTTACAAACAAACATAAAAGTGTGTATAGTGCGCATACAATAACTGTTGACGGTAGAAATGTAGCTGGTGAAGAACTTGCAAATATTATGAATGAACATTTTATAAATATTGGTGCTCCACGGGAACAAAATACTCACTGTGAATTCGGTGGTACAGCTAGAACATCGAATATATCAAGCTCTATAATGCTTGCACCCACATCCCCGAATGAAATAAGTAATTTGATTAAACAAATTAAAACGAGTGTAGCAGCTGGGATAGACGAAATCAAGCCCTTACCAATTAAAGTTGTGTCCAATGTAATAAGCCAGATCTTGACACATATCGTAAACATCATGCTGCAGACAGGCATTTTCCCAGATGATCTCAAAATTGCAAAGGTTAGCATGGTGCATAAGGGCGGAAATAAAAATGATCTGAAAAACTACAGACCAATATCGGTGCTGCCAATATTTTCTAAAATATTTGAAGGTGTGATAAACATTAGATTGCAAAAGTTTTTTACCAAGCACGATGTAATCACAGAGTCCCAATACGGTTTCCAAAAAGAAAAATCAACTGAATTAGCACTTACGGATATAAAAGACAGAATTATAACAAACATTGAAAATAGACTATACACGCTCGGATTATTTCTCGATCTAAGTAAGGCATTCGATTCTATACAGCATAATATTTTACTCTCAAAACTGCAGTCTTATGGTGTACGAGGAATAGCATCGAACTTAATTGAATCTTACCTTCGAAACCGTAAACAGTTTGTTTTTGTCGATAAAATCAGATCCCAGGAATTAGAAATCAAACATGGCGTACCACAAGGCTCTATATTAGGCCCGCTACTCTTCCTCGTGTATATAAACGACATAACCGATATTCCAAATTCTCCTCATCTCGTAATGTATGCTGACGATACAAATGTCTTCTTCAGTAGCAACACAAAAGCATCCTTACAACAACAGGCTAATGATTACCTCGTGAAGCTACCAAAATGGTTGGAAGAAAACGAACTCAAACTTAATGCAGAAAAAACAAAATATATAATATTTAGACCCATAAACAAACGTGACAATAACCAAATACATCTACAGTTCAATGGCCTCCCAATAGCTCAAGTAGAAGAACAAAAGTTTCTTGGAGTCTGGTTCAATGAAGAACTCACCTGGACAACTCACATTAACAAGTTAAGGGGGGAATTATCAAGAGTGGTCGGATGCATGTATAAAATAGCAAACTTAATACCCAATTGGCTTACCAAAAACTTATACTACTCCCTGTTTTACTCGAGGCTCTGTTATGGAATTATGGTATGGGGAACAACCACGTCCACAAACTATGGTAAACTAATCGTACTTCAAAAAAAGGTTCTGCGAATTTTGGAAAACTACCGTGGAAATATTCGCGAATTTCATAGCAGCCCTTATTTTACTAAGCATAACATGCTCAAAGCAAATCAAATCTACTATTTCAAACTTATGCAGACAATACACAAAAGAAAACTCTACGGAGTAGATGAATCTGCTTCACAACTTTATTTATTGAGAAATAGTAAACGTAGAACTCCTAAGGTGCGTACGAACTATGGAAAACAAAAAATCGATTATCAGATTCCTGCATTACTAAACACTATGGAAGATTACACTGATTTTGCACTGTCATTTTATAAGTACAAGAAAGGGATAAAACAAATTATTATAGACAAGGACATTTGTTACGCGTTGTAGAAATGTTTTGTTTTTTGTTACCTTGGGTTCACCACTGGACATGTGAATACTAGAACTTCTGAGTTTTCTTTCTTTATTTTGTTGTGTGAAATGAACATTTTTTTCAGTCCGTTGAATGAAATGTATTTTGCGTACACAGGCATGTGTGTTTGGGCAGAGGGAATGATACAATGATTGTGCCACCTTTTGCACTTCTGTAAACTGTGGGGGGTAGAGGCCCAGTCAGGCAGAAATGCCTTTTGCCACTACCTCCCTACCGGGCATGGCCCGTGAAAATCCCAATAAACTTTCAAACTTTCAAACATAATGAAGAAACTCCTGTTAAAATCTTCAGAACTAAAGGGGTAGTCAGTTAGAAGCCGATAGTAAGGTGTTTTTCGATCAGAACGGTATTGAAAGAGAACTGGTAGATGGTGTTCACAAAACTGCTAAGTAAAAGGGAAATTATAGACGACACTGCTCAAACTAGGTTTTTCGAAGTCATGCCTAAAGTTCCGCTTGAAGTTTCAGGGAACATAAATAGAGAAGTTACAAGCCAAGAAACAGAAGCCGCAATTAAAGGCCTCGAAGTCAGAAAGTTGCCGAGGGTAGGCGGGTTGGCATCAGTTTTATATAAAAAGTCCTCAAGCTTCTTAATCCCGATGCTTCGTTAAGTATACGCCGATATTTTGAGAAGGAATTTGCTTCCCGCATCGACGCCACAAGCTCTGATGGTTCTTATTTCAAGAAAAGACGTAGCCTCCGGCGTCCCGTTGGCAGACAACGTCCGACCAATCAGTCTATTGACGAGGGATTACAAATTTCTTTGAAAATCATCACCAAACGCTTAGAGACCGAGTTAATCCTTTTTATAGCGGAGCATCAGCCCTAGATCAATCACTATACGAACGCACACATCATGCGGATAATTCGTGAGACGCAAGAGGTACAACAGTACCCCTTAGAGGCCCTACTGTCTCTCCATAGTAAGGCGTGTGACAAAGTGTCACACTCCCTTGTTTTCTCCTTGCTCGAGCGATACGGCCTCGGTGAACTTTTAACAACCCACATAAAAAAAATTTCTATACTGATATAACTACTCGACTATTAGTCAACAGGAACAAAACTACTGCGATAAAAGTCAAATGATTTCTTAGGCAAGGATGCCCACTGTCACAATTATTGTTCGCGTTATGTTTAGAACCTATTAGTAAAACGATTCTCGACGACGTCGATACTTGAGTGAATCTAGGGGGTGGCAAAACAAAAATACTGGCCTATGCTGACGACATTTCCCTTGTTTGCTAGTCAAGGCGTGCTACAGTCGGCTGTTCAACACATTAAGGACTACAGTAAGGCGTCAAGGGCAGTAATTAATAATACCATATCGTATTCCTCTTGGCTGGGTCCATTGCTAAAGACTCCTTAAAATTGCATCGGAATGAAATGGTCGTGTTCAGTCTACAACTATATGAGGTTTAAGATGGAGACATCACAGCTTATTACTGGCCACGACAGCATTAATTGGTATAGCGTATAAGCGAAAATGAGCCAGTTGTATGGAATATTCCTCCAGCCTTTCATTCCGTATTCGTAGTCTCACTTACTGACGCTGCTGATTTTAAAACTGCCATCACTGATGTTCTGAATAATGTTCCATAGCGATTCTGTACCTTGTATTTTGTTTTTTGCGTTTTGTTTTCATTCTTAAATTTATATTGATGTGTAATTCCACTCCTCTCGGTAATGCCCTTGGGCCCTGAGAGTATAATAAATGAAATGAAATTAAGCCTTTTGTCTGTAACCATGTTGTTGATTTTAGCGTATGGTACTCAGCACAAATTGTACCCCCTCGCAAAGTCCATATTTCCAAGTTCCAGCGACTTAGTGCCACGTTCAATAGAACGATCTCAGCCGCCAGTTTGACTACACCACCGCTGCCGCAATGCATCGAGGGAACTTTAGTCTTTTTGCACGCGCGACTACCTCGCTGGAGCACTGCGCGTGTAAAGCACGAGAGGGCACGAGCCCTCGCGTCCACGGCCGTCTGCCTCCTAAGAACTATAGGTATCGCCACGTCACGCATGCGCCGAACGCTTAGTGAGATCGGTTTATTGGAAATCTTTGTTTGAAAGGACACGTATGTGTAATCTGTTTTTGAACCTTTCCAAAGGCAGGCTAGGAATCGTAACCCTGGAAACTAAAATCCAAGTTCAACGTTTTCTATTTTTCCGTGACCAAATGAACCCGGTCATGGTAAAATCTTCGAAATATTTAGCGGGCGCTACTTAACGACATGGCGAGTAAATTCGGTCGGTGCCTCTGCACGAACACCATTTCTGAGATATTGCCACGCGCGCAGGTGGCCAAGCAGGCAGAGCGCTCGTCGCCTAACGGTTATCGCGCGTGGCTTCTACGTGAAAAGCCAGGGTTCGATTCCTGGGCGCGACGCATCTTTTGCTATTCCTGCAATTTAGTTTTCAGCTAATTTCGAGAATCGTGTTGCTTGTTCGAGGTCCGAATGGTTCTACGAGTCGAACATCCTACGCCGATTATTTTAGAAGCTCACGCATGTAGATAAGGGGCTCCGCGTGGCGAGCCGCAGTCAGTCTCGCCCCAGCGTTCGACTCTGCTTTCACGCCGACTTCGACGCCTGCGACGCTCTGCTGTTATCTTCTGGTTACTTTTTTTTTATTTTTGGGCGCAGGTTCGCCTTATTAAACGTTTAGTTTCTTCAGTTATCACCTCCTCACGATTTGTCATTCGGGACATTTTAATGGAGGTGCGGGGTAGCGAACAAAACCTCCGAAGATGTCATCCTTCACACCTCGCATCAGGATCCGCAGAATTTTTTCGTCGGTGGCTCCATCGCCGAGGTCGTCCGGGAAGAAGTTCAGCAGGTGCTGCAGCCACAGGTTTTTCTCAGCGCCGCTCCCGAACCACCGACGCTAAGCTACGCCACAGCTACCCGACGACCGCCGCCCCCTGCTCACCCGTATACGGCGCCACCCCGACGTGAACCTCCCGCGCCGCAGTTTTCCCGACGCCAGGAAGATCGGGCGCACGCCCACCCAGAACAAGCAGCGCCACGAAAGACCGACGTGTGGCGAACGGCCGATCGACTCCCGTTGCGCTATCACTGTGATTAAGCCGGCCACATTTACCGTCGATGCTCCTACAGACAATTGGGGCGGCGCGGGTTCCACCCGAACGACCCGCGCCCAAGGTACGACGAACGCCCTCGCGACATCGAGGAGTACCTCCGACGCTCGCCCTCGCCAGTCTCGTCCCTCCGCCATGAAGCCCGCTCCCCATCGCCACGACGTTCGGCTCCCAAGCGCCACGACCCCGCCGAGAGAGCCTGTCTCCAATGTGTCGCCGGGAAAACTGAGTGCGGCAACGCCTGGAGGTGACGTTGCCAAAAACGACGGAAGCAAACAGCCTCCAAGAACGCCACATCGCTCCCACTCTCCCGACGCCCCGCATCACACCGACGTTCCTGCAACGGTGTCTAACAACCTAAACGTTCTTATCGACGGCCACGACGCATCGGCACTCGTTGACACCGGAGCAGACTACTCAGTATAGACCTTTCCAACAAACGCCTTTTGCGAGCTGCCATCTTTTCTTACTGAACTGTTAAACGCCTTCTGAGCACGCGCAATAGCGCCTCTTGCGAAAAAAATCGTACGCCGCGCCTGCGTAAGAGTCCAGTGACTCGACATTTTTCGCCTGGGCGATAAGCGATGGAAAGGTCTATTGAGTGGGAGGCTTTCTCGCCACCTTCGAAAAGTCACGACGCCGTGGGATGGACCGCAAATACGAACCGCCGGAGGACACCTCATCACGCTTGTCGGAAGGTGCACCGCTCGCGTCGAAATTCACGGCGAGACGTGTCCTGTGAAATTCGTCATTCTACAAGACTGTTCCAGAGACGTCATTCTCGACATTGACTTTCTGTGCGAATACGGGGCCGTCATCCACCCTGGAGAAAAGAAATTGACGCTGCGGACACCTGTTCCGCCTTAAAGGACGCATGCAAAGGAAAAAAACATTTTTTTAGACAGCTTAGATGGAAAAAGGATGTCATAAAACGATTTTACAACGAAGAAAAAAAAAATTTAGAGCTACATTTACGGCGCTATACGAATTTGTAGTTGGCGCTCGCGGGAGCCGCCGCTGGTCACGTGGTAGGCCCGCGCGCCTCCGCGCTGCGTCGCCGCCGCACGCTGAGCGTTGCGCGAACGCCGCTTCAACGCGTTTCTCCACGCCGCCGTCGCCGCCGCCGCACAAGTTCGTCTGCTTCGGGGCGCCGCCGCCGTCGTCTGTCCGGCGCACAGGTCTACCACGTCTGCTTGCGCTTTTTCAGGAGTTTCCTTTGGGCTCTAAAAGTTACTTATTCATTGTGAGCTGAGGTGACCTCCAGACAGCGGACACTGAGATCAGGACTAACAACCTTGGGCAGCCCGGCGCGAGGAGCCTGAAGAGCCGCCATGAGCCTCGTGTGTTGACGAACTTGTAACCAAGCCCCTTTTCTACCAAATTAAAGCCTTTTTACCCCTTTACGCCCGCTCCACCGCTCACACATGGCGCAGTCGACGCCCGCAACCTGCCGCAGCCGCTTTGCCCATCAAGTAAGCCCCTCCGCATTTGATTGAGCGCTGTCGGAACGTCAACCGCCTCCTAAGCCTACTCTGCCTAGCCCGTCAACAACGATGCCTTTCATCAACTGGCGTGTTGCCACCGCCGAAGACCTTGCCACCCTGAATGTACAGATGATAAAAACCGAGCTGCAGCGCCGGAGCCTCTCCACAACCGGCAACAAGGAGGAATAGATCGACCGACTTCTGGTCGATACCACCCAAGAACCTCCGCCAAACGTGCCCGCAGCTTTGACGTCGTTTCCAACCGTGCCAGCACCTACGATGTCATTCCCGGAAATGCCAACCTTTACATTAGACCCAGCAGAGAACATGCAGCGCATGACAGCCTTCCTCCATCGGAACATGGCCGTGATGATGACAACGATAGCGAGACAAGCGAATCCGGTGCACCTAACGACGCTACCGGATCTATCAGCTTCGTTGCCTACTTTCAACGGAAGTGGCACCCCTACCCTCAAGCATTGGGTCGAAGAGCTCGAGCGCACTCAACGACTTGCGCGATGGGAAGACCCAACTCTCTTGGCCATCGCACAAGGGAAGCTACGTGGTGTCGCAGCAGACTGGCATGTGTCAACAGGGCTGTCGTATAAATGAAAGTATGACCGTACCCCGTTGTGTCTCAGACAGCACTCGCTGACTCTTTATTTTCCTAGCCCTGACGACACAGTCGCAGCGCAGCAGCAGCGCTCGGAACCAGCACGCCACCGCTCCCACTACCGGACGTTCACTGAACCACTTAAACCCAATAATGATTCAGTAACACTACATCTTCCCCCCTTTAAAGTTCTATGGCCCTAATGTACAACTGAACTCGTCAGCTCCACGTTCAGTCATCAAATCCCAGTCTTTTGGGAGGTCTCACGATTCGACCCAACCGCGTATGCTGGAGTCCGACGGGTGATCTCGCTGTGTTCTGGTTGGCACGGCACGTTTCACCAGAGGTCTCCCGGGGCGAGTCCTGCGGCTGCGGCAGGGGAATCACCTGGCTGCGGTTTCTTCTCAGGGTTCCAGAACTTGTTTCGACGTACAAGGATCTGGGCGGTTGAGCATGGCCCACAACCGTGCCCGACGTGCGAAGCTCTGAAAGCCAAACCGGATCGTCCTCTTTGACGGGTGCCAGTGGTCTTCCTCTGTGGCGCCTGTCATAATTCCGCTTCTGCCTTTGCCTCTGTTTCTGATCCTTCCTTGTCCATGCTGACTGGTTGAAGGTTCGGGGCTTCAGTTGATCAGGATACATGGGAAGTCTGCTGCGGAGCCTTCTTCCCATGAGTAGTTGGGCGGGACTGAGCCCTGTAGGGCCTGGTGTGTTGCGGTAGTTAAGCAGCGCCAGATAAGCATCTGCACTCTTCCTCACAAAGCTCTTGATTGTCTTCACCATTCGTTTAATTTCCCCATTGGCTTGGGGGTACCTCGGACTTGTTGTGATATGTTGAAACCCGTAATGCTGGGCGAAGTTCTTGAACTCTGTCGCGGAAAATTGCGGACCATTGTCCGTAACTAGGACCTCCGGTATCCCATGTCGGGCGAATATACTCTTCATTCGCTCTATAACAGCCTTTGCTGAAGTGGAGGACTGAAGAATGGCGACTTCAGGATACCTGGAACGGTAATCAACCGGCAGGAGATAGTTCACACCATCGAGCTGGAACAGGTCAGCGGCGACTTTCTGCCAGGGCAATTCTGGCGTTTGAGACGACAACATCGGTTCTCGAGCTTGATTCTTGTACATCGCACATTCTGCATACTTGTCTACGTTGTCTACTATGGCATTGCTGATTCCCGGCCACCAAACGGACTCCCTTGCCCGTGCTCGACATCGTACAATCCCTTGATGTCCCTCGTGAATCCGCGTTAGCATCTCTGCTCGAAGACATTTGGGAATGAAAAGCCGGGGTCCTTTCAACAGTAGGCCTTGGCACACCGTTATGTCGCCTTGCTCTCCAAAGAACGGCCTCAGGTTCCATGAAAGTTTGCTTTTCGATGACCAGCCGTCCTCAGAGTACTTGAACAAACTTGCACAGTCTTGGTCCTCCCTCTGGAGCTTCCGGATCCTCTGAAGAAGGTCTTCCGACGCCGGCAGCGTGCTGATTGCCCCCAAAACAAATGACGAAACCTCGGCAGGGTTCAACATGCCCTCAGATGACGCATCTTTGCAGGGCGCTCTCGAGAGCGTGTCAGCTGTTGCCATGTTCTTTCCTGGGATGTATTCGATCTTGTACGAATATCGCATCAGGCGCATTAGAAACCGTTGCACCCGTGGGGGCAGCATATCCAGGTTATGCTGGCCCAGCAGTGGGACCAGGGGCTTATGGTCTGTCTGAAAAACGAACTCCAGTCCTCGGAGATACTCTTCAAATCTCTCAGCCGGCCATGTCAGTGCGAGGGCTTCTTTTTCGATCTGCGCATAGCGCTGTTCCGTTGGAGTAAGAGAACGAGAAGCGAACGCAACTGCACGGAGTTCACCATCTCGTTGTTCTTGAAGGAGCACCGCTCCCAGGCCATGGGATGAGGAGTCGGCTGAGACGATGGTACGAGCAGAACTGTCATACTTTGCAAGGCATCTCTCTGACGTGATCATTTGCTTGACTTTTTCAAGGGCTCGTTGTTGCTCCAATCCCCAAGTCCACTCATTGTTCTTCTGAAGTAGTTCACGAAGTGGTGCTGTCACTTGCGACAGGGTGGGCAAAAAACGTGCAACATGGTTCACCATACCCAACACCCGTCGGAGTCCAGATACATCTGTAGGGGCAGGTAGAAGCTGGATTGCCTTGACCTTCTTTGGATCTGCACGGATGCCATCCTTGTCGAGGATCACTCCTATAAACGACACCTCAGTGACGCCAAGCTGACACTTGTCGGGGTTGAGCGTCACACCGGACCGGGCGAGTTGCTGCAGGGCTGCTCTCAGTCGGTTGTCGTGTTCTTCTCGCGTGGCTCCGTAAACCAAAACATCGTCCATTAAATTCTGGATACCTTGAAGTCCGTCCAGAATCTCTGTCATCTTTCTCTGAAAAACTTCAGGTGCCGAGGTTATACCAAAGGGCACTCTCTTGTAGCAATATCTCCCAAATGGTGTTATAAACGTGGTCAGCTCTTGTGACTCGGGGGACAAGACAATCTGGTGAAATCCAGAGTTTGCGTCTAGTTTGGAGAAAAACTTTGCTTCGCCGATGTTCGCCAGAACTTCCTCCACGGTGGGCATGATGTGTCGCTCTCGACGCACAGAGACATTCAGTTTTGTAAGGTCGACGCAGATTCTGATATCGCCCGATGGCTTCTGAACGGGTACGATAGGAGCGCACCAGTCGGTCGGGCCGTGAACTTTTCTGATGATTCCAGTGGCTTCGAGTCTCTGCAGCTCCTTCTCGACTGCTGGTCTCATCGGAAATGGAATCCGTCTTGGCGTGCTGACTGCAAAAGGTTCCGCGTCAGGTTTGAGCTGAATTCTGTCTTCCCCTTGGATCGTTCCAAGCCCTTGGAACACTTCCGGACACATACTTTCGTACTTGGACCTGTTGTGGGAGACGTCGTTGAGAAAGCGAACCATCCCGAGGGACTCGATTGCTGGCATTCCCAGCAGTGGCATTTGGAGATCTCGAACGACGTAGATAGTCTCTTCTGAAACCTTGCCCTGCCACTCGACCACAGCCTTAAACTTCCCCAGTACGTCCAGGCTTTTCTTGTTCGGTCCCTTGAAATCCTCGGCTTGCAGAAGTCTTGGCGGCTTGCCAGCGATGTCTTCTCTCACGACGGTGACGTCAGCGCCTGAGTCAATCTTTGCTCGGAGAGGGTGTCCGTTCACAGTCATCACAGCCAAACGCGCGTTTGGTCCGCTTCGGCCTGCGCTTCCGAGGAATGAACCGCTATCAGACGCATGCACTTCTGCAACGTGCGTCTTACTCAGGTTTGATAGCGCTCGTCGGCATTTCCTGGCGAAATGTCCAACTTTCTTGCATTTCATGCACGCTTTGTTTCTTGCCGGGCAGTCTCGTTTCTGGTGGGGACCGTACCCACAATTCTCGCATGCTTGCGTCGGCGGCCCGGCCTCGATCTTCGGTGCGCGTACATCTCTCTTGCGCGGCGGCTTGGAAACGGAGTCTGCATTCAAGGCCACGTCCTCGCTGCGTCACGAAGGCTCAGTTTTCGCCAGGTCCTTTTGCTGTTTTCTCACGGTCTCTCTGAGTCGGCCTTTTGCGAAAGCTGTGTCCAGCGTTAACTCGGCATCCATTTGAAGCGTTTCTGACAGCTTCGCGTCTCGGAGGCCCACAATAAACCGGTCGCGGATGAGTCTTTCTTTCAACTCGCCGAACTCGCACCGTGCCGCCAAAGTGCAATTCGGTAACAAACTGGTCCACTGTCTCCTCCGCTTCCTGTACACGTCGGTTGAAACAGGCGCTTTCGTAAACGACGTTCTTTGAATGCACAAAATGGGCGTTGTACTTCCCCCTTACGAGCTCATAGTTCTTGAACTCAGCGTCGGTGAGGTTAAAGTTCTTCAGAATTTCTCTTGCTTTTCGTCCCATGCAATATAGTAGGGATCTGACCTGTGCCTCCTGGGTTCTTTCGCTGAGTCCGGATGCAAACATGTAGTCTTCGAACTCGTCCAGCCACGCCGGCCACTCGGCCGCGTTGTCGAAGTTGATGGGGGCGGTTGTTGGACGCTGCTCATGATTTTCGGTTGCGTGGAAGCGGAAGGCTTTTGACCGCTGGAGTCTGACTGGTCCTCGTCAGACATGCTTTTCGGCAACGGCGCTGGGAGTTGTCACTTCTGACACCATGTCGTATAAATAAAAGTATGACCGTACTCCGTTGTGTCTCAGACAGCACTCGCTGACTCTTTATTTTCCTAGCCCTGACGATACAGTCGCAGCGCAGCAGCAGCGCTCTCGGAACCATCACGCCACTGCTCCCACTCCCGGATCCCACTTCTGACACCATGTCGTATAAATAAAAGTATGACCGTACTCCGTTGTGTCTCAGACAGCACTCGCTGACTCTTTATTTTCCTAGCCCTGACGATACAGTCGCAGCGCAGCAGAAGCGCTCGGAACCAGCACGCCACCGCTCCCACTCCCGGACGTTCGCTGAACCACTTAAACCCAATAATGATTCAGTAACACTACAAGGGCGACAACTTACAACGTGAACCATTTGGAAAGCCGGACTCGAAGAGCAATTTGGTGAACAACTTTCACTCACACAGTGGCACCAGAGAGTCACAGCGATCACGCAGAAAGCCGGAGAGAGCTTGCAGCAGTACGCCTGTGCAAAGCTGAAGCGCATGTCACGCTGTCCAGTTATATTTCCGACAAGGAACGCATTGAATACCTCGTTCAAGGCATTCGTGACGAACAGGTAGCCACATCCATCGCTGTTCAGCGACCGCGGACCGTGGACGACTTCCTCAGCATAGTGTCTGAAGTGGATCGAGCATTGGACCACACCCGCCTGGCCCGATCTTCAAAGTCAACAGAGCAAGCCTCAATACGCCCCACGCCTCAAAGTGCCATCGCCAAATCTGACAGTGTCGTGAACTCCCCACAGTCTGTTCGATCATCTACCTTCCAGCACACCACACGTGTAACGCCGCCTCCTTGCATCACTAGCCTACCAGCTCCTGACCAAGAATCAAGGTATGAGGCCATTTCGATGAAGTATGGTGCCCCAGTATACAGACGAGGACAAGACTTGAGAGATGCTGTGTGCTACAACTGTCAAAAAAGGGCCATCTCGCAAGCAAATGTACCGAACCAAAACAGCCTTTTCGTGACAAGCAGACAGTCCCCAAAGCACCAACGGCTTTTGTTGGCCGTGCTGAGGACTTCTTGTCTGGATCCAAGTTTAGATGTGCTGTAGTCACTGCACAAGTCAAAGGACTGGGAGAGATCAGTGCCTTCCCAGACAGTGGTTCGAACGTCACTATCCTTGCAGCAAACCTAGCATCAAACCTCAAGCTGGAACTGTGGACCAAGCCACCTTTGCTTGTCGTCGGAGGAAGCTCAGTTATGCCCGAAGGATCAGTCTTTCTGCGGATAACTATCGGACCTCTGTCTGCAGTTGTCAAAGCAGCCGTACTTGAAAGGAACGCCCTCCCGCTCATTCTGGGAGAAGACTGGTTCTACGCAGCCCAAGCGGAACTGCATTTCAAGCCTCCGCTCCTACCTGTGATCTGCCAACCGTCAAACAACATTATCGTGCAGTGTAAGGAGGAACTCTTGCCATGAATGTCGAATGCAGTAGTCTTGACAACTTCTGTGTTGTCACGTTTTGACCCCCCAAACTCTACAGCAGAGCCACTCCAAGTCGAGCACGAGCCAGATGAAAACGAACCCTTGTGGAGCCAAGTCAACAAGGCAACCTTGGCTCAGGTGGACACAACTCGCTCCACGAGCCACCTCGAGACAGGCCCCCCAAGGCCGTTGCCTCCAGACCAGCCTGCTACCATTCTTGATGATAATTTGACCGATATCTGCCTAGGAGCTCAGCTATGTCGCGAAGAGCAAGAAGCCGTAAAGATCATTGTACACCGCCATGCTGGTCTTTTCAGCAGCAGTCCTGAGGACATTGGCCTCTATGAAGGCATTGAACACGAGATCAAGCTGATGCCCGACGCCAAGCCCTACGGTCGACAGCCATACCGCTACACCGCCAGTGACAGACAATTCCTCGAGCGTCAGACAGCATCTCAGCTCGAGTATGACATCATTCGCCCATCCTCTGGACCATGGGGATTCCCAGCAATTGTTGTGACGCAAAAAGAAAAAAAAGGCTATGTGTGAACTACATACCTCTAAACCAGATGACAGTAAATGTCCTGCAGTCACTCCCCCGAGCTGACGACATTTTTGATGACCTTGGCGGAAGCTCCCTTTTTGCGGTCTTGGACTTATGCTGTGCGTACTGGCAGATCAGAGTGAAAGAGGAAGACCAAGAGAAAACCACATTCATCACTCATCAAGTTACCTTCAAGTGGACGCGAATGCCTTTTGGCTTGAAGAATGCACCGTCCACCTTTCAAAAAACGATGCACAAGATATTTTCTCAGCTGAAGCCCCGACAGTCCAAATCAGGTGTGCGCACATACCTGGATGACATCATCATTTTTGCTGACACCTTTTCGGAGTTCCTGGATCTTCTTGAAGAGGCCCTGACTCTCTTGCAGCAGGCCGGCTTCAAGGTTTCCTTGAAGAAGTGCAAGTTTGCGGTTCCTTCTGTGAAGTTTCTTGGATTTGTGATCTCTGAACAAGGCAAACAACCAGACCCTTCAAAGATCGAAGCACTCCTGCGAATACCAGCGCCAACAACGTCGAAACGGCTGCTATCATGGCTCCAAACCACCAATTTTTACCGATGCTTCATATGTCACTTTTCGAAGATTGCAGCGCGTCTTCAAGCCGCCATTCGGAACGTCGAGTTCCAGTGGACACCCGAGTGACAGCAGGCTTTTGAAACTATTCGCTCTGCACTAACGTCACCACCAATATTAGGCCACTTTGATGCTAACGCGCTACGACAGTCGCCACAGACGCATCTGCTACAGCCCTTGGAGCAGTACTCGCTCAGAAGCAAGACGGAAAAGAGACTGTGATTGAGTATGCCAGCCGATTGCTCACGGAACCTGAACGGAAACTGCACAGCAATGTTTGGGAAGCCATGGCCGTGCATTGGCCATCACAGTGAAATTTCGACATTACCTATTGGGACGACGGTTCCATCTTCTGACTGACAACTGATCAGTCGCCTGTTTGACCACATACTTCAAGCCGTTGCGACGCTTTACGGGAATGCTACTCGACCTAGCCGAGTTTGACTTCTCGGTTGAGCACCGACCCGGACGTCAGAACCACGTGGCTGACATGCTTTCACGATACTCGTGTGCCACGGTGTCCCAGGTCGACACACTCATCGCAATGCAAGCTGAAGACGAAACATGCAAGGCCATCCATGCAAAACTTCTGTCAGGACAGGACGCCCAGAACTTTGTTGTGGTCGACAAGACTCTGTGCAAAGTTGTAAATCCAGAACTGTGCACAACTGTTGTCCCGGCCAGGATGCAACAGCAGGTCCTTGAACTTGCTCATGACGCCAATGGACACATGGATGTGTCACGCACCCTCACAAAGGTCAAGGACCGTTACTGGTGGCCTAAGATGACGGCTACTACGAAAGAGTATGCCGAAGGCTGTCAAGTTTGCCAAGCGCACAACCGACCCACCACGCGATCAGTTGGCACAATGTGTTTCATGCCCGCTACAGAGGTCCGCTTCAGTGCAATAGCCCTTGATCCCATCACAATGCCAGGAACAGAAGAGAAGTACATACTCAACGTCATCGACTTCTTAACCAGATACATCGTCCCAGCAGCAGTGCCTACAACTTCAACAAAAGATGTGCTGAAACATTTGCATTCGCTGTTCTACAGATTCGGAGCCTGTAATGACTGTCTCTCCGACCAAGCCAAGTCATTCGAGTCCCACCAGTTTAGGAGCTTCATGTGCATGCATGGTGTGAACATGCACTTCTCAGTAGCATACCGTGCTGCCAGCAACGGACTTGTTGAACGTGCCAACGGGACGCTTGTGACAGTACTTCGGAAACTGTGTGACGGTGATCAGTCACTCTGGGTCGCTAAACTGGAAGAGGCCGCCTTTGCTGTGAACACAACCCGTCACCGAAGCACCGGATTTTCTCCCTTCGAACTTTTGTTCGGGTTCATACCAAAGCTGCCACACCAGAAAGTCCGCTTACATCAAGCCTCTGACCTCAGCGAAAGACTTCTAGCACTACCAGACCTGCGAAGCGAAGCAGTCAGTAACTCTGAACAAGCTCAGGAAACACGGAAGACGATATATGACAGGGCCCACCGTGATGCATCTTATGACATCGGTGACTTTGTATGGATACGACGACAAGAGCCTATCCTTCAGGGATCGGAGAAACTTGCTCCCAAATTCAAAGGATTATATCAAGTCACACGCAAGAGAACTCCGGTTACGTACGACGTGCGACGTGTGACAAACTCGACGACGACTACAGCAGAGTCCCGAGTCGCCCACGTAAGCCAAATTAAAAAGTACCGTCCCCCATATTTCGATCCAATTCTGGCCGAGTCGACCACTGAAGATCAAGCCCCCGCACATAGCTCCGTGGGACTTAAAGCTGAACCTGACTTGGTGCCTTTGCCCCAAAGTGAGGACCCAGGCCACCCTCCAAACCAAAGACCATTGCGTCATCGGACAAAACCAAAGCGACTACAGGACTATGACCTGTCGCTGCAAGATTAGGTTGTTCTTTTGTTCCAAGAGGACTTGGACTTGCAAGTGGGGTGGGATGTGAGTTGAGGTGACCTCCAGACAGCGGACACTGAGATCAGGACTAACAACCTTGGGCAGCCCGGCGCGAGGAGCGTTAAGAGCCGCCATGAGCCTCGTGTGTCGACGAACCTGTAACCCATGGGTTACAGGTTCGTCGACACACGAGGCTCATGGCGGCTCTTAATTTGGTAGAAAAGGGGCTGCAGCCCCTTTTCTACCAAATTAAAGCCTTTCTACGCCTTTATGCGCGCTCCACCGCACACATCGTCTTAGTTTTTTCGTTATACTTCAAACAAAGATGAATAAGTTACGTTTAGAGGCCATAGGAAGCTTCCAAAAGAGCGCAAGCACCACGTGACAAATATGGGCCCGTCAAGGGCCACTTTTCCGCGGCGCCCGCCGGCGCCAACTACAAATTCGTATAAGGCCGTAAATATAACTCTAAAAAGTTTTTTCTTCGTTGTAAAATTGTTTTATGATATCCTTTTTCCATCTAAGCTGCGTAAAAAAAATTTTTTTTCCTTTGCACGTGTCCTTTAAGAAACATTCTAAACTGCGTCAGCCGCCGTCCGAGTCGCTGCCGATCACGTGAATCGGCCGCCGCGATCAAGTGTTGTCATGCGCGTCGTGACCGATGCAGCTACCCGCGGAAAAGATCTTCTGGAAGGGAACCTTCAATTGCTGCTGGGAAGAGGAATAGGCGTCGCAAGAGGAGTCTCTGAACTTCAGGATGGGCGCACCGTGGTCGTCGTGACGAATTTCCGACAAGAAACGCAACACCTCACTAAAGCGCAGCTGTGGGCCATGTCGAGGAACTCGGAAACTCCGCCGAAGTCGCCGTGATTGCTGAAGAGTCATCGCCACCTCAGCAAGACTTTACGTCGCCAGCGCAGCTCAACATTGACCCTAAGCTTCCGGGCCTAAAACGACAGCAGCTGAAGGACCTCCTCGCCGAATACAGCGACTGCTTTGCGACGTCGCCAAAGGTGCGCCAAACCACTGTTGCAAATCATTGCATTGTTACCGAGGACGACGCGCTTCCTGTGCACCGATCGCCATACCGAGTCTCAGTAAAAGAAAGGGAGGTCATACAGGAACAAGTCCAAGAAATGCTGAACGACGACATAATCCAGCCTTCCAGCAGTCTTAGGGCCTCTCCCGTCGTACTATTTAAGGAGAAAGACGGAACGCCTGGGTTTTGCGTGGATTACCGACAGCTGAACGGGGTGACGAAGAAAGACGTCTACCCACTCCCCCGCATAGACGACACGCTAGACCGGCTGCTCCACTCTCGATATTTTTCATCGATGGACCTGAAGAGCGGCTACTGGCAGACGGAAGTCGACGAACGGAACCGAGAAAAGACAGCTTTCGTCACGCCAGACGGTCCGTACGAGTTTAAGGTGATGCCTTTTGGACGTTGCGCCGCGCCAGCAACTATCCAGCGTGTCATGGACATCGTACTGGCTGGACTAAAATGGCAGAGCTGTCTCGTCTACTTTGACGACGTCGTAGTGTTTTGAAGCGACTTCGACGAGCACTTGCGACGACTCCGAGCTGTTCTTTAGGACATACAGACCGCCAGGCTCACCCTTAAGCCATCGAAGTGTCGGTTCGCCTATGACGAACTGAAGTTCCTAGGACACGTGGTTAGCAATGATGGCGTTCGACCAGACCCAGAGAAGACTCGCGCCGTCGCGGCATTTCCAGCGCCGACAGACAAGAAGGCCGTGCAAATATTCCTGGGACTATGTGCGTACTATCGGCGTTTCGTTCGGGATTTCGCAAGGATTTTGGCACCGCTCACAAAACTCACGAAGGACGCCGAGAAGTTCGAATGGGCCGAAGAGCAGCACCAGGCATTCGATGAGCTGAAGCGACGACTCCAGACTCCTCCTGTACTTGGACATTTCGATCAGCATGCAGAAACCGAGATTCACACGGACGCAAGTAACGCAGGACTTCGTGCGGTACTGGTTCAAATATAAGAATGCACCGAACGAGTCATTGCCTACGCAAGTCGGACACTATCTAAGGCGGAGAAAAATTACTCCACGACTGAGAAAGAATGCCTTGCGGTCGTCTGGGCAATCACAAAGTTTCGTCCGTACTTACACGGGAGCCCGTTCCGCGTGGTCACGGATCACCATTCGCTCTGCTGGCTTGCCAACCTCAAGGACCCGCCAGGACGCCTCGCTCGATGGAGTCTTCGACTGCAGGAGTTCAACATGAGTGTGGTCTACAAGTCAGGCCGCAAGCACAGCGACGCCGACTGCCTGTCTCGAGCGCCCGTCGAAACACCTTCCGGCAGCAGCGACGACCATGAAGACGAGTGCTTTCTAGGCGCGGTGAACACCGACGACATGGCACGACGTCAACGAGAGGATCCTGAGCTGCGCGCACTAATAGAGCATCTGGAAGGGCGCGGGAGAATCATGCCACGTGGTTTCTCGCGTGCCCTGTCGACCTTCGTCATGCGACAAGGTGTACTCTACAAAGAGAACTTCAGGGACAACAGCTCGTCGTGGCTGCTGGTAATCCCGACCGACCTACGAGAGGAGATCGTCCAAGCCTGCCACGACGACCGGACGTCCGGACACCTTGGTTACAGCCGGACACTGGCCCGTATTCGTGAAAGGTATTACTAGCCCAAGCTCCCCAAGACCGTCCCCCTACACACATGATCATGCCACGAGTGCCAGCGACGCAAGAAACCTCCGACGAGGCCGGCCGGACTCCTGCAGCCAATTTCTACACCAACTGCACCCTTCCAGCAGATCGGAATGGATCTACTTGGTCCTTTTCCGCCATCGACGTCGAAGAACCGCTGGATCATCGTCGCCGCAGATTATCTCACGCGGTACGTCAAAACGAAAGCCCTTCCTTCAGGAACTGCTGTGGAAGTTGCCAAGTTTTTCATTGAGTCTATCGTCCTCTGGCACGGCGCTCCAAAAGTTCTGATTACAGATCGCGGATCATCGTTCATGTCACAGCTGATCCAAGAAATACTCCGACTCAGTCACACCAGCCATCGTCGTACAACTGGGTACCACCCGCAGACCAACGGTGTGACGGAGCGACTCAACAAGCCAATCGCCGACATGACCTCTAGGTACGTCGACGTACAGCACAAGGCGTGGGACGGGGTGTTGCCCTACGTCACGTTCGCCTACAATACGGCGGTTCAAGACACCACTGGATTCACACTTTTCCAGCTGGTACATGGTCGGAAAGTAACGACCATGCGGACGCGATGCTGCCCCATGAGCCAACTGACAGTGAGAGCGACGACGCCCAGGTGGTTGCTCAACCGGCCGAAGAAGTCCGCCAGCTCGCCCGACTCCTGATTCAAGACCGGCAACGCGCCGACGCGGCCCGCTACAACCTTCGTCGCAGGGACGTCCACTTCCAGCCCGGAAACAGGGTGTGGGTGTGGACGCCCATCCGTCGCCGCGGCCTCAGTGAGAAATTGCTGAAACGATACTTTGGACCGTACAAGGTACTTCGTCGCCTCAGGGAGCTGAACTACGAGGTGATGCCCGACGGAGCAAGAACATCATCACGCCGCCCACCACGACCTGAAGCCGTCCACGTCGTTCGTCTAAAGCCGTACTACGCTCGATAGCACTGTGGACCTTATGTGTGCCAAAAGACTCCTTAGTTTGCCGTTTCTTTTTATGCGCTTTGTTTTGTTTTGCGTTGCATCGAGGCGATGCACTTTCTAAACGGCGGAGTAATGCCGCGCGCGCAGGTGACCAAGCAGGCAGCACGCTAGTGGCCTAACGGTTATTGCGCGTGCCTTCTACGCGAAAAGCCAGGATTCGATTACTGGGAGCGACTCACCTTTCGTTATTGCTGCAATTTAGTTTTCTGGTAAATTCGAGAATCGCGTTGCTTGTTCGACGTCCGAATGGTTCTACGCGTCGAACATTCTACGCCGATTATTCCAGTATCTCACGCATGTGCACTCTCCGGCGATATGAAAGACCCACTCGGAGCGCGTGGCAGAGGCGGTGGCCGAGGGGGGCGCTGCTCGCGCTTTGGGCAATTCCATGTCGCTCGGAGGAAAGGCCTCACTCGGTGCTCAGCCGCGCCATCTGGCGAGCGCGTCGAGAACGCCTTGATCCACCTTCGCACCGATTTGCGTGTATGCCCTATCAACGCGGCAATTGCTCCTTGCCACACACCGGCCTCGGCGAGAGCGATTATTCGTGCTCGGTCAAACTGCGACACCCCCGGCATTATTCTAACAAACTAAGGAACAAAAACAAACGCGCTCTTCAACGCAGTTCATTTGTGCAGTACAGGGCATCAGCATAACTGTAATCTTTGTCTTTTTCGCAGTGCTTGATTTGATAATTTGCACAAAAAAAACTTGATAAAAGCGCCCGTGATAACGAGACTTCATTCGAGCCTCCTGTACAATATTCCCAGGCGTGCCGCGTAAGAAGCGCTCTCCCGCCAAACCGAAATCAAAATCTGTTAAGCACGTCTCGGCGCGGCTGGTGCAGCTGAGCACCGAGTGAAGCCTCCCCTCCAAGCGACATGGAATTGCCCAAAGCGCGCGCAGCGCCCCCCTCAACCGGCGTCTCTGTAACGCGCTCCCAGTGGGTCTTTCATATTGCCGGAGGGTGTACATAAGGGGCTCCGCGTGGCGAGCCGCAGTCAGTCTCGCCCCAGCGTTCGATCCTGCGGTTACGCCGACATCGACGCCTGCGACGCTCTGTTGTTATCTTCTGGTTCCTTTTTTCTTTATTTTTGGGCACAATTTCGCCTCATTAAACGTTAAGTTTCTTCAGTTATCTTCGCCTCATCGTTTGTCATCCGTGACAATATTACGAAGAAATTTCAGAAGCAGTGACTTTTTTCAAAATCATTGTTCTTGTGAATATCTAGAGCAATGAAAAAGAGAAAAAAAACTTTACTGGGTCGTGATCGATCTGCTTATTCCTCCCCCATTATATAGTTCATACTTGAAGCCGGGGAAGAATCTCTCGTATTGAAACACCTACGAAAATATCCTGTAAAACAGGCACCAACAACTTTTTTGTACGAATTTATATAGAAGTGCTGCCATTCAAGACTTGGCTTGAAAATAAAGAATTGTTTTGTGACCTGGTTCGTCAACTGCATACTGTGTCCGAGGCTAGAGATCTTGCAAAATGTGTTCTTGTAATGCAAAAATGCTGATTTTTTCTCTTCTGAGCTCCGACATGTTTTTAACATCAACCCCCAGCCAGAGTGGGTTACACTGAAATGTCTTCAGGTTGAAGACGACGCAAACCAAACATGTGTGAAAGTGTTATCCATGCTCGGGCTGCATGCAATTTGGAAATCCCGGATGGATATCACACGTCGGTACTGGAAAAGGGCAAACCCGTCTGGAACAACTTTGTCGAAGGCTTTGTTTATAATCGTACCCTACTCGAGCATAATGAAATGTCATGCTCTGAGCAAATTCCCGTGGTGCAGTCCGGTTTAAAAGCGTACAGAGCGCGACACTGTTAGCGCGAACAAGCGATCGTCAGTTTTTCCAGTTTTTCTCGTGTAAACCAAGGGATGTAATCCAACTTAATATTGCTACGGAAAAAGCTCATTTAGTTATATAATGTAAGCGATAACATTTTGTGCTCGCTATTACTATTTAGAAGCAAAATGTGAAAATGCGCCGATGTCGTGTTCGCGCTAACAGTGCCACCATGTGTACATGGTGAAAAAGAAAAAAATATAGAGTGTCCCAAGCCATCACACTTAATATAAAATGAACCGCAAAAATCGCCGCCTGCAAGAAGCAATCTAAACTTTTCGTGAAAGATGTATTTCACGGGTCGGTTTTAGCTTGTAAAATTACAAAGCGTAGCTCTCCTTCTGTAAAATGATAGGGATAAGAAACTTGCCCAGGTCAACGGCGGACGGCGACGCAGACGACCCAGTCGAGTTGCGGGGGGCGCTTGGCTCGCATATTGATATATGGCGTCGGGGGCAGCGTCCGAAGGTGTAGCCGACCAGCGAAAGAGAGCAGACGGTACGCAGACAAAATCCGTTGGCAGCAGAAGCGCCTTCGTTATGCAAAAGTGTTTTTTTTTTTTTCTCTTCAGTTTTGCTCTAATTGTCCACATTAATTTTTAAGCAGAAGGTACTTTACAAAAAGATTATGTTCATTTAAAAAAAGGAAAGCACCCTGGTAGCGAGCAGTCTCGATACGGAGGTAGCGCCACCTATCAATATGAGCGCCAAACGCTACCCGCCAGTTGATCTCCCCAGTTTCCTCCTCACCCATCTCTCTCTTTCCCTCTATTCCTCCTCTCCTTCCTTCTTTCCTTCTATCCGATTCTCCTCACACGCCCTCTTTCCTCCTCCTCTTCGAGCTGGTGCGACGCCAGATGAATCTGTACCGATCTCATAGTCTGCGTCGCAACCCGCCGTTGACTCTGGCAAGTTTCTTGGCCCTATTGTTTACATAAAAGGAGCTACGAGTCCTACTTTTACAAGAAAAAAAAAAGAAAAAACTTTCTATGAAATACATTTTTACCGAAAAGTTGAGATTACTACGTGCATGCGCCGATTTTTACGGTTCATTTTAGCTCTGGCCTGGTGACTTGGGACACCCTAAATATATACATAAAAAATTCATAACGCTCAAATGATTTCCGGAACTAAATATAGTGTATTGAGTGCTATTTATGCGAGGAGGTAATGTGCTACGTACAAAGTGGTTGTAGTCCGACGCAGCACAGCTGGTGGCGGTTTTCAGCTGTAAATAAACATGTTTTATTCAAAAGGGGCTGTGGCATAGCTCAGTGATAGTCTCCACTTCGCACGCAGCGAACCCAGGTGTGATTCCCGCTGGATATGGCGGGACATCTTTATAAGGATTTTGCAACATCGACGACACACAGCCTACATCGTTAACCATAACATCACCAACATCAACGACATCAACAACATCAAATGCCACTACTACAACATCATCGACGGACGGCATTTTTAATGTTAAAAAAAGCCCTTAAAGGGGCACTGAAGTCGATTTTCAGATCGTCCTTTTGTGGTCACCACTCAATTTAGACGCTCTAAGCATCCCAACAAGTCCAAAATCACAATCGTGAGTAGCTTATTTTCTCCTTAAAAACTTGTTCAAAGTTCGCGACATGCCCTTTTTGGGAAGAATTTTCTTCCAAGTGAAGCGGGCGACGAAGGGCGCTTGTCGGCGAGTTGCAAGTGATGGCTTGGCTCACGGAGAAAAAGAGCAGTCTTCTCCGAATATGTACCTGTCAGACTTTCTTCGAAACAAGTTATAATAAAATCAGAATGTGCGCGTATTGTGGGGCTTTCATTTGTCCACACAGTGTTGTACGCGAGAAAAAAGAGTCCACATATTTTTTCTCTGGCCCTGAGATTACTAAGCGGTTTTGTAATATAGGAATTGGTAAATGTCAAAAATCACATTTTGAACAATATAAAATGAAAAACGACCTTTCCTAAATTGACTGCAGTGCCCATTTAACAGCTATCGCTACAAAAAATGACTCCAGCGGAAAGCACAGTTTACCCTTTGGGCAGTAGAACTTTTTTTCGAACTAATTACCAAGACGTTTTACGGTATCAAATAAATATTATTAGAAGCTCGCTGCGGCACCCCTATAAGCAGCACGAAACATATGCGCCGAATACTGTTTTCTAGAGTGCCTGCTTCATTTGCAAACTTGCCTGTCAGTGAACTCGCGGCACTAAAAAGCGGGGTATAGTGGAATGCCGGTTTTGGCATCGCTCTCGTTTGCCGAGTTGATAATAGCTATTTTGCATTTCCCGAAAATAAAAAAACGCGCCGCATAGAGAAAGCATAATTACCTGAGTAGCTAAAAATAAAATTACCGGAGAGTAAACGGTAGCATAAGTGCCCTCAGATGATTCTTTATCTCCCTACTCAAGGACTTTTTTCCCAAACCTTATCAAGCAACATTGGTTGTCCGCCATTTCTGGGTCACTCAGCGTATGTGTGAATCCGAGCTATGATAGGCGCCAAGTGCACGCCGAACGCTGGTGTAGCCCTCGTGTCCAATACATGTCCAGAGTGCGTGCCCAAACAATGGCGAACTCGGATAGTAGGAGCAACGGCTACCAAATGTCGCGCACTCTTGCAATGGGTCTAGTGTCATATCTGTAGAAATATTAGACGAATACCCATAAAATAAAGAAATATTTTATGATTGCTTCGCATCTATGTCTAGAGTATCAAAATACATTAGTTCGCATAGCCCCACTATACTCTTTACATATTTGCACTACGCGGGCTCGGGAGGTGGCAGATACAGGGTGTGGCAGTAAAGGCTAACACATTTGGCACGCCTCGGGAAATTCGAATACTAAGCGTGCAAACCCGAAATCATAGAGTTATTACAATTTACGCTGAAGGTTCAGTTGGCGCTAGTGTCTATGCGACTTCCGGGAGGCAGATTGAAGCAGACAGCGACAAGTCTACTTTTGTCGCGTTCCTGTGCATTCCTAAGGGAAAGGTTCAGCTATATATATGCAGTATAGTACAAGGCTGTCAAGTCGGCCTTCATTTTTTTTTTTAATTCTAAAACTGTTATCGTCTTGGGAATACAGAAGGAGAAGGCGGGACAAAAACCAAGGAGCCGCGAGCCTCACTTGAACCCGCGAAGAGCCGCATGCGGCTCGCGAGCCGCGGTTTGGCCACCCCTTGTCTTTACGGTCGGATGCACATTGTAGATACGACGACTGTACATGGGCCTTTGCAGAGGTAGATGACAGGCGAACGGACAATGCACTATTAATAGAACCGGAAATATATAAAAGGGAGGGAGAAAACTAAATAGTCCAGTATGTTATCTAAGTGCAACATGCAACACGCACCCAGACAGTGGCTGAAAACTTAAGGAATGTAGGGCGTGATGAGGGGCGAGCATCTCAATTATCGCCTCGCAGACAATGTGACCGCTGTGTGAGCTGTTGAGCCCGGATAATAACAACTTAGTCACTGTGGACATAGTTAATACACCCCCTGCGTTTTTTTTTTATCTCTTAGTGACTGTGGCTTCATAAATAAGCTATCATCATAAAGCCTTTATTTGTTCCAATCATTGATCTCTATGACAATGCTGGATTGCGTTTGCGCGCCCCGCAAATGCGGCCACTGGCGGCCATCTTTTTGGTAGAGTTATACTACCTCTAGCCAAGGTACAGCTGCTGCAGCCACTATCATCCATCCATGGCAGACAGCGTTGTCTTAGTTCCGGTGGCAGGCTGCCATCAATATAGCGTGGGTGATATTTCGTGCTTCATTGAAATTGTTTGATGAAACATATTTTTGAAGCCCGGCGTGAACGGCAGCGCGATCTTTGAGGACCCGGTGAAAGTTTCACGAACTCGCAGCATCGGGGAAAGGCAGCACAGCACGCATCGAAAGTCGCATCGAAAGAAGCATCGAAAGAGGACGCCGGTACGGAGTCTGCTTTCGATGCGAGCTGCGCTGCTTTCCCGCGGTGCTGCGCTTTCGTAGAACTTTCGCCGGGTTCTCAAAGATGAGGCTACCGTTCACGTCCGGTTTCAAAAATCTGCTTCGTCGAACAACTTTAGTCAAGCACGAAATATCACCCATCGAACAGGGTACTAGATCCACGGCTATTTTATGGCAGCCTGCCGCCATTACGCTGTCCGCCATATTACTATGAGGGCTAGAGATAATATAACTCTACCAAAAAGATGGCCGACTGTGGCCGCATTCCCGTCCTTAGGCGGAGCTGGTCAAACGCGATCCACCAAATAGACGTAGAGATCAGTGGTTCCAATAAACCGCCAACCATGGTCCAATAAACAACCAGCCAATAAACAACCAACCATGTGGCACAGTGAAACAGTTGCACAGTTATAGAAGGTGCTCAGAAATACTTATTTAAATAATGCAAATAACAATAAAACTAGTATGCAACCAAATACTAGATTTGAATAGAGTAACAACCACAAATAATAAAATATGCTTCCGGCTCAAATTTTATTTGCATAATGCTCTTCGAGTGCAACTTTTGCATTATTTTATATAGCTTCATTCAGAACGTACTTAAATTACAGGGGACCGTCGCGTATATTCGCAATCAAAAGTCACATTTTTGATAGTAAGAAAAAAATATCAAAAGTGTTAAAATAAACGTATAAAGTAAAAAAAAAATGTTGGAATGCTTTGCTTACACACACAATCGCATGGAAGCGCGACAGCCTTAAACGACTTTTTCATTTCTGTCTTCACGGACGGAGGCCTTGGCGAAGTAGCATCTCCCCGCTCATTGTCTAGCGCCATCATGCCACCTATTGTCATTGCATCTGCTGGAATAAGTGCCTTAATTGACAAACTAAAACTATCATCATCTGCTGGCATGGATAACATCAGCACCAAAAGCACGAATATTGTTTCAAGTGATTATCTATCACTAATTTTCTCCTAATCACTCTCAGATCGCCAAAGCCCAAAAGACTGGAAAATTGGAAAAATCATTGCCGTCCATAAAAGTGGTGATCGATCACTTGTATCTAATTATCGCCCCATTTCTTTAACAAGCGTTCCTTCTAAACTATTAGAGCATATAATCAGCTCGAACATAATAAATCACCTTAACTCGATTAATTTTTTCTACCCACTCCAGCACGGTTTCCGTAAAGGTCTCTCGTGTGAGACCCAACTTGCAGAGTTTACTCATGACCTACTTGTTAACATGAATAATAATTACCAAACCAATGTAATATTTCTCGACTTCGCGAAGGCCTTCGACCGTGTTCCGCATCGTCATCTACTCACCAAGCTTTCAGTTCTTGGTATTGATTCGACTATCATCGCTTGGATTCAGGATTTTCTCACCTCAAGACTTCAGTTCACATTGGCTAATAATCACAAATCACCCCTTGGTAAAGTAGCATCAGGAGTTCCCCAGGGTGCAGGACTCTCCCCACTACTATTCTTAATATACATAAACGACCTTCCTCATGACATCCTTTCGAAAATTAGGCTATTCGCCGATGATTGCGTGATATGTCGCCCACTCACAAATGATTCAGATTATCTCATATTGCAGGACGACCTAACACAAATTAATACCTGGTGTGAACAATGGCTGATGCCTCTCAACCTGGACAAGTGTAAAGTAGTTTCGTTTACCCGGAGAAAATCTACATATACGTATTTATATTCACTCGGCGGCACCCCAATTAATACTTCAACTTCTTATAAGCAGGGTGTTGGAACGAAATGTTTTTCGTTCCGTTTTCATTTTCGTTCCGTACAAAAAAGTTCCGTTCCGTTTCCGCTCCGGAACGAATAATAAATGCTCCGTAACGGTTCGTAACGGTTTCTTTCTATGAAAAAAAATCGCAACAAAAATTAAAAGGAACGTAACGTTTATTTTTACACAAAAATAGATAATTCAGGCGCTCTAGAGAAATCCGCGGAAACGACATTGCTTCTGAGATCATGTTCATTGCCTTGAGAATGAGATCATGATCAAGGCACCGAGCATGATCTCAGAAGCAGCACGTCATCAAGTGTGCTCGGTGAAAGGCAAGACCTCTGGTCCGATAAAATAAATTTCAGCGCCGAGAAGGCCCTGAAGGCCCATAGGGATGAAGTACACTTTAAGACTGCCGTATCCGTAGAAAAACAAAAGATAGACTTCTACAACGCCGGGTCACAAACTTCCCGCGCTTGCCGTGATCTGTTGTCTGTCTGTGTCGTCAGAAGAAAGCATGGAGGAAGAGGGTGCAAGAGCCAAGGAGAGCATTGCGAGCGCGTGGAGGCGTCGCGCCACCGCGCTCTCATTGGTGGGAAGCAATGGCGCCTTGCGTCATGTTTTTTGTTTTTCGTTGTATTTTTTGTCTTTGTTTTTGCTATGCTTGTTCGCCCGGAGTTTAGACGCGGGAGCGATGGCTTGCTTGTCTTCTCTTTAATTATTGTACAAACCAACGGCTGTCTCTTCGCTGCGTGAAACGAATTACTGAAATACCTGATATTTTCCCTTGAACCGAAAACCGATAAGAAAATTTTTCGGTTTCACTCCGGAACAAAATAATAAATAACGTTTCGATTACGTTTCCGTTCCGCCCAAAAATATCGTTTTTTTCGTTTTTCGTTTTTGGTTTTCGTTTTGTTCCGATACCCTGCTTATAAGTACTTAGGAGTAAATTTAACCTCAACGCTTTCTTGGGTTCTGCATGTTGATAATATTATAGCTGAGGCATCACGCACACTTGGATACCTGAAACGTAATTTAAAGTCCACGCCCAGTCACCTTAAGAAACTTGCATACATAACATTCGTTCGACCAAAGCTTGAATATACGTCATCCATCTGGCACCCTTCTCAAGCTTACCTCTCTGATAACCTGGAACGCATACAAACCCGCGCAGCCCGATTCATCGCATCAGCTTATTCTCATGACATCAGTGTGACCCAACTTAAAGAAACTCTAGAACTACCCTTACTGTCCAGTCGAAGATTGAACTCTCGGTTATGTTTATTGCATAAGTTCTACTATAACTATCCATACTCCCATACCACCCCTCTTGCTCCTCCAGACCGAGTATCATCGCGCCTTAATCACAGTCAATGCATCAAGCGTATTGCAGGCAAAACGCTTGCCTTCAACACTTCCTTTTTCCCTCATGCAATAGCCATCTGGAACTCCCTTCCCGACGGCGTTGTAGTCATTACTGACCCAATAAGGTTTCGCCAGGAAGTCTCTTTACACAACCACTAACCATTCCCGACTAAACCATATCAGTACTTTGTGTTTTTGACTATTGTTATTTTGACTCTCTCCTTTTCCTATTTTTGTCGTTTTCAACTGTCAAAGTGTATTTTAGTTCTCGTCTACTCCCCCCCTTATGTAATGCCCCACCCGGGCACTTAAGGATAAATAAATGAAATGAAATGGAATGAAATGAAATGAAATCTGTTTCTTTTTCTTCCGTGAACTTGCAGAATGCACGGAAGAAGTAAAGAAGTTTGAGTATTTGCAACATATCGTAGAGCTTCTCGAAGCGAAGACGAACAAGAAAACGAAAGTTGGACTATACTAGCGATGGGGTGGAATTTTTTGAAGCGAAAAACAGGTACCTCGCTGTTATTCGCTTTTTTTCGCGTGATTCGAAAGGTGGCGGATCCAGTGTGGAAAACGCCCTCCACCCGCTTCCGGTTCTGGACTAGACGGCGGGTTTTTCAGTAATTGCAAAATCAAATATGTTCGCTTTTTTCCGGATATGGCCCTTTACAGTACTACAGAACTTAATTCACTATTATGATAAAATAATGATGGGTAAGAAATGAGGAAACATCCGTGAACGGTAAGTGCGCCGGGGCTACCCAATCGATGTCTCCACAGAGTGTCTTGCCAAAGAATAAACGGCGAATATCGCCGTATGCGCCGTTTATTCTCTAGGATTCAGCATCGAAAAGAAAAGAAAAATTCCTGGGTATCATTTATGTATCTAGAAAATATAAATTTTAATTCGAATGTTTCGTTTTTCCGCTAAAACTCTATTATCTCAGGTTACCCGCTTGCTTTCCCTGCTCGTTTACCTTTCAATGCTATACGGACCTCGAGATCTTTTGCATTCGATTATCCCGGCCTTGCAGCTTTTATTTTTCTGAAGCGAGAAGGGCTTCGAGACTTATGTCTGAAAACTGATAGAAACCTATGGAGATACCACTCGCGAAGGCAACAGAACACGTAATACCGGTGAAACGTGTTTTTCTTTGCGTCTTTAAATGACGTTGTTTTACATTCTTTTGCGAAATAATTATAAAAATCAATTAAAATAAATTTGATTCACCATACTCGATATCATTAATGCGGAGAAGGCTTTAGGTATTAGCAATTTGTTTTTGTTTTGTGAAAAAATATTGGGTTATTATTATCCTAAAAAAGGTAATCGATTGGAGAATAAAGTTTGTCTGGCGGAAACTCGTAAATTGCGTGCTTAGCTTTTTTTTTCTGCTGAAAATGTATTTTTGTTTTCCTCGTAATATCCCGAGCAATTTATTCGCGTAGACAGGAAATGACAACACCAGTAATGCCAAATTGCTTTTCTCCGGGAAATTGGAGTTTTGAGGGAATCGATAGATCATCAATACATTATGTTGGTGTTTAACATTGTTTATGTTTCTTCCCCAAAGTGTCTGGGCTGGAGAGGACGGTGCAGAAGGAGCGTGAAAGTTAAAGTATGTTTTTATTTCGCTTTTGTACTCGCGCATTTTTTTTGGTGTTAGTGAAAAGTTTTACGAATAGGAAATGAAAATACAATTACAACGTCAGTGCGCGAAAATTGTTCTTGCGTGACCAGAACAATTTGTTCTCTGCGGCAGCTCACTGTTTTGGTTGGCTGGCTACGACAGCAAGCACAAATACGTTGAGCGGGGATTCGAAGTCACGTTTGACAATGGCATTTGTCGACGGATTGTATACCCTCTCAAACGACTCCCTAATGCTCCTTTTCAATAAATATCCTTCCGCTAAAGGATACTCTGCTTAAGGAGGTCATGTAACCCGGCCTCAAAAGAATATTTACCACAGATATCGGTTGTGTTGGGGCTGGCCTCACATAGTTGAAACCGAAACTAAAGTTTATATAATAAATTCTATAATCGCTTAAATCATTGCAAGTTAATGTCCACATTACGAAAAAAAATTTTAAAAGGAAGTAAATTAAATAGTAAGAAAGAACATTTGGGAAAAAACTTTCAAGTCATAGCCAGACATTGGAAACCACGAGAGTATACTAAATTAGCGGTATACTAAATAATTTCGTGCTAACTGAAACCTAGAAATAACTGGAATAAATTTTATTCTGATAGTTGAAGTTCGCGTATTATTTACACTTCAGTTTAATGCTTCATTCCAACAGTTCCTGAAATAAGAGTAAGCGCGCAGGCGAGTAAGGTGAATCTTAGACTGAGACGCGAGTGGAGCAAGAACATTACAATTATAATGCGATTAAATGAAGAGGTGCAAGCGAGCTGGACAAGAATGACGAAAATAATCCCTTTCTCCAGGGATTATTTTCGTCAGAACATTACAGATCGTCTTTGACACAGTTAAGATTCTAATTGGCTACGAAAGCCTTCCCTTAGTACAATGCCCTCAGCCAACGCTTGAAAAACCCATATCAAGGTCAGTCCTTCAAGGTTTTAACTCCAGGGGAGGCAAAATGATGAGCCAGCTCGACTCCAAAGCCGTTAGCGCTTACTGTCGGGAGTACTTCCCATGTACTAAAGGACGCCAGCGAGTTCCTTTCCTTAAAATGACAGCTCACGTGAAGGATCATTTGGGGTGCCAAGTGGAACGAACTCCTATTTCTAGAATAATTTTTTTTCACTAAAGGAGGTTAAGTGGTCCGTCTGAAAGTGAAGTGGGCAATTTAAAATGCAACTTTTTGATCTCGCCTTCTTCGGGTACATTAAGCGATGTCGTTTCACGGATTGTGTTTATGATATCAAGGCACATGTTTAGATCGCCTTTCACAATGCATTAGGCTGTACACAAAACGAATTCTGTGCCGTCCTTATAAAAGGTACCCGGAATTGCGCCTTTTTGGTTCGACGAATATTACGCTTGGATGGACATGCTGACAGAAGCATTTCGTTTTTTCTTTTCAGTATGTTTATCTAGGTGATATTCTCTCATCAAACTGCCGCATTCTATTCCTAGCCTGAGCATCGTATTGAAACGCCGTTTCAGTTCCTTCCAATACGTCGTTTCTTTAATGGGAGCCGAAAAACAGGGTTTTATTTTTTTATTGTATCCTGTAGGTCTTTCGTGAAAGAGAAATGCGTGGTCCGTTTAGTATGGATGATAATTCGAGATGGGGGGTGGGGGGGGGGGGGGGGGGGGTTTACAAGCCACTTCAAGAAGTTATGGCACACACGCATCTTTGTCTCAATACCAACCCACTTGGCGAGCGGCGAAAGCTGCTGCACTAGCGAGTCGATCAGAGAGTAAGGGCGAGGTGAATGACCAGTTGTTCTAGGAGAGCCGTTCATCCGTGGAGAGCTCCCAACTACTGTATGTTCAGTCTTGTACACGTTACTAAAAAAAAGTAATCGATTACAATTACTATTACTCTTGGCTAAAAAGTATTCGATTAGATTACTTGATTACTCGACGGCAAATGTAATTGGACGTTACTTAAAGAAGTAATCGTTACTTTTCCGATTACTCTATTGTGTGAAGACACATCTTTAGCGCTCATAACAATATTTCACATCTGCACAAGTATTGAAGAAGAAAAATTGGCTCCCTCTTCGTTGTCGTTCCACATTCACAATGCGGACACAAGCATAGCATTCGTTTGAAGACGTTTAAGGATTTGGGCGTTCTCCAGTGTGTGTGTGGGGGGGGGGGGGGGGGAGCGGGGGGGGGGGGGGGTTCTAGATTTTGTTAAGCTTGAGCAAGGGTTGTCGCTGAAAGTTTGCGTCGCTCATTTTATTATTCACGTGTGGACGAGCTCGCATGTTATACAAAAGAGCAGCAGTTCCAGGATTTGAAACGGATCATGTGTAGTATCCATTAGCGGAAGAGATCGCCCCGACCACTTCTCAACTTGAAAGATTGCTTGTCACGAAGACCACGTAGTGGAAATGAGGAAATATTTCAACTGCCTTTGTTATATTTTGCATCCGCTTTAGGCAATCTTCGGTTCTGGTTCTCCTACGGGCTGCAAGTAGGTACCCTATGCAGGATTTTTTTATTTTTTTTTATTTTTGTGTGTGTGTGCGTGAGGGGGCTAGTTTGAACGAAGGACTAACAAAGCTACATTCTGCTTCCTCAAACTTCGCCCTGAATGGCCTTTGTCACAAACTGTGGCTTCCCTGGGGCTTCCCACTCCCAGTCCCAGCCCGAAAAAAAAAAAAAAAAAAAAAAAAAACTGACATTCCACAGAAACTGTACATAGAAAGAGATTGACCTCGTTTCCTACAGCTCCACAAAAATCTTTCTTTTTTTCCGCTCGAAAAAAAAAAAGCGAATTGTATTTCTGTCATTTCATAAAAAATGAATGCCGTTTACAACTCTTTGTAACGCCGAATTAGAGCGCAGCTCTTGAGGAGGAGGAGGGAAGGGTACTGAGGTTCACGTGTTATCGGGGGGGAGGGGTGATCACGTGACCTTGGAGGGGTCACATGACCCTCTCGCCAAGGTCACGTGGGGGTCAAGTGACCTGCGGGTGTCACGTGACCACGGGGGTCACCTGACCTGAAGAGAAATTTTTCTGCTACATTTAGCGGAGAAATATTTCCGCTAGAATTAGCGGGGAAATTTTTTCGCTAGATTTGGCAGGGAAATGTTTCCGCTAGATTTAGCGGGGAAATTCTTCCGCTGGATTTAGCGGGGAAAATTTTCCGCTAGATAATTTATTCCGCTAGATTTAGCGGGGAAATTTTTCCGCTAGATATAGCGGGGAAATTATTCCGCTAGGTCGCGGGGAAATTATTCCGCTAGATTTAGCGGGGAAATTTTTCCGCTAGATTTTGCGGGAAAATTTATCCGCTATATTTAGCGGGGAAATTTTTCCGCTAGATTTAACGGGAAAAATTTTCCGCTAAATCTAGCGGGGAAATTTTTCCGCTAGATTTAGCGGGGAAATTTTTCCGCTAAATCTAGCGGAATATTTTCCCCGCTAAATCTAGCGGAAAAATTTCCCCGCTAAATCTAGCGGAAAAATTTCCCCGCTAGATTTAGTGGGGAAATTTTTTTGCTACATTTAGCGGGGAAATTTTTCCGATAGATTTAGCGGAGAAAATATTCCGCTAGATTTAGCAAGGAAATTTTTCCGCTAGATTTAGCGGGAAAATTTTTCCGCTAGATTTAGCGGGGAAGTTTTTCCGCTAGATTTAACGGGGAAAATATTCCGCTAGATTTAGCGGGGAAATTTACCGATAATGCACCGCGCGGTTACGCCGACGGCGACGGCGACGCCGACGCCGCTCAAGCCGGAAACGGGCGCGTAAGAGCTGCGCTCTAGAAAAGGCGTGTGCCGGGGGGGGGGGGTGGACAAATTGTAATGGCTACAAGTAATTTTATTACTTCAAAAAGTAATCAGATTACTCGTGTGATTACTGCCTCATAAAAGTATTCAACTGATTACAAAATTACTCCAAAAAGTAATCGATTACAAATAATTTGATTACTTGTAATGCGTACGGTACAAGTCTGTGAGTGTTTCTCCGACTGGCTGACGAGGCCGTAGCGTTCACGTTTTGTCCTGTTACGCAGCAACAAACTATTGACGAGGAGATCGAACTATAGGGCGCGCTCTGACCCGTTTGTTTTCCCCACACCTCGGTGTTTACCCAACAGAAGGCCTGTCCACATGCCCACAGGTCTTGTTGGCATGGTTATGTCATCTTCTTTAATAGGGAGTGGGGCACAATGTAATGTAAAAGTATTGACAATAAACGAAGTGTCGCTTAGTGCCGGATCTCCCCAGAAAGCGCTCGTCAGCGCAAGCTTGACCCACTTCTACTTTTGTGCTGAACTGGGCACCGTGCATGCTGCAGTGTTCATGCAGGCCTGAAAGGTAACAAAAGAGCCCCTTCTCGCCCTCACCGGAGAGCACGAACTGCAGCCGAACGCTGACACCGCATTCGGTTATGTCAGCCGAGCGCTGAGTCATTGTGTTTGTTGTCCCCACCCGTGTATTTCTAAAGTTAACCGCTTGGGGCATCACGGTCTGGTCTCCTCGCTAATAGCGCATACAATACAAATTGAAGCCCCGACGAATTGCGAGCTCGTTCATTAAGATATGCGCCATTTTATTGGAATGCAACGAATGCCATTGTAATGACAATTCGACTTTCTTTTTCTCTTCACTAAGGAAGGGGAGGGGTTAACGTACGAATGAAGGAACCGCATTGTTCTTCTTCTTCTTCTTCTTCTTATTATTATTATTTTTATTAATATTGTTATTATTATTTATTGCATTGGTGGCTGATAAACTCTAGATCACAGCTTGGAACACACTGGAGCAAAACTTAGCGCCGCAGAGCCCAAGAGCCCCGGCTCAATTGCAACCCCTGCAAGCTTGAATGTGGAGGAGAATCGTACCGACATGTGGTCGGGTATCAGTACAGCGTGATGTGCGTTAAAACCTCAGGCTACTGCACCGGCTAAATTTCTCATCTTCAGCGTGTAACTCTGCTGTCTAACGTTGGCAGACGAAGATAAAGTTTTCCAAGCAACTGACAACAAATTTCCTTTTATTTTCTGCTGTCAATCATTTCTGCGGAAACATTTCCAATAGCACACTTAGATATAGCAAGGTGTTGGGAATTTATTTAAGCAAGTGGCTTTAAAGTGTAGTACAGCAACTCGTATGTTGAACTTTGCCTTAACATTACTTTCACTTAAATATATTACCTCCGTGAACCTTCGCCGACATTTTGAGCTCAAACACCCAGTCTGACATTTTTCTCTCTGACCTCCCCAGGCCACTTTATCTCTGAATGTGTGTTGTATTTCAAAGAATGGGACCTACACTTCGAGTTCTATTGGTAGTTTCGAAGCAAAACCTTTTTAAGAAGCCGGCAGGTACTTCAGCGAGAGCTGAAGTAACTGCTGTAGGTTATATTTTCCGCGAAACAAACATGTCTGCAGTATTGCGGCGTCTCTCTTCGAGTTTCAGCGCGTTGGTCGCTCGGGAGAGATCAGGGATATGCTAACGATGTGCGCAAGACTTGTCTTCTGGATGATATTGCACGTAATCGGGTTCGACACTGCAATTAGAGGGACCTAGGGTTCTGCAGCGTCAGGCCCACAGGAGAAGCTCCGCCAAGAAAGTCAAGGAGAAACATTTTCTACTTGATAAAAACGAAATACTTTTCGGGCCTCACAAATTGACACCATAAAATGTGCACTTCTACAAGGACTAAAGCGTACAGTTGCTCGAAAATTAGCATTCTTTCAAGCACCTACCACATATAGGTTAAGTCTTAGAGAAAGCACTAGTAAAAAGTCAGTAACCGCAGCAGTCACATTTATTCGACCGTTACTACATTTTCACTAGCTATATGCGACCTTAGACGCGTGATAGGTGTAGTAAAAGGTGAATAACTGCAACAGTTTCCAACTATTACAGACCGTTACTACCCTTTTACTGCTTATTTGCTACGTCTAACGCGCGACAGGTACTAACTACAGCTGTTATGCGTGGAAGCGAGAACATGGCTGCTGGGAACCTATGGGGACGCTGTTTATGACTCGTAAGTAATTATAGTGCGTACCGCTACTTCTTAGTAGCAGATAGATTCCTTGGGATATTTAGCGACTATATTGAAGAGCACTTTTGTTGCAAAAGCAGCATCATGTATGTAACATCGTTAACAGGTGAGGTGTTCGAGGTTCGAATGGTTCTACGCGTCGAACATTCCACGCCAATTATTCCAGAAGCTCACGGATGTACATAAGGGGCTCCGCGTGGCGAACCGGAGTCAGTTTTCGCCCCAGCGTTGGACTCTGCTGTCCCGCCGACCTCGACGCCCGCGACGCTCTGCTTTCTTCTGTTCCCTTTGTTTCTATTTTTGGGCACAAGTTCGCCCCATCCAACGTTCCAGTTTCCCCAGTTATTCTTAGTTTGATTTTTTCATTCGTGACAATATTTGCTGTACTTGGTGGTTCTAAATACGAAACTGCAAAATAATGTTCGAAAACACGCGAAACACAATCAACTAGGGATATATAATGGTAGGAAATAGAGTATATGGTTCGCGCCGACATCGTAGTGGTTGCTTATAGGCGCAATATTTTTTTTTAGAAGGCACACCGGCCTCGTGACCAGTGTTAGCAAAGCTTTTACGCCATGCAATTTTTAGCTCGCGATTTTTGTTCCTCGTCGCTCTGTCACTCGTTACTCTATCGCTCGGCGTCATCTAGAGCTCACAGAAAGCGACAAATTAAAATATATATTCGACTTAACTCGCTAACGCCTGTAAACCGTTAGTAAGCAAATGTCTTACAGCTTACAGTTTATCCCGAAGCGATTATGTTTACCGCAAAATATGCGCCTAGAAACTGAGGGAGAGGAAGGGACGAGAGCGTGCGAGGACGTCAAGGATTAGTGGGTAGACCTGAAGCGAGCTGCCTTTGTCTCCACTGCACTCGTAGAACGTGTTTGATTTCGAAGGCCAAACACCGGACATCGGTGTTCCGCCTTCTCACGCATTCGACAATTGCAGTAGAGACAAAGGCAGTTAGCTTTTTAGTATATTTTAACAACCACGCGCACAAATAATAAAAAAAAAACACTTTTGTTGTATGCTATCTTTTTTTGTTTTTTTCCCAGAAGTTATGTCTACGATTGCATCGGCGAAAAGCGCCTGGACCTCTTGTTCCTAACTTACGCAAAGTAGGAAGGATATTTAGGGTGCGAGGTCAACGACGTCGAAGGTGCTGAATCAGCGTGTCATCTCATGTGGTGGAAGCAGTTTCAAACTTAATTCATCAAGTATTTAGCCTTGCCGATTTCGACCTCGTTTGCGTGAATGCTTACACAGTTCTATGAAGGCTGCAGGCACAGAGAAAGAGGTCGGCTCCAATATACCGTTGAACCTACCTACAATCACTTACATGGACGGCAATAATTCAATGTCCTGACATCCTGCTCTACAAAAACTCGAAAAAAAGCACATTGCGAGTCCGGCAACCACACGACCCGCTGCAGAATCATACTAGAATTCCGAGCATTATTCCGAGGATTCGATTGCGCCGGCCACCGGATTACCATCAAGCGGGTCCCGGGCCAGTTCTGTTTGAAAAAAACATATCTTTATAAGAGATTTTTTTTTTTTTCTGGAAGGGTTAAGGGTGAAGGAGGTGGAGGAGGTGAAGTGAGCTGCAAATTTTCGGTTTCGTTTTTTTATTACTTCTACAAGAGTAAAGTACCTTACACCATTAATTAAACACTTTACTAAACAACAGGTAAAACAAATTCTAACAGAATATAACTATTTTTTTTTTTGGGCCGGACAGATAGATCGATGTAAAATGTGCTAGAGTAATTTCGGGAGAATCTGGCAAAGAAACTGTCGCGCCGGAGCCAGGGCAAAACAGCTTCATTTTATTTCAAACTTTTCTTGCAAGGGTGCCACTCGAGTTTGTGGAAGATAATAGTGACTCGCAGAGAATGTCACAAACTAGTGACGTCCAGAAAGTAGTATCTACGTTATTCACACACGGAAAATCGGGTGACTCGGTGCCTGAAAAAAAAACCTTGACCAATGGAGAACTGTTCTTTGGAAGAAGACATAGGGCAATTAGTGAGAGTGTAAACGCTAAAGGCTAGAAGCTGTTTACTCTTCCTTTCATCGTATTCTTTTTCGTTCGGTGAAGCAGGGTTCTTGCTGAAACGCGTGGGATATCTACTGTAATGTTTTGACAATGTAGGCAAAAAAAGAGACATAGCCAAACAATCTGCAAGCTGTCTTTACTCCCGCCACCACATCATTAGACAGTTTTAGTCGACCGTACGCTATAGCTTTGCGTACGCAAGGAGGTTGCGGGTCGTGAGTGCGCATGCACAGAACGCAATAGAAGGGCTAGCGTATTGCGTACGCACGCAATGCTAGGAATTTTGCGTTGCTGGCTAGCGGGTCTTGCGGGGCGCTCTTGAGAGATCTCGGACCCAACGAGAGCGCCAATTTCAAGATGGCGGTTGCCTCGACTGGCACAGCAAGGGCGACGTGGTGTTTTCGAAGTTCTGTGTTACGTGAAATTGCGTGGTATTCAGATTGGCGATTCTTTCTGGGACCTACCGCGGTCGAATCAGATCGCCCTGCAGCTGAACGAGTGCACAGTGGAAATGTTCGCCGCTCGCAGTGTGCGTCGACGCTGCGATCTGCTCAACGCTAAGCCTATTCCCACAGTTCACCGCCGACGCACGAACGACTCTAAAAGAAATCGCCGAAGTTCTCGCTATGCACTGGACATCAGGGTCATGACTTTCATTCCGCGATAGCATTGATAAAAGGTGTCGTTTCCACGGGACGACTGACGGAGGCTCCGGGATCGAATTTGGCTACGCACTCGTACTCATAGCCTCTGTACCCCGCAGAAAAGCTCGCTTGACGAGGCAGCTGTGGCTTGCTTTAATCTGAAATAAAATGATTGGACACCTTTTATTTTTCAATATTTCTTTCCAGGAGCATGGTTGCGCTATAATCACGCGGAATTCTACGGCTCTAGCAAATTTAACCAAGATCATGCGTGGTGTTCACTCGAAAACGTAACGCACAACTAAATTCGGTCCGAACAGGTCATTTTTAGCGTACGCTATACTATTACGTATTGCGTACGGAAGATCCAGCAACGCTATACTAAAACTCTCTATTAAGTGAGAGTACCTGGAGAGCACCTATAAAAGCGCGCGACACGAGAGCACCGCGGCGCAAGAGCACGCGCACTACGACGTCTGGAGTATGATGAGTTCTATGCCTTTATTAAGAACAATTTTAGTTAGTCAAGTCGGTTTAAGGACGCGGTGACTTCAAGCTTCCGCCATGTTTTTCCCACACACCATCGAAATTTTCGCATGCGATCGATAGTCACAGTCGTGACGTCAAAGACGGGAATCATAACTAAGAGCCACTGGATTTTCTCGTCGCCAGAAGTCGCGAATAAAATACTCAATATTATCCACAGCGCGCACATGCTTAACGCGTGCTTGGAAACCGCTCTCGTGTGGCGGCACTCTTACTTCGCGCGCTCTCCTGTCAACGCTTACGTGTTGTGTCATAGGCTCCTCTATACTCACAGAGCCTGGCAGTTCGACGACGGAGCCATACAGTGCCCGGCCGCAGATTTGGAGCGCGAGGATCTGGTAGCACAGAGCATTTTTCGGGGAAGCTGGACGTCAGCGCACAGCTTTTGCAGCGGCGAGGACTCGAAGCATGGCTTTCAAACCCGACGAGAAAAGAAGCAGTAGCGCGAGGAAAGCGAGGAGCACGAAAGGACATATTATCGCTAGGGAGAAGTGTGTTTTCGCTTCTCGTCGCAGCGGAATGCCCGTCACGTGACTCTCCTTTCATCCGTTGCCTGCCTTTCTACCTTTTCAATTTCGGCGGCCGCATCTCGTGGCGATCTGCCAGGCTTCGTCAGATAGAGGAGACTTATTTGGTTGCCCGCTCTCAGTTAGGCAACAGCCCTGGCTACACATCTGCACCGGTGCGCCCTCCTGAACCAAGATACTCGAGAAGTAGCGCCAAACTCCCCGTTTGATCACCATTTTAACGCAAAAGCGTTTAGGAACTCGTGTCGCAGAAAATCCGGCATCGACATCGGCGCCGGCGCCGGTGGGACCAAAAACATTCCATAATGAAATGCGCGCCGCCACGTGTGTCACACGTGATGTCACGCGTCGCTGTGTGCGTTGCATTATAAAATTTACCCGACAAATTCGTTGAAAAAATTTTGCCGCCAATTATACCGATAAACTTCCCCGCCAAATTTAGCGGAAAATGTTTCCGACAAATTTTTTTACCGCAAATTTCGCAAAACTTTTTCTCGCCAAAATGTAGTAAAAAATGTTCGCGCCAAATCTACAGGAAAATTTTTTTGCTAATTTTAGCGCAAAATTATACCCTCAAATTTAGCGGGTCGATAGGGTCATGACAACACTGCCACGTGTGACGTCACGAAGCAGGTCCAGCTGCGGACTAGACTGCGTACCCACTTGCACGGCTTGGCAACGACCACGCGTTAACATGAGAATGGATTTGCGAGCGGGACCCGATAACGGCCATTGCGTTCCACTCTTAAAGGCGAAGCTTAAGAGTCCCCTAAGTTTTGGTTCATGAAATGAACCATTTCTCCCGGACCTCTCCATTCTTATTGAGCCCATTGCAATTCGCGGTGTGTGTTGCCTGATAAAGAAATTTCTTGAATATCGAGATATTGCTATTTCCACATCGGCAGCCTCCACATAGGGCGTCGGTACCTTGCGGCGTTGAAAAATATTTTTTTTGCCTTGAAATTCGCAACAAAAACATTATAACTGTAAGAGATCTGTGAAGATAAGCATGATTGATAAGTTTAATAAATATGCAGTCCGAAGGACACTTAGGTGGGCGAGAAACGATTTCAATACAATGACACTCCTTAGCAGTCTTGGTGCGCGGGTGGTTCAAGACGACCCTTTCGAGTCTACGAAGATTCAAACGGACCGAAATTATGATTGCCATGGCAACAGAGGCCGATAAGCCAATCGCCTTGCAAGGTTCTGATCATATGTATATTATACTCCATTCACCCTTAAAGGAGTCATGAAACATTTTTTTTTTTACTTTCGCTAATTACTACTTAGAATCACACCCTAACGTTAATAACTGAATAAACTTGCCTTAATTTTTGTTTCTAGGCAAAGGCAGTCGGCCAAACGAATTTTAGAAGTACGAGCATCGTTCATCCCCTCAACTCCGAGTCAGAACAGGTGGCAAGTATCCTCCTGCCTATTTAATGCTGTCAACGTTAATTACAGCCACGCACTGGCGTTGGCAAAGCAGAGAACGCGTGCTCAGCTCCAGGTATTGTTAGAGTCCGGCTATACTCATCACCGCAGTGGTTGGGCACGAGCCACTACCCGAGTGCCCGCCGAGGCATTCATTCTTGCGATCCGAATTTGAGTGCTCACGCAGGTCTTATGTCCAATGCATGAGCCGCTCTTGATTCTCGTCGGGGGGGGTGGTTTCGATCCCACAATTATGTCATCAAGCTTTGTGATGGCAAGAATCAAAGAGATAGTCCCCTTTAATCCTCAGAATTTCACCCCGACAAACGTTCTGAATCAGTGGCAGTCTGTGCCAGTATATTTGGGCCAGACTCAGTACGCCTCCGCATTCATTCCAACTCGATATCGTTTAATGACCTCTCTATGCTGAGACTGCAGCCAATTTTGTTTCCAATAGTAGAAATTTTGAAAAAAAGTATAAAAAGTATATATTTACGAGGAGCGAAATCTCGTTAACTTTTCTGTAACATACAGTTTATTTGTGGGGTCCTCGCTTGCTGACAGTCGGGTACAAGAGAACTCGTGGGCATAGATTCTGGGTGCCGGAGACTGCGGTGCAGAAATCAAAACATTTCGCCGACAGAAAAGGTAGAAAAATGGACGTCTCAGACTGAGCTACTTTCTTTGCTTCTGCGAATTTTCATACACTGAGAAATTTAAGACCGATTACAGCCAGTACGTAACTTTGGCAAAGAAACCGACACTTACACCAAAATAACAGGTAAATAGAAATCAAACGCACACTTGTTTCCCAAACATTGGCCAGATGCAGAAAAATTAGCCTTCATTCCCTCTCCTTTTTTTCCACCTTCAAACTGAACAGCGAATTCAACCTTCACGAAGGCGGACTGGTATTTTTCAATAATGACCTTCCAAAAGCCCCACCCACGTCTTCACTTGCTCGTCCTGAGGATAGCAACACCGAGAAGCAACTGTTGTTGAGCTCAGACAAGAGACTTTGTTAGATTGAAACGTGTGAGGTTGTTGTAAAGTGCTCGTGCATTGAGGGGAAACAGCACATTTGGCTCGTCTGAATCGCCCACCACAAACATGAATATGGTAAAACGCCGAGATTTTTAATATTGAATATGACGACAAATGAAACCTGGCTTCCGGTTGTTTTCTTCTCCTGGTGTCCTTCCATCACTATATGCAAATTTGTATGTAGCCATTTGAAGAAATAAATTAAAAAAAAAAAACTGTTTGATCTAACTGAATATGGCAATTAGCGAATTACGAATGTAACGTAAATGGAACGATACGTTCCATTTTTAAAACTGTAACGGGAATGAGTTCCAGTCTCACATATGCAACTCGTAACGGGAACTTTTCCCAAAAATCAAAAGGAACGAGGAACAAGCTTTCGTTCCTCTTTTTGAGGAACCTGTACAACACTGATAAAAGGGAGGCGGCTGATTTGTCCGGCGGGCACCTAGCTTCCTTTGCAGTCTCAGCTTAAAGGTGAACGGAGTATACATGACAGCACCACAATCTATACCCCATCCTTCAACTTAATTCCCAATAATCCACCATCCAAGTCCTTGTACTGACTTGCCGTCCAGAGAGAGGTCGTATCATTTCGTCTAAATAAATAAACATTTTTTTTTTTAAATTTCTTCGAGTTACGGTTAGGGGGAAAGAGATTGGGCAAAAATTTGAGTGCGCTGGTTAAAGAACAAAACAAACAAACAAAAAACGATTTAAATATGTGTTAATTTGACATATCTGTGGCCCTTTCGATTTTTGTCTGAAGCATATTTGGGACGTTGGTAATTGGTTACCGCGTTATTTTCTTGCGGATTCGTTCTTTGAGCTGTGTTTCTTATCATGTTTTTCTTTTTGGCGAATTTTTCTACAGCTACGTAAATATTTCATTTCAGACAATTAAATCACTGTGGAACTTCGCTCTCAAGTACCCGTTACAGCAAGGATCGCTAACTTTGGCTAATGTTTATTAGGTGGAATGGAATGCCTTCTGTTAATTCACATATCCGTTCAGGTTTCAAATCTTGCCCGGAAAGATATAGGTAAAAAATAATTCCAAGCGTCGTTAGACGCCAGGCGTAAGGGTGAGTCTCTTCGACTGCAGTTTATCTTGATCAAATGATCTTTTGGGGAATACCTAGAAAAGAAAACCAACCTAAAATATTCGACGTGAATTTTTTCTTCGCGCCGTAATGGTTAAAACGATTTGACTCCGGGAAGAGGAAGCGGTGTTCGCAAATTTACCATAACGTTCCGTCCGACTGTTCGAGAGCTGCTAGTTTATCTCAAGCTAATCAAATTCCAAAACTTTCCGCGAACACGGGGTCCCTCGTGCATTGAGGAGGAAGCACATCGTTCTATTTATTTGAAGTACATCCGCGGATGTCATTGGTTTAGGAACTGGGCACCGAAGTACCAAGCTCGTGTTTTATGTCGTTATCCTCGTTCGGGGGGTAGAGACCCAAGGCGGCCGCTTGCACTCAGCGCTGATTGATATAATTAAATTACTCGGCGCCTCGTGGATATGGATGTGTGGAGCGTTTATTAATTTGCGCGAGCAATGGGGCTGACCGTTTCGCCGTAATCTGCGACAGTCACTTTGAACCGACGAGGGCAACAAAGGCCATGCATTGTTTCCACCGCTTCCGCCGCTTTTGAGCAGCTTAATTTGAATCATAACGAAAAGAAGTTCCATAGGTTGTTTGGCCACTTCGAAGTCCACGCTTTAATCGGGTGAAACCCGAGCTAATTAAGTTAATGTGCTTCAAGTTGATTATGATGCAGTAATGTAGATGTAGATGTTTCTGATTTTGCTATTCTCCTGCCTTATAAGTTATGCAGAAAAGCAGGTTTCTATTTTGTTTCCTAAAGTATCTGTCGAAATAGGTCCCACATGTTTTTCGATTCTCCTGTGGTAGGTTGCGGAATTCGGTAGTATGATGATTTCGTTGAGGCACGGTTACACCTAATTGCGCAACCACAAAAAAAGTCCTGGGGATAAGCAGTCAATTTCAATGGCACTTACCAACGTATACTTACTTGTCTCCAATTTATGTAACCTGAAACAGCGTTTGCACGGTATGTCGTCAACAGTCTGTGTTTCTCGGCTAACAGGGACAGACGCCTACATGTCAGGTGTTATTGTTAGAGCAGCACATGTTTCTTAATGTCCAACGATACCATTTTTATTACCATCATCGTGTATACACTCACACACACATATATATATATATATATATATATATATATATATATATATATATATATATATGTATATATAACGAAAGTGGAGGAGATCCAGGAAAGGCCTTTCTTTACTGCACCGACGTTTCAAGCGGGGACCGCTTTTCTTCGGGGTGAATGGTTGTGAAATGTCCTCTTCTTGTTGATGTTCGTGTGGAAGAGGAAGAGTTACTATGGAGGGTATTAAAAATATTCAGAACAGGAGCAAAAAAAATTTCGTAAATCTTTGAAATTAGTAAACATAAACAATGTTAATCCAAATCAATAAAACGAAATAAATTGATTTGTAGTATTCGGCACAGTCTTTGTTACAGCTCCTAAGCACAATCACCCCTGAGCAACCGGAGCGCACACAAAAGTAGCAATGAGGATGTGTTCGGGATTAACACCGCTTCGAGAGCGGAGAAAAGCGCAAGGGTGCCGTAATGGTTTTTATGAAGTATTTATGTCATATTTGAATGATGCTTACGCACAACGTAACAACGTAACAACGTAACGTAACAAAGACTGTGCCAAATACTACAAATCAATTTATTTCGTTTTATTGATTTGGATTAACATTGTTTATATTTACTAATTTCAAAGATTTACGAAAATTTTTTTGCTCCTGTTCTGAATATTTTTAATACCCTTCATAGTAACTCTTCCTCTTCCACACGAACATCAACAAGAAGAAGAGGACATTCCACAACCATTCACAGAAAGGCCTTTCCTGGATCTCCTCCACTTTCGTTTTACGTCCAACCGGCCCGTTGAACCTTCTTACGGTATATATATATATATATATATATATATATATATATATATATATATATATATATATATATATATATATATATATACCGTAAGAAGGTTCAACGGGCCGGTTGTATATATATATATATATATATATATATATATATATATATATATATATATTTAGATATATAACTCTCTCTTTCTCATTCCCTTTCCCTAACTTTAATGCAATAAATTCATTAATCAGCTGCTCCCTTCTTCGTTTAAAATATTACTACGGCTGCGCTTGTCAATCTTCACTCATTCCAATTATATATACGGTGCAGCCTGTCTCTATGGGGAGGAGTGGCTCCCTAGCTATCTTGGAAGACGGGCCCTTTCCGACATTTGCCAGCTCAGATGACGTGCCACGTCACTGCCGCAATTGAAAACTAGCGCGGGCCTTAAATCAGCAACGGTTTTCGTCTACCAAGTTAAGCGAATTCGAAACTAAACAGTAGACAGAGAGCTGGTCAGAAATTGAGTCTGCCGAAACCAGTGGCCGGGATGGTCTAATCGGTTAAGGCGTCGCACCGGACAGGCGAAGGTTGCGGGTTCAATCCCCGCTCCTGGCCCAATTTTTCGCCAGCTCTTTTTTCCTTTCCCTAACTTCAATGCAAAAAATTCAATCATCACCTTCTCCCCTCTTCGTTCATAATATTACCACGGCTGCACTTGTCAATCTTCACTCATATATATCTTCACTTATATATATACATATATCGATATATACTACGTTCATGCGCACGCACATATATGTAAAGCAACAAAGGCCATGCACCAACTGTTTTCTTTTCTTCTCAGTTATATACCCACGCCATCGGCCCCCCGCCACCATGCCCGTTATATGTATATATATGATTGCACAATTTTTGGGTTTATTGAAAAACACAAATTCTGCGAAAGGCCGGATACCACACTTGCCTTGACTGAGTTAATTGCAACTGTAACGCCAGCGACACTATAGAGCCGTGGCAAATTCTTCACTTCTTAATGAACATGAGACTGAACCGGTATATTTAGCTACCTTATATACAGGTAAACAGAGTGTTTTCAGTTTTGTTTTTAATTCAAACATATTTAACAAAAAAACAAACAAAAGGAGGTGAGAGTCGAGTGTATTCATAGATGAGCCCTGCTCCAATAACAGTTTGATCATCCCCCTCTGCTCCGTATTTGCATCCGAACCGCATCTGTGATGCTCTTAAATAATTGCATTCGTCGCCGATCCGTATTCGGAGACTTTTTATCGGCATGCCAACCGCATCCGTGAAATTCATAACCACATCCCACCCTTAATCCGCGCGTTCATTTTACATCGAGGAATCGAACATATTTTAAAATCGAATAAAAAAAATATGGATAGTATTCTATAAGTCTTCTGTTTACCATTGTAAAATAAAAATGAACTTTTCGTGTGAGAATACGACGAAAGTCGTTTTATGGTATTCGGTTTGTGGTATTTATAAAATAAGCGATCGTTCCTCCAGAGATACTTCGGAAAGCTAAAGATGATCGCAGAGATGATATCCTCTTGAATGTCCGAGACACTCACACTTTGTCCAGATGATGCACTCAAACGAAACAAAATTTTTACTTTTATTTTCTTTTTTGCTATGTAAAATCCACTTGAAGCAAACACCTAATCTATAAACATCAAAATTAACAAATATCAGGCTAATAAGCTTGTGTTACTTTATTTCCGACAAACAACAAAAAAGTGTGAGAGAGAAGTCGCTCAATACCCGCAGCCAATTACTCGTGTATATGTGGTAAGGCGCGAGTACACCACTGGGCAAATATCGCGATATTCATTAATGGCCATATCTACCTTTTTTTTAACTTTTAAACACGAACCCTCAACTGCATTCTTTGGACCATATACTAAAAAACAACTCAGTGCCAATTGTTGAGAAAAACAAAAACGCAAACGCACGGAACGTTTAGCTTGTCGAGGTTGCTGTTAGAAGAAACATAATATCGTCCATATTGATAACTTGTGACCACTACGCTTTTCTTAAATTAGTAACCGCTAATGAGAAGTATCTCTCGGTTGATGCACTTGATGCTGGGAGGGCATGTACAAATTGCGCGGCAAGAACAAGGTGTGAAAACTTGTGCTGGTGGAGGTTCCACCATTACAAAGGATAGAACTCAGTTTCTCTAATTTATTTGTAGTCGAAGAAGCCAGTTGCATGTTTCTTCTACTTTCTTGTGGCTTGTACGTTATGGGTTTTCTCTGCTTAAAGAACGTTTTCCGCTCTTCCCCTGTCAAACGAGAACACGCGTTTCTGAGACGACTGATCCGCCTGCATTGTTTACTTTTTCTAGAGGCATCAGTTATGCGAGATATAACGTTCTAAAACGTTTTGCTAAAACACCTGAGGCTAGCTGTGCAAAAACGCGAAACAACCAGAAGTAAAAGAGACACAGAAAGATGTCAATCAACGCCGTCTGACTGACTTCTTTCCCTGTCTCTTCTGCTTTTGGATGTTTCAAATTTCTTTCACACCCGGTCTCAGGTGTTTTAACAAAACGGTAAACTTACACCAGCTCACCCTTGCCCTCACTGTGTGTTCTAAAGCGATCTTCGGTAAGAATGAAATGTTTCTTGACGTTTCTTGACCTTTTATCTATGAAACTCGTTTGCTCCTGCAATACATTCGATGAGGCACTTTGTAGTATTGCTTACTTGTTCACTTTAACTGTACGGTCGGACACGTTTTGGGCCGCCTTGGCAAAAATGTAGATCCTGACCCGCTGATATCCGAATCAGATCCGCATCCGCAGCCCCTTGCATCAGCATCCGATCCAGAATCTGGCGAATCTGATTCATTTTTATTCGCATCCACCAGTTTTGGTCGATTAAGACGGCGGACTGATCCGCGGACGAATTTGTCACGTGACGACCATATCCACGTTCCGTCCGCCTCCCAAGCGCATCCACACGGGGGAGACGACAAGCAGACGCCTGCGAGGACGGACCGAACCTGTTCGCCACCCCACAGTGCCGCGAAACTCCAACACCGCACGATGGCGCCGTTGTCCAAGAGAGAACTCAATGTTCGCTGCCGCAATAAAGAATCGTACGCCTCGGTTACGTAAAGATCGGGGCAGAACACATTGATAGGTTATGCGCGAAGGGCCATTAGCTTTACTAACTCAAGGCATGACCGTGACACAGGCATGGTCGCCCAGGCAGCACACGATATCGGGCCAACATTGGAATTGATGGGACAAAGAATGGCCCAACAGTGGCCCAACTGAGCCATGTGTTTACCAATATTGGAATTACCTGGGCCCATAATGAACTATCATAGCCAATGTTTTTCCAATATTGGTGATGCACTGGAATAAGCTGTCCAATATTGGACTGCGAAAGCCAATGGCTTGCCAATATTGGATAAATGCTGGCATAACCTGTCCAATATTGGACTGTCAAAGCCAATGGTTTTCCAATGTTGGATATATGCTGGCATAAGTTATCCAATATTGGACTGGCAAAGCCAATGGCTTTCCAATATTGGATATATACTGGCATAACCTGTCCAGTATTGGACTGTCAAAGCCAATAGTTTTCCAATATTGGATATATGCCGGCATAAATTATCCAATATTGGACTGTCAAAGCCGATAGGTTTCCGATATTGGATATATGCTGGCATAAACTGTACAATATTGGACTGTCAGAGCCAATGGCTTTCCAATATTGGATACTTGCCACCATTAGCTGTCCAATATTGGACTGTTAGAGCCAATGGCTTTCCAATATCAGATGCATGCTGGCGTAAGCTGGTCAATATTCAACTGTCAAAGCCAACAGCTTTCCAAGATCAACTCATGCTGGCATAAGCTGGTCCAATAGTGGACTGTAAAAGCCAATTTGGATTTCCAATTTTGGAAGTATGCTGACTTGTGCAGGTCATAATGCACTGCCAAGGCCAAGGGCTTTCTAAAATTGAATGTATGCTGTCATATGCTGTTCAATATTGGAGTGTTAAAGCCACAATTTCCAGTATTGGAAATACAGGGATGAAACTGGGCAATCAGCTTTGGAGAAATTTTGGGAGCAGAAAAAAACTATTTTCATGAGCTACTTTTAGTTTTACGAGAGTCTATCGCGCTATAAAGTCATATATTAAACTCGAGTGAAGTCTCAAGAGGGTTTGCTTCGACTGCCAGTGCACATGTCATCAGTGTAGGCAGAGCAACGACGTAGCAATCGCGACGCGAGAGCATACTGCGCCTCGATCTGGCCGGCCGCGCTCGCTCTGCGGAAATGTGAGCGTGGGACTCTCGAGCCCCGTTAGCTTACTGATGCTGCAAGACGCTACTTTGTTGTCGCGAATCATTTGCCCTTCGAACGGTCGCGAAGCCGTTGCTCCCGGCGTACCTTGCGCAGCATATTTCAGAAACCGTTCACGCAGCATCGCAACCTTCTTACTGCGAGCGTCGGTGATTCATCGTGTGTTGAAAGTCGGACGATGTGCTGTTCGAGGTGTCTTTTATGTGCAACTCTTTCGTAAAAAATTTTGAAGTTTAAAAACGCGAACCTAACAGTGTACAAACAGTTTTAAATTTATTGATAAAAAATATATTTATATATTTATAGATATATTTGTGTGCATCGTGCGCAAAAAATAGTCGCGCTTAGTTCTTCATTCTAAATTATAATGTAAGTTATACGACGCAAGACATACTGTCGTCACACTTGCCCCGTTTAGAACCACTTTTGGACTGGACAGTTTCTTTAGAAGTTCGAAAGCTGACCTTCAAAGGGCTGTCCTGTTAAATCGGTAATGACAGCAAGGTAGACGCTATGCGTGTTTAAGGCCAATCCTGTCTCCGGTTAGGGTCACGTGACTACTGTCTCAAAGCTGGCGATAAGGCAGAGCACGGAACCTGCCTAAAGCACAAGGTCACGCATAACTTCTACTGCACTATCAACCTTGGGTAGAAGTGACAAATTCTCTCGCTCCGTTCATTGTTGAGATGCCCCTGAAGATAAGGCTTTGTAAGCGCACCCCACCCCCGTTCTGGCCTGCTTGCTTTGTACTCCTTCTCTCTTTTTTCTCTCTCTCCCTAAGCTGAAGGCGCGGTTGCTGTGCGTACCCGCCGGACTTGAATCCGCTCTCTGTGCGCGGGTAACGGCAGAAGTGTGATCATGTGGTTTGACGGATGACACATTACCCGTTGACAAACTCGGAATGCCTGCGTCGCAAGGACCGGACCTAGTTTCGCGCGTGATGCAGCCTGCGGGGTGCAGGCCCGCTGTGGATTTCGCTTCTGTGGTAAATGGTATCTCGTTCGAAAAGTCCTACCCGTGTCGATTTCTTCAAAGAGGCCCAAGACATTCTTGTGAACAGTTTAGTGTCCGGTTCGGCAAATGACAGCGTGTGCTACATTGTGTTGAATCTTCACGGATCACTTCCTTGTAGTTTTTGTGTTTGAGTGGTTGTTCTGCAGTGCCCGTGTTGACATATAAGTCGGATTACATCTTTCAAGTCCAGTATTTTCAACGTAAGTGTGCTGCAACCTACTTGATGATCATTGTCCGTTCTTGTATGGGCAATCTTCCGGATAACCTCTAGAATTGGGCATTGCCTATCTCCTGGCAGCTGGGAGAATAATTTCCCCGCAATCTTACCGACAGTCGCCTGACATTATCTGTCTGAAATAATGTCACAACCGCAGGTAGAATACTGACTTTTTTATTCTACCTGCGTTTCGCAAAAACACGTTTCGTTGCCACCTTTCTGGTCGACATTCGTTACGCGAATTGCGCGCTGTAGGGGCATTTCGTCGCGCGTGTATTCCTGAGGCGCGTGCTCACCGAACCAGCCCACCCTTTCACGCCGCTTCATGCTAATCTGAAGCGGTTCATTGCAACAAAAAAAGAAGAAAAGAAAACATATTTTGAGTTTTTTTATAAAACATCGCGTGTTGATGAAACGATCTGTCTATGAAATGTAGTTCGATGAACTGATTGCACCGCCAATGAGGGGCGACTAGTGGTAGAATTTTGGCGAAACAATTCTGTCAGCTGCCGGGAGACTGGACACTTCCCAAGAATTACCCCGGTTGTTGCTTGCTTTGCAGTCTTTTTAATTGTATCACAGCGGAGTAGTACCTCTTCACATATTACGAATTGCTGAGATTGTGCTTGTCTACAGAATAAGCTGTGTGTAATAAACTGTTAGGAGATTTCAAAACAATCCCTTGTGTCTGTTTACCTTCCTTTTTGCAAACAACTTGGCGAGGGCACTTGCAAAGAGCTGGGCGATTGCAACGATGGCCAAAAATCAGCATGACGGCCAACATTGGATCGGGTCGCGCTTCCAGTGTTGTCCAATATTACGCCGGTCTTCGCCAATGTGGGAGCACCTTGGCTGGAACCATGGTTTAGCGATGGCCCAACATTGGCACCAATGATGGGGCCGACATCGGCTGGAACGATGACCCAACATTGGCACCGATCACTGGGCCAACATTGGAAAGGGTAGCGCTTCCAATATTGTCCAATATTGAGGCCGGTCTTTGCCAATGTTAGGCCAATGTCGGACCGACATTTGTGTGCTGCCTGGGCGTAGTCGAGAAAGCTTCGACGTAGAAGCGAAGAAGTTCTGGGTTCGCGGAGGGGAGCTTGCAGATGTCGTCACGCACTCCGCGCCTGCGCAAAAGACTAGCTTGCTTGCACCACAGCCACAAGAATGTCTTTCTCAAGGAAAAGGTGATTGGACGTGCAAGAATTATCACGGCGTGTTAGACGTGTTTAGGCTGAAGATTTTTTGTGCGTTTCTGCCGTTTCTTTTACGCGTGGAACCAAAAATCGAGCGACAAAATGAACCAGCGAACGCACAAAACAGAAAAATGTGCCATTTTTGTTTTATCCGTAACCCCCCCCCCCAAAAAAAAAAAAAAAATAAATAAATAAAGTGAGAAAAATTTTACTATTGCCAGACAAAGATTCGCAAGTCAATCTCCCGCCAAAAATGCGCGAGTGAAAAAGGCGCTCGACTTTATCAGTCCGCGCGTCCGCGGACGAGGCGCGGATCGCAGGAATCGGCGACGTGTGGGTCACCTGCTACACGGTCCGCGGACGAAAATCTCGATTCGGTCCGTTGTGTGAATCGGCTATTTACTGCGAATATCCGCTTATGTTCCGCGGGTAATCCGCGGATATGCAGAGCTCTATGTATTTATGAAGATCGGAGGACATTAAATGAAAGGATAATCGTCGTGGCAAGTAATCTAATTAACTTATATTTGTTTATTAAATTTCTAAATATTGGTTTTAAGAGTCATGTAGAAAATGCAGAATAGACGAAAAATAATATTACAAATCAGCCTATTTAGAAAACAAACTTTAGCAAATTTGATAGTTTTTTTATATTGATAGATTGTTACGTTTCTTAATCGGATTTAAAATTGCAGGCAAAAAGCGCGCCGTAAGCCTTGCCCACAATGACGCATAGAATTGTGATGTGTACGTGGACATACGCTGAGAGACGCTAGTTGACGCCTGTAGACCGTGCATAATGGGACGCTAGGACGCCGCCTCATGTCAGCATTAAGGGGTCGCGTTTCGCGGGCTCTAGCGAAGGCGCCTCTTTTGTGTTCGCGTCTCGTCTGAGTCCCTTGATATTTCTTTTAGAGCGCGCAGCTCTTAGGCGCCCTTTTCCGGCTTGGGCAGCGTCGCCGTCGGCGTTGGCGTTGGCGTCACCGCGCAGTGCATAATGGGTAAATATCACCGCTAAATTTAACGGAAAAAATGTCCCCCCCAAATTGACCGAAAAAACTTCCCCGCCAAATTTAGCGGAAAAGTCGCTCGCTAAGTTTAGAGAAAAAAACTCCCCGCTAAATATGGCGGGACCCCTGCTAAATTTAGCGGAAAATTTTCCCCTAAATGGGAGGAAAGGAGGAGGGGCATAGCCTCCTCTCCGTATCTTCCTCTCCTCCTGCTCTAGAACTGCGCTCTAATTCGGCGTTACAAAGGATTGTAAACGCCTTTCATTTTTTACAAGTAACGACAACCAATACAAATGACGAAGCACATTCCGCCGAAACAAAAAGGAGTCATACAGTTCAAGCTACTGCTGTGTGCCGCCATTCACTTCCTAAAACTTGTACAGTCACACAGTCGACGCTTCAAAGAATGCCGCTACTTGTAGGAAGCTCGTATCAGTCTCTTCGGAGGCTACAGCCGTCCTGGCCGAGAAAATATGGCGCACTGTCACCGAGAGCTTAAACGACACAAGGCGGGCCTCATCATTATTTTCACGTTTTTTTTTTGTTTCGTGATTGATATTTTGGCGTGCTTATCGGCTAATGTGAAAACCTCAATGGCTGTGCAACGATGCCGATACCTGGCTTGCACGCGACGTCTTCTCGTCATGTTGGTCTTCAATCAAGCTTGCTCTTGCCGTGGAAAACCCATTCGGTGGGGGCAAATGCATGTTTAAGAAAAAATTATAAACCGACCCGCTGTTTACAAACAAGCCCGCATTTGCCCACACCAGGTGTCTGCACTGCCACAGCGCAGAAATTAGATTCGCATGAGGTGAAGCTTCTGCGCATGCGCCGTGGCGACAACAGCGCCACCGCAGGAGCCTGACGTCAGAGCTGCGGGTTCGTCTATATGCGCTCAGCAGCAAGGACACCGCAATGGCCGCTCATGTGACGTCAGTACAAGCCATGTATGTGCTGGGGACACGCCACGCATGCGTATTTTCTAAAGCCCTCAATGTTTAAGTCACTACGAAATCTTAGCAATGAGTTTATCTTTGACATACGTTCTGTATATGTGAAAACGGAAAATGGCGTACATAGTTACAATTTATTGAAACAAAAATAGGAACAGAGGTTTGATAATCGATGTACTATATAACGTAATTTGGTCATATTCTAGGCATGTGCCACTTAGACCCTCTTACAGAGCAAGTTATATATTCTTATAAAGCTAAAAGTTACGGTAGTTTTTTTCTTTAGAAATTATGCGAGTTTAAAATAAAAAAAAAAATGATTTGCCTTTCACTTGAACAGGTAGCCGAGCTCCAAGTGTGCTTTCTGCTCTGGCCGGCAAATAAAAACCTATGGCATCAAAAGCATGTTATGGACAGTGCAATGCTGTCTGCAGTAACCATGCTGTGCTTGCCCCATGATCATCAGCACACATACGTACTACTTTACACTGTAGCAGTGAAAGCCGGGAATAGTTTGGAATTGTCGTGGCGCCCGATTTCAACATGCTCTCGGTGAGATTCAGTAAAACTCGTCTATCCTAGCTCACAGTCTGTCATCTGGAGATTCCAGAGGCTGGGACTCAGGACTCTTCGTGGAAACACATGCATCCCCATTTTTTTTTTTTGCGCTTTTTTTTATCTGTGAGTTATATTAAATGTACCCTTAGTCCACCTCAGCTTTAGTAAAAGGAAACCTAGAGGACAGAGCTCTGTGTCCTGTCGGTCACTTTTTACTTTGTGCTGTTTTGTTTTTAATAATGTCTGCATACCAACAAGCCCGAATATGCACGTTAATCCATTAAAGTTACGGTTTTAGAGGAGCATTACGTTACTAACGAGAACGAAACGGCACATGTCTCTCCAGGTGGCAGCGCACATTTATTTTCACAATCCGTCAACATCCGCAACTGTCGTCACGCTGAGCTGGAAAGGTCGCGGAGGAAAGAAAAGGAAGGGAGGGTGGAGGTGGAAGAAGCCAAATGCAAACCAGGGTTTGCATCGGTTCATGCCTGGCTCCCATCTTGAGTGAGATATACCTGTTCTTCCTGGACAGGCGGGATTCTGAATCCTTGGCCACTGTTTCACAGGCGTTCTCAGATAACTCTTTGGCCTAAAATTTATCAGGGAGGCTCCCACGCTGGAGGGACTGCCGTTTCTGGATCTTTACCTGCGTCCCTCAGAGTCCGGCGTTTGCTAATCTTTCCTGCAAAGATCATGGAAACCAGTGCTTCCCTTCCGCAGTTGCCATTAAAAAAAGCCGTTTACAACGAACTCCCTGTAACGCCGAATTGGGGCGCAGCTCTTGGGGAGGTGTAGGGAAGGGTACTGAGGGGAGGGTACTGAAAGTAGGGGGTACTCAGGAGTCACGGGACCTGGGTGGTTCACGTTACCTGGGGGGTCAAGTGACCTGGGGGGTGGTGGTCACGTGGTCTCAGGGGTTGGGGGGGGGGGGGGGGGGGGGGGGGGGGGGGGGCGGTGCTCGCGCGTGCATTATGAGACATTGTCCATAATGCACCGCGCTGTTACGCCGACGGCGACGCCGCTCAAACTGGAAACGGGCACCTAAGAGCTGCGCTCTAAAACGTAAAAAACGAAATCTTTCAAAATCTTCTGACCTTATATCGATCTAAATCGTGCCTTCACCTGATCTCGACGAACTGCTCCCTACGGTTCAACCGCCCCATCACGGCGCGCTACCCGAAAGACTTACTCTAGTCTCGTCTCAAGCGCATCATGACTGCCCAGGCCACCGGCACCAGTCGCGTACGCAAAGGGTCAACCCCCCCTCCCCCCCCCCCCCCCCCCCCCCCGGGCCCGCTCGCTCCACTGCTCACCCAGTCGGTTTCACACCGGGCACGGAGTAAAGGGGGAGCGCGGACTATCTCCAACTCGTGGCTACGACGATTTGTTCTGTTGGGCTTTCTGGAAGAATTCCGCTCTACGTAGAATACGTTCTGTCCTGTCCCTCTGGCTGTTAGTGTAGTTGGATTATTACAGCAAAGTACACAGCAGACTTATCCTCTTTTTTTTTTTAGTCGAAAGTTTACTGCGGACGCCACTTACATTGGTGAGACGGGGAGACAAAGAAGCACCTTTCTCAACGAACACAGAAGACATGTTGCAAATTCAACACACGTTACACGGGCGAAGTCCGACCTGATCGATCATCTCTTGACGACGGGTCATGCGTTGGATTTAAACCATGCGTCGAGCTTGCCACGGGGGCAGGGGGGGGGGGGGGCGTGGAAGTTCGTAGAATGGTGGTTTATCCGCCATGAGTCAACGGCCAGCAATGTAAGCTGCGGTACTTCCCGGACGTTTACGGGGTTTTACAGGATGGGTAGACTGGTTGGCCCTCTCCGTCAATGCCTTTTGTGTGTGCCCCTAGCATTTGTGCGCGAACGCGGCTGTTTTAATTTTCCAGCAACAAGATCCTTTTTTTTGTGTGTGTTGCTGAAGCTGCGACAGCTGACTTGGGATACGGTCCATTCGTCACATGCACACTCGTCACAGGACGATTGGTCACAGGACGATTCGTCACACAGGAACATTCGTCATAGGATGACTCGTGACGCGGCCAACCGGTCCCACAATAGTTCGTCCCCCCAAAAATGTATTGTTCAATT